>NC_080165.1:67717980-68017980 GCF_950295315.1 Erinaceus europaeus
AGTGGAAAAATGGCCTCGAGGCAAAAAGAAGGAAATAAAAAGAGAGAGAGAGAAGTGATAAATGACTTCAGTTAGGCAGATTGAGGGGGAGAGACAGAGAGACACCTGAGATTGGAGCCCCAGCACCATGTGGGAGTCCACAGCACAGAGAGATAATCCACTGCTGTGGTGTCTTTCCTTTCCTATCTAAATGAAAAAGTTAGCCTGGGTGTGGTAGAGTCTTACATGACTGAGGCCCTGGCTTTGTAATACATATATATGACATACACACATACAGATACACATACATATCCACAGTTACTTTAAGAAATAAACACAAGAGTGGAGGGCCTGGGGAAGACAAAGTTAGCAGAGGGGCAGGAGTCTGGAAAGAAAGTGTAGGACTGCAGTTGTTTTGAACCAGGACCAAGGCTCCTATCCTGACTGATTCCTTCCTCCTCTCCCAGGCAGCTGACCTTGCTGGTGGCCAGTGAAGACTCCAGTTACATGCCAGCCAGGGTGATGGTGTTTGGGGGTGACAGTGCCAGCTGCATCAGCACTGAGCTCAACACGGTGAGTTCAAACCCATCTTATACAGTGAACAGAGTCTCCCTATTTTAAGTATTGACTTTCACTGCCTGAGCCCACTCACATGCACTCTGTACCAGTTAGCTCTGTCCTTCTGTCCATCCTTCTGCTTGACCCAGCACCTTATCTGAAGGACCTAATCGCTTAGGGAATTCCACCACTTCCCTTTTTCCTGAGCAGGCATTTGACAGACTGGAGTTAAGGTGTGGAGCCAGTTACCTCCAAGAATTCAGTTCATGAAAATGTGAAAGGCATATATGATCACGAGTTTAGGTGCTATGAACAGCCCTTCTGACTGGACTTCTGGAGATTATAGTTTTCCTGTTAGCTTTTCTCTGCTCTGCCAGGTGAATGTTCTGCCCTCTGCCACCCGGGTGGTCCTCCTGGAGAATCTGAACCGCTTCTGGCCCATCATCCAGATCCGCATAAAGCGCTGCCAGCAGGTAGAGCGGAAAGGAGTCTGGGGGCTGGATATTAGGAGGTAACACAGGGTCTCTGTAGTGGCGGAGCTCACATTTGGGGGCCAGCCTCCTGCCATAGGCCTGCCTTGGTCTGCTTTTGAGATGGTCCAGAGATGCAGGAATGTTCTGAGGGCTCCAGAGCACTTGCACTGGAATCTTGGCTTTGGTAATGCTAGGTAGGTGGGTAGGTGGCCTAGGTGACAGATGATTCTGTGTGTGTTACAGGGTGGCATCGACACCCGGGTTCGGGGTGTGGAGGTCCTGGGCCCCAAGCCCACTTTCTGGCCACTGTTTCGGGAGCAGCTGTGTCGCCGTACTTGTCTCTTCTACACAATTCAGGCCCAAGCCTGGAGCCAGGACATAGCAGAGGACCGCAAGCGTCTCCTCCAGCTCTGTCCCAGGTTGATGGGATAGGAGATGTGCTGAACTAAAGGGAGGCAGACAGGGGTGGTCAAGGAAGCAGGGCACTGTTAAGAATTAGGTGATGGGATGGCGCAAAAGGTGGCATGGTGGATAAAGCACTGTACTCTTAACCATTGAGGTCCTGAGTTTGATGCCAGGCATCCCATGTGCCAAGAGTGATACTCTGGTTCTTTCTTTCCTTCTCCCCCACCATCCCATTAATAAAACTTTTAAAAGAGGGAGTTAGGTGGAGGGAAGTAGAAAGTGAACATAGGTGAGAGAGAAGTGCTTACTGATAGAAGTGCTTACTGGATGCTAAAACGTTGGGGAAGGATCAGAGCATGGGGTGAAGTTGACTGCCTTTGAGGAGGTCTCTGGAAGTCTGTGCCTCCTGCCCCTGACCATGTACTGTTTGTTTCCAGACTGAACAGAGTTTTGCGACATGAGCAGAATTTTGCTGATCGCTTCCTCCCTGACGAGGAGGCTGCCCAAGCACTGGGCAAGACATGCTGGGAGGCCCTGGTCAGCCCCCTGGTGCAGAACATCACCTCCCCCGGTAACCATCCTCGAGACTGGTCCTGTGAACCTGCTCCTTACAGTTATTCCCAGGGAACCACCTTAGTTAATGCTTTCAGTTAATGCTGAAGGCCTGTCACCTCAGTGTTCCTCTCCTGACTGTCCCAGGGATGTCTCTCTGAGAAGTTGGTATTTTAGTCCCCTCCTGTATCCCTCCTCAATCTGTTACCATATCCCCAGACTCCAACTGAAGCAACCCTGGGTGACAGGAGGACTTGGGCCCTGCTGTCCCCCCCCGCCCCCCCAAACCCCCTTCTATAATCGCTCCTGCTCTCCCATCTTCCTCAGCTACCCACTCCCCATGGAGACCTGCTCCTGGCCTGTCTTCTTTTAGATGCAGAAGGTGTGAGCTCCCTGGGATGGTTGCTGGATCAGTACCTAGAACAGAGGGAAAGCTCTCAGAATCCCCTGAGCCGAGCAGCATCCTTTGCCTCTCGAGTTCGTCGCCTGTGCCACTTGCTGGTGCACGTGGAGCCGCCTCCGGGGCCTTCTCCTGAGCCATCTCCTCAGCCCTGTACGTCTCGGCTGTGACTGGTTGAGCCCAGGATCTGGGCAGTGGTGGTATCTGGCTCCTGCCGTCCTGGCTCTTCTCCCTAACTGCTTTGTTCTGAACCTTTCCAGGAGTCAGTAGCTGACACCCCTGGACTCTCCCAGGAAGGTTGACACCTGGGCCTTTGTTCTTTGTCTCCACAGTCAGCAAGAACAGTAAGGGTAGGGACCGGAGCCCTGGGCCTTCACCCATCCTTCCAAGCAGCAGCCTGCGGAACATAACCCAGTGCTGGCTGAGTGTGGTGCAGGAACAGGTAGGCAAAGGCTGGAGTCAATGAGAGCAGGCTGCTGGGCAGTCCGCCTTCAGGGGCTGCCCCTTTTCTGTCATTCCTCCTTTCTCCTCAGGTCAGCAGGTTCCTGGCTGCAGCCTGGAGGGCCCCAGACTTTGTGCCACGTTACTGTAAACTCTATGAGCGCTTGCAGAGAGCGGGCTCAGAGCTCTTTGGGCCTCGGGCAGCCTTTACCCTGGCTCTACGCAGCGGCTTTTCGGGTGCCTTGCTGCAGCAGTCCTTCCTCACTGCTGCTCATGTGAGTACTGCCAGCCTCCCCATCAGTGGGGAAGGACCCTCATATTCAGAATTCATCTCTTTCTCTGCCCCTTCATCTGCCTTCACTCCCCATGATCTTCCCCCACTTGCCTTGTTCATGGCTTTCTGCTACCCTTTCCATTGCCCCAGATGAGCGAGCAGTTTGCCAGGCACATCGACCAGCAGATCCAGGGTGGCCTGATCGGTGGGGCCCACGGAGTGGACATGCTAGGGCAGCTTCAGCGACACCTGGAGCCCATCATGGTCCTTTCTGGCCTCGAACTGGCTACTACTTTTGAGCACTTCTACCAGTGAGTGCAGGTTGGGAGAGAGAGGGCTTGGGAGGCCCAGAGTCTAGGCAGGGGAAAGATTTGAGTCTTATAGGGAAGAAGGGAAGAAAAAAATGGAGTTGGGAAGATGGCTTAGCAGTAGAGCACATGCCTTGCATGTGTGAAGCCCTGGTTTAGTTCCTGGTGATACATAAAAATAAGATTGGCAAAAACAAATGGCAACCTAGTGCTTTGGTTTCTCTCTCTTAACCTCCTCCTCCTCATTCCTTGCCGTTCTATATAAAAGTAGTAACAGCGACAATAACGACAGAGATGGCTTTAGCATTGGTGGAAAGGGGGTGGGAAAGAAGTGAAGTACTCATGACTGAGGTAGACTGAGGGACATATGTTTGGGATGGGGAGGCTGGACTGGAGCTGGACTGAGTGCCCACACTGAGACTTGGCCTGGGCGGTGTGTGTTGCAGACACTACATGGCAGACCGTCTCTTGAGCTTAGGCTCCAACTGGCTGGAGGGAGCCGTGCTGGAGCAGATTGGCTTCTGTTTCCCCAACCGCCTCCCCCAGCAGATGTTGCAGAGCCTGAGCACCTCCGAGGAGCTGCAGCGCCAGTTCCATGTCTACCAGCTCCAGCAGTTTGACAAACTTCTCTTGGAGCAGGGTAATAAGGAGGAACAGGGCTTGGAAGAAGAGGAGGTAAGAGCAAGGGTGAAGAGTGGGACAGTAGGAGAGCTAGAAGAGATTATCCCAAAGAAGGGTGCCCATGGGCCTGGCCTTTGAAATCCTTCTGTCTCTCAGGAGGAAGAGGAAGAAGAGACTGAGAAAAAACTATTTATCGAA
Source organism: Erinaceus europaeus (assembly GCF_950295315.1). Lineage (NCBI taxonomy): Eukaryota > Metazoa > Chordata > Mammalia > Eulipotyphla > Erinaceidae > Erinaceus > Erinaceus europaeus. The sequence goes on from NC_080165.1 coordinate 67,722,190, forward strand.
GAGCCAAGTCCAACAGCTTCTATACTGGTCCTGTCACCACGCTGCTGGCCTGTCTCCCCTCTCTGCTACCTATACCACCCCAGGAAGTGCCTTCCTATCGAATTCTGTGATGCCCTTGACCGCTTCTCCAATTTCTACATCCAGAGTGAGGAAATAGGGAGAGGGAATTGGAGATTGGGGTGAGATTTGGGGTGGCAAGAAAGGAAGGAGAGAGATTCTCGGGACAGAAATGGGCAGCTAGGTTTGGGGGGACAATAATCTCCTAAGGAGAGGTGGAAAAGTATGGGTTAGATCTTATATTTGCCTTACCCATTTCTTTCAACTTTATGTGAATTTCTTCTGTTTCTTTTTCTTCTTATTTTAATCTGTGCTGTTTTGTTTATCTACTTATTTATTATTGGATAGAGACAGAGAAATTGAGAGGTGAGGGGAGATAGGGAAAGAGACAGAGAGACATCTGCAGCCCTGCTTCACCACTTGTGAAGCTTTCCCCCGCAGGTGGGGACCAGGGGCTTGAACCAGGTGGTCTTTGCACATTATAATGTGTGTGCTTAACCAGGTGTACCACTGGCTGGCCCTGTTTCTTTCTTTCTTTTTTTATTTATTCCCTTTTGTTGCTCTTGTTGTTTTATTATTGTTGTTATTGATGTCATTGTTGGATAGGACAGAGAAAAATGGAGAGAGGAGGGGAAGACAGAGAAGGGGAGAGAAAGATAGACACCTGCAGATCTGCTTCACCACCTGTGAAGCAACTCCCCTGCAGGTGGGGAGCCAGGGGCTCGAACCGGGATCCTTATGCCGGTCCTTGCGCTTTGCGCCACGTGTGCTTAACCTGCTGTGCTTCCACCCAACTGCCTCTGTTTCTTTTTAACTTCAAGTTACATGCTTAATTTTTAGCCCTTTCAGTTTTTATTCAAATTAAATTTTCTTTTTTTTTCTTTTTTTAATATTTATTTATTTATTCCCTTTTGTTGCCCTTGTTTTATTGTTGTAGTTATTACTGTTGTTGTTATTGATGTCATCGTTGTTTGATAGGACAGAGAGAAATGGAGAGAGGAGGGGAAGATAGAGAAGGGGAGAGAAAGCTAGACACCTGCAGACCTGCTTCACCGCCTGTGAAATGACTCCCCTGCAGGTGGGGAGCTGGGGGCTCGAACTGGGATCCTTACGTTGGTTTTTGGGCTTTGCGCCACGTGAGGTTAACCCCCTGTCCAACGCCTAAGAACCATATTTTTTATACTCCCAAATATTTTTCTCTATTCAGCTATCTTTTTTTGTTCATTGTGGCCAAATAATACGCTTGTTATGATTCAAATTCTTTGCACTTTACTGAGACTTCTTTTCTGGCCTAGTAAATGTTGGCTTTTTTTGTTTTCCACGTGTGATTGAGAAGAATGTGAATTATTTTTATTTTTATTTTGTATATGTGATTTCATAATAGTTTATAAGATTGTACTATTATAGGTTTATAGTTCCGCATAGCACCCACCACCACGTTCTGTGGCTTCCCCTCCCTCCACCTTCACTCCCCCTCCTACCCTACACCCCCAAGAATAACCACCGTAGTTTTCACAGAGGCTTATCAACAGTTTGAAAACATTTTTTTTTTTAAATAAGCTTATGTGTTATTTATATTGCACATATAAGCAAAACCATCTGGTAGTTGTTTTTCAACGAAATTCAGTTCACTTGGTAACAGCTATAACTGTAACAACAAGAGTCTGTGAACACAAACACCAAGTAAAGAAACTCAAGGTATTATATATGGTAATAACTATGAGAAAAACAACAAAAAAGATAAACTAGAAAAAAACGACGGGGCCGGATGGTAGCATAGCAGGTTAAATGCACAAGGCTTCAAGGACCAGTGTAAGGATCCCGGTTCAAGCCCCGGCCCCCCACCTGCAGGGGAGTCACTTCACAGGTGGTGAAGCAGGTCTGCAGGTGTCTGTCTTTCTCTCCTCCTCTCTGTCTTCCCTTCCCCTCTCCATTTCTCTCTGTCCTGTCCAACAACAACGGCATCAATAACAATGATAATAGTAACCACAACAATGGTGAAACAACCAGGGTAACAAAAGGGGAAAAAAATGGCCTCCAGGAGCAGTAGATTCATGGTGCAGGCACCGAACCCCAGCAATAACCCTGGAGGCAAAAAAAAATATTATCTATTTTTATTTGTTGGGTAGAGACAGCCAGAAATCGAGAGAGAAGCGGGAGATAGGGAGAGAGGGAGAGAGAGACACCTGCTGCCCTGCTTTACCACTAGAAGAGCTTTCCCCCTACAGGTAGGGACTGGGGACTAAACCTAGGTCTTTGCACATTGTAACATGTAATTAACCAGGTGCACCACCATCCAGCCCCCTAAAACGATTCTATTCTCATTATTCTTTGCTTGGACAACCTCTATCCATTTTGTCCTCCCTCTTGATACTTTAAAGCTGTCTCAAATTATATGCGTGTGCTTCTAGGTCTGTTTTACCGTGTATCACCTGTTCAGAGTTAAATGTTCTTTGTTTCCTTCTCTGTGGCACTTCTTTCAGTGTTGGAGGTGGAACTCAGGGCTTGATACTTGCAAAGCCTGCACTCTACCATTGATCTATAAGTACTTCCCCAGTTCCTGTCTTGAAGTGTTTTTTCTTTTTCTTTCTTAATTTTTTTTTCCCTCCAGGGTTATTGCTGGGCTTGGTGCCTGCACCATGAATCCACCGCTCCTGGAGGCCATTTTTCCCCCCTTTTGGTTGCCCTTGTTGTTGTAGCCTCGTTGTGGTTATTATTATTGCCATTGTTGATGTTGTTTGTTGTTGGATAGGACAGAGAGAAATGGAGAGAGGAGGGGAAGACAGAGAGGGGGAGAGAAAGATAGACACCTGCAGACCTGCTTCACCGCCTGGGAAGCGACTCCCCTGCAGGTGGGGAGCCAGGGGCTCGAACCGGGATGTTTCCATGGGTCCTTGTGCTTTGCGCCACCTGCGCTTAACCCACTGCGCCACCGCCCGACCCCTTAAATTTTTTTGTATTTATTTATTTTTCCCTTTTGTTGCCCTTGCTTTTTTATTGTTGTTGTAGCTATTATTGTTATTGATGTTGTCATTGTTAGATAGGACAGAGAGAAATGGAGAGAGGAGGGGAAGACAGAGAAGGGGAGAGAAAGACAGACACCTGCAGACCTGCTTCACCATCTGTGAAGTGACTCCCCTGCAAGTGGGGAGCCGGGGCTCGAGCAGGGATCCTTACCCTAGTCCTTGGGTTTCACGCCACATGCTCCTGAAGACCATCTTTTTTCCGTTGCTGTTGTTGCTGTTATTGTTTTTGTTGCTGCTGTTGTTGTTGTTGGATAGGACAGAGAGAAATCAAGAGAGGAGGGGAAGACGGGGAGAGAAAGACAGACAGACACCTGCAGACCTGCTTCACCACTTGCAAAATGACTCCCCCTGCAGGTAGGGAGCTGGGGGCTCAAACCAGGATCCTTACTCGGGTCCTTGTGCTTCCCACTATGTGCACTTAACCCAGTGCACTACTGCCGGCCCCTGAAGTTCTTTTTTTTCCCCTTTTGTTGCCCTTGCTTATTGTTGTTGTTATTGTTGTTGTTGTTATTGCTGTTGTTGTTGAATAAGACAGAGAGAAATGGAGAGGGGAGGGAAAGAGAGAGGGGGAGAAAAAGACACCTGCGGACCTGCTTCACCACCTGTGACGCGAACCCCCTGCAGGTCGGGAGTTAGGGGCTTGAACCAGAATTGTTAGGCCAGTTCTTGCGCTTCGTGCCATGTGCACTTAACCCACTGCACCACCGCCTGGCTACTCCTAGAGTTTTTTAATTAGTTATTTTATTTATGCTTCTTGAGGAGTCAAGTAAAATCCCCAGGGGTTGTCTTTGTCTTTTAACTACTTATTTATTTATTTATTTATTTAGAAAGAGAGGCAGACAGGCACAGATACCAGCAAACTCAGCTCTTGTTTATGGTGGTGCTGGGGATCGAATCTGAGAGCTCAGAACCTCTGGCATGAAAGGTTTTTTTTTTTTTTTTTTTTTTTGCATAACCTTTATGCCATCTCCCCAGGCCCAGGTGTTGCTTTTGGTTAAGTTATTATCTTTCATTTCCTTTAATCTGTTTGTGTCTCCTTCCCTGCCCCTCTTTTTATTACCCATATAATATCCTCTAGCATGTTACTATCTCCTTAGTTCTCAGTGCTGATGCTTAAATGTAGAAGTGAATTCAAATTCAGATTTCTTGAGCAAGAATACTTTGTGCTTCCACCAGGAGGCATGTTACATCTATCTGTCTGTCTCTGTGATGTTAAGATGAATCAGTGATTCTATATAGTCTATATATAGTTTTTCTTTTTTTTTTTTTTAAAAAGGTTTTATTTATTTATTAATGAGAAAGATAGGAGGAGAGAGAGAAGGAACCAGACATCACTTGGGTACATATGCTGCCAGGGATTGAGCTCAGGACCTCATGCTTGACAGTACAGTGCTTTATCCACTGCACCACCACCTGGACCACTCTGTATAGTTTTTCACCAGCTTCTGACTAGGCAGCCCTTCATTTTCATTGCTTGGGTATATCATTTCACTATAAGTTTCAACTTGTGGTACTCTTATGCTTTTCCTTGTGTATTATCTGAAGTGCTACATTTGTAAAGAAACCCTTCTCTGACCAATTTTTTGGTTACTCTGAAATACAGTGTATTCAGCAAAAGCTTCATTATTTCCTCCTTATCCTTATTATTTTATAAGATATTTTATTCATTTTATTTTAATGAGATATACAGAGAGAAAGACCAGAGAACTGCTCAGTTCTGGTTTACAGTGGAGCTGGGAAATGAGCCTGGGACCTCAGAGCCTCTGGCATGAAAGCCTTTTGCATAACCATTATGCTGTCTCCCTAGCTCCCTTACCTATATTTATTTTTTTAATTTTTAATTTTATTATTATTTTTTTGCCTCCAGGGTTATTGCTGGGGCTTGGTGCCTGCACAACAACAACAAGGCCAACACCACTGCTCCTGGAGACTATTTTTTCCCTTTTGTTGGCCTTGTTGTTTATCATTGTTGTGGTTATTGTTGTTATTGATGTCATTGTTGTTGGATAGGACAGAGAGAAATGGAGAGAGGAAGGGAAGACAGAGAAGGAGAGAGAAATAGAGACACCTGCAGACCTGCTTCACCGCTTGTAAAGCAACCCCCCTGCAGGTGGGGAGCTGGGGGCTTGAACTGGGATACTTACGCTGGTTCTTACACTTTGTGCCATGTGCGCTTACCTGCTGCTCTACCACTCTACCCCCCTTACCATTATTTTTGTTTAGTTTTCAAAATAATGTGTTGGTTCTCTAGTACCTTCCAATGACATCTTTTTAAAAATATCATTATGTGGTGGACGGATCCCGGTTCGAGCCCCCGGCTCCCCACCTGCAGGGGAGTCGCTTCATAGGTGGTGAAGCAGGTCTGCAGGTGTCTTATCTTTCTCTCCCCCCACTCTGTCTTCCCCTCCTCTCTCCATTTCTCTCTGTCCTATCCAACAATGAACAACATCAACAATGGCAATAATAATAGCCACAACGAGGCTACAACAACAAGGGCAACAAAAAGGGAAAAAATGGTCTCCAGGAGAAGTGGATTTGTGGTGCAGGCACTGAGCCCCGGCAATAAACCTGGAGGCAAAAAAAAAAAAAAGTCAATAAACTTGTGTGTTTTATTTTATTTTATTTTATTTTATTTTAGAAAGGAGACATTAACAAAACCATAGAATAAGAGGGGTACAGTTCCACACAATTCCCATAACCCGATCTCCATATCCCATCCCCTCCCCTGATAGCTTTCCCATTCTCTATCTCTCTGGGAGTATGGATCCGGGGTCGTTTTGGGTTGCAGAGGGTGGAAGGTCTGGCTTCTGTAATTGCTTCCCCGCTGAACATGGGCGTTGACTGGTCGATCCATACTCCCAGTCTGCCTCTCTCTTTCCCTAGTGAGGTGGGGCTCTGGGGAAGCGGAGCTCCAGTACACATTGATGGGGTCGTCTGTCCAGGGAAGTCTGGTCAGCATCTTGCTGGCATTTGGAACCTGGTGGTTGAAAAGAGAGTTAACATACAAAGCCAAACAAATTGTTGAACAATCATGGCCCTAAAGACTGGAATAGTGCAGATAAAGTGTTGGGGGGTATTCCCTGCATGCTCTTGTGAACTTGTGGGTTTTAAAAAAATATACCTACCATGTATGTCAGTCTGCCACAGGTGTTACTGACTGGTTGATACTCGAACTGTCACATCTTTGGTCAGAGAGTACCTCTAGGGTCTTTTTTTTTAAAAAGATGTTATTTATTTTTCAGGAAGATTTTTCAGGAGAGAGAGAAAAAGAACCAGACATTATTATGATACATGTACTTCTGGGGGTTGAACTCAGGATCTCATGCTTGAGAATCCAACGCTTTATCCACTACACCACCTCCCAGACCACTCTAGGGTCCTTTTTATACTCCCTTTGACAGCATCTTGACTTTGTATGTGAGAAGACATCTCAGGCTCACCATGCTCAAGGAGGAAGAAAAGACCCAGTGGGTCTACAAAACTGTCAGCAAAATGAGGACTAGACGCAGCTAGTGTCACCTTCCTGGTGTTTCTTCCGTGGGGCCTGCCTGCACAGGGCTGGGCACAGAGTAGGACACCTGTGACTTGTCAGGGACACAGGCACAGAGAGGGATGGGGTCTAGGAGCTCAACAAGGGGTTTGTGTGTCTAGAGGCTGGGGCCCTCCCTGCAGAGACTTAACAGGAGCAAGGCTTGACTGATGGTACAACTTTGCCCCCACCCCTGTTTTCCCTTTTTCTCCCTACTCTGTCTTCATGACACTCTCTCAGGTCAGAACCATCCAGTGCTGGACGTGGGACCTCATCGGCGCCTGCAGTGGACGTGGCTAGGCCGGGCTGAGCTACAGTTTGGGAACCAGACCCTGCACGTGTCCACTGTGCAGATGTGGCTGCTGCTGCATTTCAACCACACAGAGGTGCCTCATCTCCTCAGCCTCAGTCCTTATAAACTTTGTTCCTCCTCCTTGCTTCCTCTCCCCTCCCAGTCCCTTGACTGTCTGCTCCTGGCTGCCTCCTTCTTTTTCACCAGGAGGTGTCAATAGAAACTTTGCTGAAGAAATCTGACCTCACCGGAGAGCTGCTGCTCCAGGCGCTTCTGCCCCTCACCTCTGAAACTGGCCCTTTAACCCTGCATGAGGGTCAGGACTTCCCCCCTGGGGGTAGGTTGTAGGTACTGGGCCAAGCCTCTGTTTCTAGGGGCTGGGGGCCCTCAGGGTGGGGTAGGAGGCTAACATTGCTGGAAATAAGAATGGGACCCTTTTCACCCCTACTGCCACCTTCCCCCACTCTGATTCTGACTGGGGATGTGTTTCAGGTATACTTCGGCTTCGTGAACCGGAGCCCCAAGCCTGCAATGAGGCTCTGTGGCTGATCCCTCCTCAGATGTACCTGAATGTAGAGGAGGATGAGGGCCGGATCCTGGAACAGAAGAGGAACCTCTTAAGCTGTCTTCTTGTCCGTATTCTCAAAGCCCAAGGGGAAAGAGGCCTCCACATTGATCAGCTAGTTTTCCTGGTAGGCAGGGAGGGGACCTGCAGTTAGGGCTTGGAGGGAGTCATGCTTGGGGCTGTAGGCTGAGGTCTGGAGCCAGGGGTGGTTGCCTGAGAAGGTGTAAGCTCTCTCAGTATAATATCCTGTACTGAGACATTTACTTCTGGATTTTTTTTTTTTATTCCTGACAAGGTAGTTAGAGATAAGATATGAGTGTTTAGCATGTAGTAGGCTCTAAAATTTTGCAGGGCCACAGTGAATTTTTTAGTTAATGTGTTGTTCTAATTGTAACAGTCTTGCAATATAAGAAGCATCATTACTGTTACTGCTACTGCTACTTCTGATATCCTAATTTGACAGTGAAAACAGTAAGGCCTGAAAAAGTGATATCTCCACCTGCCACAGGGTTTGTAAGTGGCAGGTCCAGGCCTTGAACCCAGGCAGTCTGGCTCTGAAAAGTGAACATGGCCTCTTCTGTCCAGGTGCTGGAGGCCTGGAAGAAGGGTCCAAATCCCCCTGGAAGCCTGGGCCACACTGTTGCTGGGGGCGTGGCCTGCTCCAGTACAGATGTCCTCTCTTGCATCCTGCACCTCCTGGGTCAGGGCTATGTGCAGCGGCGTGATGACCGGCCCCAGATCCTGATATATGGCATCCCAGAGCCCACGGGACCCTGCCGGGGACAGGCAGACATCCCCTTCTGTGGCAGTCAGGCCTCCAAGACTTCCAAGCCTAGGTAACCGTCCCTGTCCCAGTCCTTGTCCCTGTGACCTCTTCTTTGCTTTTCCTACCATCCTCCTTTATAGATGTGTCTCATGCAAAGCAGACAAAATATTACTCAGATTAAGTTGAATGTTAACTGTGCACACTACTCTGTGAAGTCTAAAAATTCTGGTTTTTAGGAAGCCTACTCCTACAAAGACATTTGCTATGGGATTTCTCTGATTAGCTGGCACGCCTAGATTCTTTCTTTCTTTTTTTTTATTTATTTATTTTCCCTTTTGTTACCCTTGTTTTCTTATTGTTGTTGTAGTTATTATTGTTGTAGTTATTGATGTTGTCATTGTTAGATAGGACAGAGAGAAATGGAGAGAGGAGGGGAAGACAGAGAGGGGGAGAGAAAGATAGACACCTGCAGACCTGCTTCACCGCCTGTGAAGCGACTCCTCTGCAGGTGAGGAGCTGGGGGCTCGAACCGGGATCCTTATGCTGGTCCTTGCGCTTTGCGCCATGTGCACTTAACCTGCTGCGCCACCGCTCGACTCCCTCTTTCTTTCTTTTTTAAAGGCGTAATGTCTTTTGGGCCCAAGTGGTGGCACACCTGCTTAAGTGCACATACACTGCAATGAGCGAGGACCCAGGTTCAAGCACCTGGTCCCCACCTGTAGGGGAAAAACTTCACAAGTGGTGCTCTGTCTTTCTATATATATATATATATATATATCTGCCTCCCCTTTCAACTTCTTTCTGTCTCTATCCAATAGTAAATAAATAAAAGAAGTAATGTCTTCTAATTTTATTTTTTTAAGTTTATTTCTGATAGAGACAAAGAGAAGTATAGAGGGAGAAAGAGAGACATGTGCAGCACTGCTCTACTGCTTGTGAAGGATCCCCCCTGTAGGTGGGGGGAGGGGGCTTCAACTCTTGTCCTTGTTGTACTGTACTGGGTGTGTCACCAGTTGGCTCCACCACATTTATAGAATAAAAGAAAGGTTTATTTATTTTCATGAGAGAGCACACACTGCTCAGCTCTGACTTTTTAGTGATGCCAGGAATTGAACCTGGGACCTGAGGCCTTCAGACATCTAAGTCTGAAGCACAACCACTGTTTAGTTTCCCTGGCTCACCCTAGAGCTTTTTTTAAAAATTTTCTTTCTTTCTTTATTCCTTTTTGTTGCCCTTGGTGTTTTATTGTTGTAGTTATTATTGTTGCTGTTATTGATGTCATCGTTGGATAGGGCAGAGAAATGGAGAGAGGAGGGGAAGACAGAGAGGGGGAGAGAAAGATAGACACCTGAAGACCTGCTTCACTGCCTATGAAGCGACTCCCCTGCAGGTAAAGAGCTGGGGGCTCGAACCGGGATCCTTATGCCGGTCCTTGTGCTTTGCACCACGTGTGCTTAACCCACAGTGCTACCGCCCAACTCCCCACCCTAGAGCTTTTTATTGATATATCAGACCCGGTTTGGCATTCCAGTTTTCAGTGTATGTGAAACGAGTTTGCAGTCTTTCTCTGCCTTTCACATGCACACACATCTGGAGCTCTTGTTGAAATGGAGATCCTAACTACCATACAGGTAGTAGAGCTCTGCTCTCTGTGATGCCTTGGCTGTGGGTCCACAGGAAGTAGGAAGGCTGTAGACCTCAGTTTCTTACCAGTGTGTTGTTAGTATTTTGGGTGGGACCTATAGAGTTAGCATCCTGACCTTGGCCCGCCAGCTAGATTTCTGCAATGCCCCTGACGTTTTTGACAGCCAGATCCACCCCACAGTTACAGACACTACTATGAAGGCTGTGCTCCAACAGTTGGTTTTGGTGGTGCTCCTCACGTGTGAGCAGTGGGGAGCAAGTGCAGAGCTGGGGGTCCAAGGGCTGAGTTAGTAGCCTGGATAAACAAGGAAGGGAGACTGATCTCTGGCTCTTCTCTTCCCCCAAGCCCCAAAGCGGTGGCCACCCTAGCATCGCTACAGCTGCCTGCAGGTCGCACCATGAGCCCCCAAGAAGTAGAAGGGCTGATGGAGCAGACAGTGCGGCAGGTGCAGGAGACTCTGAACCTACAGCCAGATGTGGCTCAGCACCTTTTGGCTCACTCCCACTGGGGTGCTGAACAGCTGCTGCAGAGCTACAGTGAAAACCCTGAACCTCTGCTGCTGGCAGCTGGGCTGTGTGTGCCCCAGGCCCAGGATGCTCCCACGCGCCCAGACCACTGCCCCGTCTGTGTCAGCCCTCTGGAGCCAGATAGCAGCTTGCCCTCTCTCTGCTGCAGGCACTACTGCTGTAAGGTGAGGTCCCACCCACTTCTCTCCACTCCCCTCCCCCCCACCACCCTCAACTTTCCTTGGATTCCAGCCCCACCACTTTCATTTCCTAACCCGGGCCAGTCTCTTAGTCGCTTTCAAACTAGTTTTGTCATCTGTAAGGGATGCCACCTGCCTTGTACTCTGACGGGTGTTGTTAAGATCCAGTGAAATATGTTGAGTACTCTCAAAATTTGCTCCATGTTACAATTACTAGGAGCTTTTACAAATCCCAACACTCATGTCCTACTCAGGGTAATTCAGTCAATCTCTAGAGGTAAAACCCAGGCTTCTACAATTATTTTTAAAAATTTATCTACACATAGTGTTGGTTTTTTTTTAGAATTTATTTATTAATGAGAAAGGAGGAGAGAGAGAAAGAACCAGACATCATTCTGGTACATGTGCTGCTGGGGATTGAACTCGGGATCTCATGCTTGAGAGTCCAATGCTTTACTGTGCCACCTCCCAGACCACTTTTATAATTTTTTTAATATCCTCAGATGAGCCAAATGTTCAGCCAAGTTTGAGGATTACTGACACATACATACATACAGTAGACATCCAGGAATTTCTTTATTATTAGATCATTAGACTGGTGATTGCCATAGTCTAAACCCACTTAGCAAGCTGGACAACTGCTGCTGCTGCTGCTCCTCCTCCTCTTCCTTTGTCCTTTTCCTCTTCTCTCTTCTGCCACCAGGGTTATCACTGGGGTTCAGTGCCTGCACAGTCGATCCGCCACTTTGAGCAGCCATTTTTTCCTTTGTTTTGTTCATTTGTTTTATTTGATAAGACAAAGATAAATTGAGAGGAAGGAGCAAGAAAGGAGAAGGGGGGGCACCTGCAGACCTGCTTCACCACTTGTGCAGCTTCCTCCTTGCAGGTGGGAACCAGGGCCTTGCCCCTGGGTCCTTGTGCATCATACGTACTGTGCGCACTCAACTGTGTGTGCCGCTGCCTGGTGCTCAGACCACTGCTTCTTTCCAAAGATGCTGCTAGCTAGCGTTGTGAGTGAGCCCTTGACAGTGCTGACCGACTGTTGAATCTTAGACCATTGGGTCTCTCCATCTCAGAACATCACTCCTTTGACCATGCACTCTCACTTGAGACAAAATTAAATAAAGGAACAGTATAAAACAGAAAACAACACGAAAGTAGAATTATGGCAAGTGAGGACTAGTTTCATAATGCTGAGACAGAGATCGGGGTGAGTAGACTTCAGAGAAGCAGGAACCCGAGCTGGAGTGTCCAGCACTCTCTTTAGAACTGATGCCAGTCCCAAACACACCAGGTCAACACAACGAGCACCCTTGTTGCCGTGGTGCTATCTGTCTGTCTGTCCTGACAGTGTCTCCCCAGTGGTGGGCCACCGGGAACGTGCATTCGCATGAGTGTGTGCGTGCACTTTCTTGTCGTTAAAGCTCGGGGCTCCAGCAGGCCGGGCTAGCTTCACGGCGGTAGACAGAGACGACCAGAGACATACGGCTGGGCAGAGAAGCTGTATTTCTTTATTCACGAGCGGGCAAACATGTGCTCTCCTGTCTTTCTGCTCTGGCGGCGGAGAGAGACCCTTAAACTAATCACCACACAGATCTGTCCTGTCTCCTCTCACGTGGCCGCACCAAGAACTCTGGAACTAAGTAGCATAGGGGGTGGGGAGAAAGTAAGGCGCGAAACTAGCAAGGGCCAAACCAATTTCTCCCAGAGGTGGGGGAAGGAGACCAAACCAATATGAAACATACAGCCCTTTCTCTTCTTCCTTGGCTCAGCTTCAGGGGACCCCTCTCACATAGTTGTTTATACTTCCTTCTCCCCAGGTTAATGATTTCTTTCACGCTTCCTTTTTTTTTTTTTTTTAATTTTTATTCAACTAGTATATGTCATAGGCTTACTACACAGAGTGCTGGATGCTCTATGAGGGAGTAGTGGTGTCTAAACCAGCAGTGATCTGAGAGCTGGGGGTAACAGCAGCTAATGGGCTGCTCTCGTGCATTATCTGGCTGGTTTCCCACGGCAGTTCCACACGGCAGGTATTTGTATTACTCCCCCACCTTACAGGTGACAGGTGAAGGCGCTCAGAGGTGAAGTCAGTTGCCCAAGGTCAGGATTTGGATTTGGACACTGTCCTTCCAGGGTCCTCTCCCCAAATTCTGATGCTATGTGCAGGCAAGAAAACATAGTGGAGTCACATCAAAGGGAATGACTGAGGCCAGAAGTGTTTGTGGGGGGGGGGGGTGTCAGAAACTTGAGACTCGGGAGGTCAGAGAAGGCTGGTGTGAGGGGGTGGCTGTCTGAGGGGAAAGAGTTGCATGTGCAAGGAAGCTAAGCTTGTGACAAAAGTCCAGTGATGTGATGACAAAAGTCCAGTGACAAGAGAGGTCTGGGATAGACAGACACTTTATGGGACACCATAGTGGGCTGTGTGCTGGAGAGTGACGTGATCGGCATGAATTGTTTTGAAAACATAGGGCCCAGGTGGTGGTGCACCTGGTTAAGCAAACACCTTACCATGAACAAGGACCCGGTTCAAGCCCCTGGCCCCTACCTGCAGGAAGCGGTGAAAGCAGTATTGTAGGTCTTGCTCTATTTTTCTCTTCCCTTTCCTTCTCAATTTCTGTCTCTACCCAATAAGAATAAATTTTTTTAAAAAAATCAAGAAAGGAAAGGTGACTGGCCATTGTGTGGAGAAAAAGCTTAAGTTGGAAGCAGAGATAGCAGTTTGAAGACTTATCCAGGGAAGTGAGGAATGGGGGAAGACTGGCCTGGGGCAGTAGCACAGAGAGGAATGGGTGAATCTGACAGCAGAGCAGACAGGACTTGTGGACTAGATGTGGGGTTCAGGGAGAGGGAATCAAAGATGGCTCCTGGGCTTTTTTACTTGAAATCTGAGTGAATGGTTTGTGTCATCTTTTACTGATTTGGGCCAAATATTGGGGTTGGTGGAGAGCAGGTTTCTGAGTGGAAATTCTACATCTTGTGGCATATGAAGTTTGAGATGCTTGTTAGAGGTATCTATTACATGATCAGTGGACCTTTGAAATTGGAATTAAGTGGAGAGGCCTGGCTGGCATCACCCTGGGAGAGAAGCTTGCCAGCACCTCCTTTCCACCAATGTAGAAACAGGGAGTCTTGAAAGCACAACTGAGAAAAATAGGCTGATTGAACAAATCCCAGTCAAGGAGGAGCCGTGAATAAATCACAGCTGAGTGGCACAGATGGCAAGCAAGAGAAACCAGAGAAGGGAAATCCTGGTAGCTGCAGCAGTGGAAGCAGTGCGAGCCTTGAGCAGTGGGTATTTTGGCAGAGGGCAGGAGGGCCTCTTTAGGAGAGAGATTGTGTTCCCATTAGGCTGGGTACTGGGAGCAGCATATGCCAAGAGCAAAGCCTAAACCAAACCCAAATCAGAGGGCACCTTTAGGGCAAGTGAACAAGGTTCTAAACTGAGCTCTCAGACCTGTGTTCTATAGGGCAGTATCCCCACCTCTGCGGCTATGAGGGTCCATGACATGTGTATGCCTGCAAGTGTGGGGTCTGAGTTGGAGGATATTGCCTGTTTTATCTCAAAATGGAAAACATTTGTATTCGACTCCCCAGTCTGTCTGACTTGCTCCACTGTAAAAGGAGCCTGGCTTTGCTTAGTACTTTCCTTTCGGTAAAAATTGTCCAATCAGCTGCTTCCTATTTATCCTGGAGCTTTGATTCCACTGCTGCACTTCAGTCTTCTGGAGGTTAGACATGTGGTTTTGGAAAGCTGAGTGAGCAGCTGGTGGTGTGAGGGGCGCACAGTCATTCCTGCAGTGCGCCCCTCACACCACCAGCTAGGAGGCTCATTCTAGGAGGCTCAGGTTGATATTCACACATATACCAAGTGGACTAAGGGCCTGGGCTGCGGTACACCCCATTAAGCATACAAATTGCCATGCGTGATGACCTGGGTTTGAACTCCTGCTCCCCATGCAGGAAGCTTCACAAACAGTGACGCAGGTCTACAGGTATCTTTCTGTCTCACTCCATGTCTGTCCTCCCCTTCCCTTCTCAATTTCTCCTTCCTATCAAATAAAAAAATAAAATGGGCACTGAGATCCATGGATTGGTCATGTAGGCACCAAACCCCAGCAATAACCCTGGTGACAAAAAAAAAAAAATTAAAACACTACCAAGTGGAGTGACTTGGAGAGATGAGGGTAGGAAGACCCTCTAAAGTGGATTCAGTAACATGTTTTTTTGGGGGGGTTATAATGGCCTGGCTTAGTGTGGGGAGTGACATGGGAGCCGTAAAGGTTCCAATATTGGTGGCATCTAGGAGTATGTGCCATGATTGGGACGTGGGGCATGTAACGGGAAATTCTGCTTTGTGGGGAGGAGGCTGAGACTGGGGATGCAGGAGCATCAGCGTAAGCTGGGAGGTGAGCACATGGAGCTAGGAGGTTGGCCACAGCTGCAGCAGCAGCTTCTGAGCCCACCTTCTCACTGGGGACAAAGTGACCTACCTCCCAGACCACCTTCCCTTCTAACCTTCTTGCACACTCCAGTTCTCTTGGGACTTAAGTCTGTCTCCTCCCATTTCCCATTTCCTGGGCTTCTTCACCCATTCCTCCCATGTCTATTCCAACAGTAATTGTAATTACACTATCACCCTATCCTCACACCCTGAAAGATACCTGTAACACGGCCAGTCCTGGGGAAATCTGTGAAAACCAGAAAGGTCGGGCTGTTTATGAGAATGACTGAGAGGCAGGTTTGCTGGGGCCAGGTGGTGGTACACCCGGTTAGTCTCACACATCACTGTGCACAGGGACCCAGGTTCAAGCCCCTGCTCTCCATCTGCAGGGGGGACACTTCACAAGCAGTGAGGTGGGTCTTGCAGATGTCTCTCTTTCTCTTTCCCTTTCTAGCTCACCTTCCTCAATTTCTGTCCTATCAAAATCAATTAAGAAAAAAAAAGGGGGGGTAGTCTGGGAGGTAGTGCAGTGGATAAAGCCTTCGACTCTCGAGCATGAGGTCCTGAGTTTGATCTCCTATCTTCTTCATGAATAAATAAATAAAATCTTAAAAAAAAAAAGAAAAGAAAAAAGGGGGAGAGGGATTGCTGCTGGAAATTGATTTGTTGTGCCAGCCTGAGTACCAGCGATAACCCTAGTGACAGTTAAAGGAGAGAGAGAGAGAGAGAGAAGCAGGCTTGCCTCTGGCCTTTTAGGTTGACAAAGTGAGGTGCTCAGTTAATTCGCAGAATACAGTCTCCCTGAGCAGCCCTGAGCTCAGTCCCTGAGAGCCCCTCTTCTGTTTCTCCCCTTCCCTGCTCCCCCAGTCTTGCTGGAATGAGTACCTGACAACTCGGATTGAGCAGAACCTCGTGCTCAACTGCACTTGCCCCATTGCTGACTGTTCTGCCCAGCCCACTGGAGCCTTCATCCGTGCCATCGTCTCCTCGCCAGAAGTCATCTCCAAGGTACTCCCTCTGAGAGAGGCTCCTGTGCACAGCCCAAGGCTCAGGCCCAGGGGCAGGAGGGGCCTGGCATCCCAGAGGGCCGTGTCCTCACCTGGCGGCACCCATGTCCCCACAGTACGAGAAGGCACTCTTGCGCGGCTACGTGGAGAGCTGCTCCAACCTGACGTGGTGCACCAACCCCCAGGGCTGTGACCGAATCTTGTGCCGCCAGGGCCTGGGCTGTGGGACCACCTGCTCCAAGTGTGGCTGGGCCTCTTGCTTCACCTGTAGCTTCCCAGAGGTCGGTAGAGAACTACACTCCTCCCTGCCACACACAGATTCCACCCCAGCCTCTGTCACTTCTTTGAGCTCTTCTCCCATCCCTGTATGCAATAAATATGAACCCCTCGCAGGTCCTCCCCACCCATGCACACGCCAGCAGGGCTACCCCAGTAAGGGCTTGGCTACGTCCTCACCGCTCTTCCTACTCCAGGCACACTACCCTGCCAGCTGTGGCCACATGTCTCAGTGGGTCGATGATGGTGGCTATTATGACGGCATGAGTGTGGAGGCCCAGAGCAAGCACCTGGCCAAGCTCATCTCCAAACGCTGTCCCAGCTGTCAGGCACCCATTGAGAAGAATGAAGGATGTCTGCAGTAAGGAGGGGTACTGTGAGAAGGCAGAGGGAGAGGACAGGAGGTCTGGTAATGAGAGACAGTGGAGGGCAGCACAAAACTCACTAGGGAAAGCTACTCAGTGACTCCTCTTGATACACTTCAGAGTAATTTCTGGATCTATTTCTTCCTTCCCCCACTCCTCAGCACCGTGTGTGTGTGTGTGCCTGTGCGTGTGCGTGTGTTTTGTGTGTTGGTGAGAATTCAAAATCAAGGGAATACTCAGTGGGGATTGGTAAGGTCAGGAGACTGTAAGGGCATAGGGGTGGCTAAGGCTTCTTCAGTGGTTGCTGGTGACCCTGATCAGAGGCAGGAGTCCTCTGCCCAGCTGGCTTCCTCCATAGCATGACCTGTGCCAAATGTAAGCATGGATTCTGCTGGCGCTGCCTCAAGTCCTGGAAGCCAAATCACAAAGACTATTACAACTGCTCTGCCATGGTAAGGGGCCGGGCACTGGGTGGTGGGCTCAGGCCCAAGGGCAGTCAGGATAGAATGCTAGTGTCAGACCCTAAACACAGAGTAGCTTTGGGACAAAGCCTCAGTGGGGTGAAGGCCAAAGTCACCTAGGTCTGAAGGTGCTGGGAGTTCTGAACTGGGAGGTCTGAACACAGGGGCCTTGAGACTCAGAATGGGACTGGGCAGGCTGGGCATTCTGAAGATGACTGGGCCCAAGCAGACTACACTGGCATCAAAGCAGACTACACTGGCTCTGCCACTTAGTGTGTGGCTTTGAGTCCGTGGGTTTACTTGTCTAAGCCTCTACCATCATCTGTAAAAGGGGTGAGGACTAAGACTTTCAGGAGCAGTAGCTAGCCTGAGTGCTGACCCCCATCCCACCCCGACAAAGCACGAGTCCCCTCCACATGCCCTTCCCAGGTAAGCAAAGCAGCCCGCCAGGAGAAGCGCTTCCAGGACTACAACGAGAGATGCACTTTCCATCACCAGGCCCGGGTGAGTGGAGGATACAGCTGGTCAGAGGTGGGGAGGCAGCCTGTGCTGGTGCTGACCTGCCCTCTTCTGCACAGGACTTCGCTGTGAACCTGCGGCACCAAGTGTCTGCTATCCACGAAGTGCCTCCACCCCGATCCTTCACCTTCCTCAGTGACGCCTGCCGGGGACTGGAGCAGGCTCGCAAGGTGGTGGCTGGACCAACTTGGTGGGGGGTGGGGACTGGTTTGATTTTTTTTTTTTTTTTCACACAAATATAAATCAAGTTCTTTGCTCTCTTTATTTTTATCACCTCTGGGGATTCACTACTCTGACCTGCCTTTTTGTTTGTTTTTTATTTTACTTTTCTGGATTCTTTTCATATAGAGATAAATAAGCAGGAGGGGGCTTCTTCTTCTTCTTCTAGCGTTTGCCCAGGAGGGGGCTGAGAGGAGAGAAAACCATAGCACCAGAACTTTAATGCACTGGGGACCAGACTTGAGCCTGGGTTTCATGCCTGACAAAATAGCACACATCCACGGGAACTATATTGCTGGCTCATTTGATTTCTCTCTTTTAAAAATATTTATTTTCATCACACACACACACACACACACATACACACACACACACACACACACACACAGTCACTCACACCAGGGCATGGTGGTGTTGGGGACTGAGCCTGGAACTTCAGAGTCTCAGGCATGAGTTTCTTTTGTGTAACCATTATGCTGTCTCTCCAGACCTTCTTCTCTTAAAATATTTCATTTTAATGACTGGGGGGCGGGTGTTGGTCAGGCCAGAGCACTGCTCATCTCTGGTTTAAGTTGGTGCTGAAGGTTGTACCTGGGCATGAAAGTGTGGTGCACAGACCACTGTATTTTTTCATGGGCTGGGCAACTCCTACCTGGGGGGAGGGAACAGGAGAGGTGCCAGGCCTTGTGGGGAAGGCTGACGTGGGGTCCCCTAGGTGCTGGCCTACGCCTGCGTATACAGCTTCTACAACCAGGACACAGAGCACATGGACGTGGTGGAGCAGCAGACAGAGAGCCTGGAGCTGCACACCAACGCTCTGCAGATTCTCCTGGGTGAGGCCCCGCTCTCAGCCTGGCCAGGCCTCTCCTGCCCTCCCCACCCCACCATGAGCATCTTGCCGCCAGTCTCTACCTCATGATGGTCTCTACTTTTTGACAAATAAAAATTATGTGTTTGAGAAAGAGAGTGAGAAAGAGCCAGAGCATCACTCTGGCATATGCTTTGACAGTGATCAAACTCGGGAGAGAGTTTGTGCTTGAGAGTCCAAGGCTTTATCTGTTGCTCTACCTCCTGGGCTGTACTTCTGCTCTTGTTATTTGGGGATGAGGGTGTAAGGGCACAAGCCTTTACCTGACAGGGATCTGCCTGCCACCAAAAGCCTTGTGCTGGGTAATGTTGATGGAACCTGGGAGGTGCTCAGTGGGTATCTGCAGAAGTTTGGAGTGTAAACCAGTGTCCCCCTGCACCCCGCCCCTCTGCAGAGGAGAACCTGCTGCGGTGTAGAGACCTGGCTTCATCCCTGCGCCTCCTGCGGGCAGACTGCCTCAACACGGGCCTGGAGCTGCTCCGGCGCATCCAGGAGAGGCTGCTGGCTATCCTGCAGCACTCCACCCAGGTGGGCGCACCACCTCCACCCGGGACTCCTCCTGCACACTCAGGGCTTGGCTTCTCCCCGTGCCTGGCACAGCGCCTCCCAGAAGGGAGTCCAGAAGGAAAGGCAGTAAGGGGAGTAGATGCTAGGAGACTTGGGTATGCAGCTCAGCTCCTTGGCCCTGTCATGTAAGCTTCTAGCGCCTTCTGCAAGATCAAAGAGTTAGGTGGCAGGAGCACAGCGGGTTAAGTGCAGGTGGTGCGAAGTACAAGGACTGGCGTAAGGATCCCGGTTCATGTCCCCGGCTCCCTACCTGCAGTGTGTGTGGGGGGGTCACTTCACAAGCGGTGAAGCAGGTCTGCAGGTATCTTTCTCTCCCCCTCTCTGTCTTCCCCTCCTCTCTCCATTTCTCTCTGTCCTATCTAACAATGACAACATCAATAACAACAATAATAACTACAATAACAATAAAAAAACAAGGTCAACAAAAGGGAAGAATAAATAAAATTAAAAAGAGTTAGGTGGCTCAGATTGTGTTTTGGCTAAGTGCCTGCTCCTCAGAATCACTAGGGGGAACTTTTCTTCAGACTGTACTCCCCAGGTGTGACTTCAGAATCCTCGCAGTATGGGAGTAAAGGGGTAGATATCCACATAAGGGGCCCCTGACATCTTCCCAGCCCTCACATAAGGATGTTGAGGCTTGGCTGAGTCCTCAGGGTATTTCCAGATGAGCCAGTCACTTAGGCGGAACGTAGCAGTGAGTCCCTCAAGTACAGGGTGCTGGGCCCCACTGCCAGATGCTGTTTCTTGGAGACCACCTCTGAGCTCTGCCACACAAAGGCAGTGGTTTGTGAAGTGCTGCAGTGTGGAGGGAGAGGAGGTGGGTGCAGCTGGGCAGGGGCCTGGCACCTCGCCAGCCCACCGAGGCCCAGTGCCCTCTGCTCTCCTGCTACTACCCACCCTCTTCCTATCTCCTTGCCAGGATTTCCGAGTTGGTCTCCAGAGTCCATCATTGGAGGTCCGAGAGGTGAAAGGATCAAACATGCCGGCCATGCCGTGAGTAGGATGGGCAGAGCCATGGTGGGGAAGGGGCCAGGCTCCCCTAGGTGCTGATCCTGGCATCTCTCTCTTCAGGCCCCAGGGCTCCTCAGGGGTAGAGGTGGAGGAGGAGGAGGAGGAAGAGGAGGATGACGTGCCAGAGTGGCAGCAAGATGAGTTTGACGACAGCTTTTCGGATGATGAGGAGTCTGAGAATCTGGACCGAGACACTTTCTTCTTTGGGGACGAGGAGGAAGAGGATGATGAAGCCTATGACTGAGAGGCAGGGAACAGGGATACCCGGAACAGCCCTAGAGTCATGAGGCTAAAGGGGTGGGATGACCCCTGCCCACCTTCTGGGGATGGGCAGTTCCCTCCATCAGCAGAACTGTCTTCTGTTTACTAAATAAACTTTTTTTCCTTTTTTTTTCACATACTTAGCCTGAGAGGCTTCCTCAATGGCCAACGCCTATCTTACTCCATACATACCTGGCCTTTTTCAGGTGCTATTTTTCTTAGGGCTCTAGGCCTCAAGCAGATCCATTTGAACTTCAAACTTGAAATCCACTTCAGCCAATAAAGGCACATGAAGGCTCACGTGGCACAGGGCCAGCGCAGCCAGTACAGACCTGCCACATACCCAGCCCTGCTGCGAAGGAGCCGAAGTAGCCATTCCCTACTACCCACCTTCCTCCAAACCACTGAACATACAACAGACAAGGGCAGGGAGCAAGGGGGTGGGGCTTGAGGGCATTAGGAAGTAGCCTTCAGTTTGAGGGCCTACAGACTTTTAAGGGTCTCTCTAGATCTTTTAAGTAAATCATTGGATGAGGGATGAGAGACTGTTATAGAGAACCTGCCCCACTAATCACGAATATAGACACCAAGTTAGAATCATAAACAAACTTTAAATTGGACACTAGGACTAAGAAACAGGGCTGATACAGAGCAGGGTTTAGGATCAAGTTGGGTTAAGTCAGGTGGTTGGGCTGGGGGAGGCAGCCACCTGCTTCAGAGAATTAGCCTCGAAGTATCGGTCCAGCATGGTCTCCACCTCATCCTCTTTGTAGTCCCACACCTGGAACCTCAAGCCATCTGCTGCTCCCCGGATCATGGCTGAAAGTGCTGGCAAGGGTGGGGTGAGGTGAGGTGAGGTGAGGTGAGGTGAGGTGAGGTGAGGTGAGGTGGGGTGGGGTGGGGTGAGGTGGGGTGAGGTGGAGTGAGGTGAGGTGGGCTGAGGTGGGGTGAGGTGGAGTGAGGTGAGGTGGGATGAGGTGAGGTGGGGTGAGGTGAGGTGCCTTCCTTCTGCCCTTCCCACAACACACACTCCATTCCCTCCCTGTGCCTTGTTGAGGGGAGACACCCTACTCAGAACCCCCCCACAGAAGGGGCTGAGAGCTGGGTGCTCAGAAAGCCATGGAGGGAGGCAGTGGTCATTCAGGGATTGGTGTGCTTACCTCGGCCTGACTGAGGGCGGAACAGGCACAGGACTGGCTTATCGAGGACCACTGCCCGGCCCAGCTCGTAGCCTACACCCAAGGATGGCTGGGTCACTTCTGCCACAACCACTGGGAAAAGAAACAGAACTACAGCATCATGGGCATGTAGGAAAGATAAGTCACTATAGTGAGGTGGGAGCTTTAGAGAGTCCCTTTGAGTCTGGGGGTTCTCACATCCCAGAGGAGTCTGGGCAGAAGGGAGGGTTACTCACCATCTGCCTGCTGTAGCCAGGCCAGGTCCCGCTCGTGGATGAACCTGTCACCCCCAGCAGCCTCTTCCCCTGCCGTTGAAAGAAAGCTGGTCACAACAGTGCCTGCACCCTGTGGGTGTCCTGTATCTCTCCTCTGCCCTAACCATCCCCTCTACCTACCCTGTGCAGGGAAAGGGAGGTGTGCTAGAGGGTCTCTGAATGCCACCCAACCCCAGGATCCCATGGGAAGAAGTAAGGAAATAGAACCACCAAGGAAAAATCCAGTCGTGTGCAAGATGGGATGGGCCAGGGTGGGCCAGATGAGACTGAGGGAACATGGACTCACTGGAGAAGCAGGAAGAAAGGAAAAAAAAGTGGTCCGGGAGGTGGCGCAGTGATAAGGCTTTGGACTCTCAAACATGAGGTCCTGATTTCTTTTTTTTTAAAAAATATTTATTTTATTTATTTATTCCCTTTTGTTGCCCTTGTTTTATTGTTGTTGTTATTGCTGTCATTGTTGTTGGATAGGACAGAGAGAAATGGAGAGAGGAGGGGAAGACAGAGAGGAGGAGAGAAAGATAGACATCTGCAGACCTGCTTCACCGCCTGTGAAGCGACTCCCCTACAGGTGGGGAGCCGGGGTTCGAACCGGGATCCTTATGCCGGTCCTTGTGCTTTGCGCCACCTGCGCTTAACCCGCTGCACTATAGCCCGACTCCCGAGGTCCTGATTTCGATCCCGGGCAGCACATGTGCCAGAGTGATGTCTGGTTCTTTCTCTCTCCTCCTATCTTTCTCAGTAATAAATAAATAAAATCTTTAAAAAAAAAAAAAAAAGAAAAAGCATATGGTGGGGAAGGCATCAGAAGTGAGAGACTGAGCCATAAAAGGAGAAAGATTGGGGCTAACTAAGCTAGCTAGCTTTGGTGAGTGCCAGAAACACCTGAGGACTGGATGGACTTCAGTGTGAAGAGTCGGGTGCCATCATGCCTGGGCTGCGCCATGAACGTGTGTGTAGTTCTAGTACCCTTCAAAGTCTCAGAACCCCTGCTCAGGTGCAACATGTGACCACTAGGAGGTGGTGGAGTAAAGGTGAGAGGCACACAGCGCTCCCTGTGTAGGTGTCCAACTTGATTAAATGCTATCCACTTGCAGACCCCAGCATTGGAAGCGCAGGAGTAATAATCTGGTTCTCAATCTCTCCTCTACCTCTCGTTAATAAATCTTAAGGGCTGGCAGATGGCTCATAGGATAGAGCGCACATGCTATCGTGCAAAAACCCGGGCTGAAGCCGGGCATCCCACATTGGGATACCTGCACTGGAGAAGTTTTCAAGAGTTGTGCTTCGGGACTGGAGAGACAGCATAATGGTTATGCAAAAAGACTCCAAGCCTGAGGCACCAAAGGTCCCAGGCTCAGACCCCAGCACCACCACAAGCCAGAGCTAAGCAGTGCTCTGGTATATTAAAAAAGTGACCACCGGGGGTCGGGCGGTGGCGCAGTGGGTTAAGCGCATGTGGCGCAAAGCGCAGGGACCGGCGTAAGGTTCCCGGTTCGAGCCCCGGCTCCCCACCTGCAGGGGAGTCGCTTCACAGGCGGTGAAGCAGGTCTGCAGGTGTCTGTCTTTCTCTCCTCCTCTCTGTCTTCCCCTCCTCTCTCCATTTCTCTCTGTCCTATCCAACAACGAATTGCGTCAACAAGGGCAATAATAATAACCACAACGAAGCTACAACAAGGGCAACAAAAGGGGGGGAAAATGGCCTCCAGGAGCGGTGGATTCATGGTGCAGGCACCGAGCCCAGCAATAACCCTGGAGGAGGGAAAAAAAAAAAAAAAGTGACCACCAGTAGCAATGGAGTATAGCAGGCAATGAGCCCCAGCAATAACCCTGGCAGCATAATTAATACATCTCTAAAAGTAATAGATTCTGGATTGAGGAGACAACACAATGGTTACATAAAAGACTTTAATGCCTGAGGCACTAATGGCCCACATTCAATCCCTAGCACCACCATATGCCAGAGCTGAGCAGTGCTCTGTGTTCTCTTTCTCTCCCCCACCTCTCTCTCTAGTTCTTATTTATTATTGGATAGAGACAGAGAGAAATGAGATGGGGGTAAGACAGCAAAAGAGACTGAGACTCCTGCAGCCCTGCTTCACCACTTGTAAAGCTTTCTCCCTACAGGTGGGGACCAGAGCCTTGAACCTGGGTCCTTGTGCACTGAAATGTGTGCATTTAACAGGTGCACCACCACCTAGCCCCTCTCTCTTTACACACAAATTAAAATTAAAAATAATTAAAAATAAAAAATAAGGAAAATAAAAGATTCTATGACTTTGCCCCAGGTTACTCCATGTGAAGCTATTCTACATTGTTCTTCAAATTAATTCAAGGGGGTGCACCTGGTTAAGTGCACATAGTACGAAGCCCCATACAAGGATCCAGGTTTAAATCCCCAGCTTCCCACCTGCAGAGGGGATGCGTCACAAGTGGCGAAGCACATCTGTAGGTATCTCTCTCCCTCTCTATCTCTCCCTCCTCTCTCAATGTCTCTTGTCCTATCCAATAAAATGGAGAAAAAAAGTCTGCCAGGAGCAATGGTGCCAGCACTGAGCCCCAGCGATAAGCCTGGAGGCAAAAAAAAAAGACTAAAAAATTATGTCAACAGTGGTTTACAATATTTTGTAAACAATTATTACAAAATAAGATTTTCGAAGCATACTTCACATCTGAGAAGCTGCATTTTTAAACAACCTCCGTTGGTTGATATCTGAACAAACTTAAGTAAAATCAAAACACTAGGTTGGATGGTCAGGGAGGTGGCAGTGTCTACAGTGTAGGACTGAGAAAAGCATGAGGCCCCAGGTTCAACCCCCATAAACATACGTGCCAGAGTGGTGCTCTGGTTCTTTCCTTTCTCTGTCATGGTAATAATTCTTTTTCTAATATTTTTAAATTTATTTTTATTATCGTTATTTATTGGATAGAGACAGCCAGCCAGAAATCTAGAGGGAAAGGGGTGATAGAAAGGGAGACAGACAGAGAGACACCTGCAGCACTGCTTTACCACTCGTGAAGCTTTCCCCATACAGGTGGGGACTGGGGACTTGAACCTGAGTCCTTGCTCATTTCATTTCCTGCTCCGGTATGCTCAACTGGATGCGCCACCACCTGGCCCCATAATAAATAATTCTTTAAAAAATAAAAGAGGTCTTCCAGAATTGCATTAGACTTCACAAATCCAGGGCAAAGTGAACCATATACATTTTGAATATGCAACAGACACAATTTTCCAACTAGATGAGTCAGAAAGGTTCCAGACCAACAGGCCAAAGTCATGCGTTAGAAAAACCAAGTATTACAATGGTGGTGGAAGTCTAAGCTCATAGTGGGAGGGCTATGCAGACACCTCTGTAGAGAGAGAAGAAATTATACTCATGGGGCCTGGGAGGTAGTGTAGTGGTAAAGCTCTGGCCATTCAAGCTTGGGATCCTGACTTTGACCCCTGGCATCACATACACCAGTATGATGCTCGTTTCTCTTGCTCTATGGTGAAAAAATTAAAATAAAAAATAAATTGTACTCATGTAACAACTATATTACAAATCACTGTTTCCCCCCTAACAAGATGATAGGGAAAAGGGGAAAAAAAAAGTTTAAAGATCTCAACACTAAAAATGACAAAACACTGATGAAGGAAACTGAAGACACAAATACATGGAATAGCAGTCTGTGTTCATGGACTGAAAGGATGTTGTTAAAAAATATTTATATTTTAACCTCTCCTATAGGTTCAAATAAGAGAGAAGGGGGAAGGGAGGGACAGAGACAGACAGACACTTGCAGCACCACCTCACTGCTGGTGAAACTTTTCCCCTGCAGGTGGGGACCAGAGTTTGAACCTGTGTCCTTGTGCACAGTATAAAATATGCACTTACCCAGGTGTGCTACCACCTGGCCCCACATTTTTTTTCCATAGGAAGTAGAAAACATCCTGAAATTTACATGAAAATATAGACTAATCTAAATAACCAAAGCAAGTCTGAGAAAGAACAAAGCTGGAGGCATCACTTCCTGATTTTAAAATAGAGCATAAAGCTATAGTAATCAAAACATTGTGTTGTCGGTATAAAAATACACACATAGGACACGCACAAATACACAGCTGAGAAAGAGATCACACACACGAGGCTCTGGATTCAAGTCCCAGGACCACAGCCTACCCACTACTATGGATGACACCAGAGAACCTCAAAGAAGTACTGTGGTGTCTCCTTTCTCTCTGCCTCCCCCTCTAAAAATACTGGATTGTTGCAAAAGTGATTTTCCATGTTTACATAGAAAAAGAATACAACTTTTCTGACAACCCAGTAGAAGAATGAGAAAATCAGCCCATAGAAGGATGCGGAGGAACAGTAACACGTGTGTGAGGCCTCAGAACCACATTCAAACAAACAGCAACACAGAACAGAATCCAGAAATAAACCCACTTGTATATGGCCAATTACTGACAAACCAGTCAAGAATACTTGATAGGGGGGAAAGACAGCCTCTTCAATAAATGGCGCAGGAAAATTAGATATGCACATACTAAGAACTGAAACTAAATCCCCTATTTTATACCATTTAAAAAATCAATTCAGGCTGATTAAAGAAATATAAGAACCCAAAACATGAAACTCTTAAAGCACAGGGTATGGGTTTTTTTTTTTTTTTTTTTTTTTTTGCCTCCAGGGTTATTGCTCAGGCTTGGAGCCAGCATTCAAATACACTACTCCTTAAGAACATTTTATTGGGCAGAATAGAAATTGAGAGGATAGGGAGACAGTGAGGGGAAGAGAAAGACATACACCTAGAGACCTGCTTCACAGCTTGTGAAGCTTCCCTCCTGCAGGTGGGGAGCCAGGGACTCAAATCCAAATCCTTTC
The DNA here is from genome assembly GCF_950295315.1 of Erinaceus europaeus. Taxonomy (NCBI): domain Eukaryota; kingdom Metazoa; phylum Chordata; class Mammalia; order Eulipotyphla; family Erinaceidae; genus Erinaceus; species Erinaceus europaeus. The sequence goes on from NC_080165.1 coordinate 67,749,095, forward strand.
ATGGGTCCTTGCACTTCGTACTATGTACTTAACCCGGTGCGCCACTGCGTTTGGCACTCCGGTAAGCTTTTTTTTTTTTTTTAATACGTATGTATTCCCTTTTGTTGCCATTGTTTTTTGTTGCTGTTGTTGTTGTCGTTATTGAATAGGACAGAGAGAAATGGAGAGAGGAGGGGAAGACAGAGAGGGGGAGAGAAAGGTAGACACCTGCAGACCTGCTTCACCGCTTGTGAAGTGACTCCTCTGCAGGTGGGGAGGCGAGGACTCGAACCGGCATCCTTATGCCCGTCCTTGTGCTTTGGGCCACCTGCACTTAACCCGATGCACTACAGCTTGACTCCCTCGGGTAAGCTCCTTAATGTGGGTTTTGACAATTTTTTAAAAAGATTTATTGTTATTTCTTTCATATGAGATAGAAATTCACATGAGAAAAGAGAAAGTGTCACCACTCCATCACATGTGACTCCAGGGAAGGAGTTGGGAGCATCAGGTATACAAGTCCTGTGCTCTACCAGCTGAGCTATTTCCCAGACTGCCTGGCAAGATTTTTCATTTATTTATTTACTTACTTACTTATTTTGCTTCCAGGGTTATCGCTGGGGCTCAGTGCCAGCACTACAAATCCACTGGTCCTGAAGGCCATTTTTTCCATTTTATTGGTTAGAACACAGAGAAATTGGGAGGAGGAGTGGGGAGAGAGAAGGATAGACACCTACAGACCTGCTTCACCACTTGTGAAGCAGACCCCCTGTAGGGGCTCAAACCCAGATCCTTGCACAGGTCCTTAAGCATAGTGCTGTGTGTGCTTAACCTGATGCACCACCACTCCGCTCCCAGACTTTTTTTGGGATGTCACCTAAAGCATAACAACCAAAGCAAAAATAAGTCAAACTACACAAATGAAAAGATATTCTATGGAATGAGGACATATTTTTGCAAATTATAGCTGATAAAGGGCTAATATGTAAAGAATCCATACAATTTCACCAGCAAACTAATGTAAGTTAAAAAAATGAGTGAAGAGGAAATCGGGCGGTAGCGCAGCGGTTAAGCGCAGGTGACGCTAAAAAAAGCTCAAGGACTGGCTTAAGGAGCCGGGCTCCCCACCTGCAGGGGAGTCGTTTCACAGGCGGTGAAGTAGGTCTGTAGGTGTCTTTCTCTCCCCGTCTTCCCCCCTTTCCATTTCTCTCTGTCGTATCTAACAACGACATCAATAACAACAACAACAATAATGACAACAATAAAACAACAGGGGCAACAAAAGGGAATAAATAAATGAAAAAAAAAAAAACACGAGTAAAGGAGGGAGTGCAGCGGATTAAGCGCACATGGAGCAAAGCGCAAGGAGGGCGGAAGGATCCGGGTTCCAGCCTCCGGATCCCCACCTGCAGGGGAGTCGCTTCACAAGCCATGAAACAGGTCTGCAGGTGTCTATCTTTCCCTCTCTGTCTTCCCCTCCTCTCTCCATTTCTCTCTGTCCTATCCAACAATGAAGACAACAATAATAACTACAACAACAAAAGCAACAAACGAGAATAAATATTTTTTTAAATGAGCAAAGGATCTCTTGGGACTTTGTGAGAACTATGGTGGTTGTGTTGTATGGAGTACAGACCTTTGGTGGTGGGAATAGACGGTACAAATCTACACCCTTGAAATCGTAGTGTTTTTTAAAAAATATGTATTTATTCCCTTTTGTTGCCCTTAATATTTACTTTAATGAGATACAGAGAGAGGCACTAGAGCACTGCTTGGCTCTGGTTTATGGTAGTGCAGGGGATTGAACCTGAGACATTGGAACCTTACATATGAATGTCGTTTTGCATAACCATAATGCTAGCTCTCCCACCCTACCCATTTAAAATTTTAAAGATAAGTTTTTAATCCTATAAGATGGGATTTCCCATAAGATAGGGGAACCAGAGTAGATAACTGAGCCAGGAGCCTCTTGCATGCAACTCATACAGTCCCCAGCCACTCCTTTATCTTTAATACCAGTTTTTACTAGTGATCTAATAATGGTTTATAAAACTATACAATTTCGGGAGTTGGGCAGTAGCGCAGCAGGTTAAGCGCACGTGGCACAAAGCACAAGGACTGGCGTAAGGATCCCAGTTCAAGCCCCCAGCTCCCCACCTGCAGGGGAGTCGCTTCACAGGCGGTGAAGCCGGTCTGCAGGTGTCTATCTTTCTCTCCCCCTCTCTCCATTTCTCTCTGTCCTATCCAACAACGATGACAACAATAATAATAACAACAATAAAACAATAAGGGCAACAAAAGGTAATAAATAAATATAAAAAATTAAAAAAGAAAATAACTTTTAAAAAATAAATATTAAGTATTTTTAAATATAGAAATATTTTAATTAAGAAAATAAAGGGACTGGGTGGTGGCATACCTGGTTGAGCGCACACATGTGTAAGGACCTGAATTCAAATTCCTTGTCCCATCTGCAAGGAGTAAGCTTCACAAATGGTGAAGCAGTGCTGCAGGTGTGTGTCTCTCTTCCTATTACCCTTCCCTCTCAATTTTTCTGTTCTCTCTAATTTAAAAAAACAATCAGACACACACATATATACATACACACATGGGGGGAGGCAGAGAGATAACTAGAAGCTGGGTGGTGGCACACCTGGCTGAGTGCACACGTCACCATGCACAAACAGGAGTGGGTAGCTTCACAAGAGGAGGAACAGTGCTGCAGGTGACCTTCTCTCCCCTTCTCGCTCCCTATTTACTTTTTTTATATATTTTATTTATTTATTTTCCTTTTTGTTGCCCTTGTTTTTTATTGCTGTTGTAGTTATTATTGTTGTTATTGATGTCGTCATTGTTGGATAGGACAGAGAGAAATGGAGAGAGGAGGGGAAGACGGGGAGATAGACAGACACCTGCAGACCTGCTTCACTGCGGGTGAAGCAACTCCCCTGCAGGTGGGGAGCCGACGGCTCTAACCGTGATTCTTAAGCTGGTCCTTGCGCTTTGCACCATGTACGCTTAACCCGCTGCGTTACCGCCCGGCCCCGACCCAGGATTGACTTTTCCTTTTTTTTTTTTTTTTTTGAGGTGGGTGGGGAGAAGCTGCCAACAAAAATGGAGAGAAACACAGCAAAGCCATCACTCTCTAGGAAGAGTTGAACCAAGGTCTCCAAGAAGGCGCCAGTGGTCAAGATGACAAGCAAAGGCACACCCTGGGCTCACGCGCAGCGGAGAGCGGACCGTGGGCTGAGAGCCCCGCCTCCTTGTCCCTGCGGGCCGCGTGCGGGGGCGGGGCGCCCCTCCCCCCCCCTTCCTGCGCGCCCCGCACCCTCACCGCGCGCGCCCAGTTCGGCGGCCGCCACGTGCTCCGTGAGCACCGCCCCGAAGCGCCGCAGCCGCGCCACGATACGCTCGTACAGCGCTTGGTCCTCCCGCCCGCCGCGTATGCTCCCGCAGAAATACACGGCCAGACGCCCAGGCTCCAGGGGCTGCCCGCACGGCTCCGCTCCGGCCGCGGCCATGGCTGAGAGCGAGCCCAGGCTGCAGGGGCGCTGTCACGTGACCAGCCCGGGGCGGGGCGGCGGCGCGGCGCGGGTTCCAGGCCCAGAGGCCCGCGCTCCGCTCCTGCGTCTCCCGGACTTCCAGGTGTCCACCCCCTGCTGCTCCCACCCTGCTTTCCCTTCCTCAGCCTCAGGCAGCCCTCTCCTCACTGCTCCTCAGGCTCCCAAACCTTGGCACTGCAGAACTGAGGTTGCAGCAAGGGAGTAAAAGTCATGATAGACCCAGAGTTGGTGCACACTATACCGAGGAAAGCTCCACTGGATCTGTGTTATGGTGCTTCTCCTCCATCTAAATGTTTATTCATTTACTGATTTTACCAAAGCACTGCTTAACTCTGTCTTATGTTGGTGCTGAGGATTGAAACTTGGACAATGAAGTCTCAGGCATTAAAAACTTTATGCATAGCCATTATGCTGTCTCTCCAGCCCTTCCATCTGAAGTTTTTTTTTCCAAATATTTTTATTCATTTGATTATTATTGGATAGAGACAGAGAAATTGAGAGGGGAGATAAAGAGGGAGAGAGACAAAGAGACACCCACAGCCCTGCTTCATTACTTGTGAAGCTTTCCAACCGTAGGTGGGACCAAGGGCTTGAATCTGGGTCCTTGTAAATTGTAATGTGTGCGCTTAACTAGGTGTGCCATTGCCTGGGCCCCCATCTAATGTTTTTTTTTTAAAGAATGAAAAAGTTAACCCAGAGGTGGTGGAATTGTGCATGCTTGAAGTCCCAGCAAAACATAAAGGATGAAGACAATGATGATTTTTATGTTGATACTTTGGGTGTGTTGTGGTGTGGTGTGATAATAGATTTGAAGAGGTGCAAAACTGTACTTATACAGTGTTGTAAAGTCGAGATTACTTTAATAAAATAAGTCATAAAAATAAATACAAATAGTGGGCCTGGCGGTAGCGCCGCGGGTTAAGCGCACATGGCCCAAATCACTAGGACGGTAAGGATCCCGGTTTGAGCCCAGGCTCCCCATCTGCAGGGGGTCTGTAGGTGTCTATCTTTCTCTCCCCCTCTCTGTCTTCCCCTCCTCTCTTCATTTCTCTCTGTCCTATCCAAAAACAATGACATCAATAACAATAATAATAACCACAACAATGATAAACAACAAGGGCAACAAAAGGGGGGAGGGGAAGCCTCCAGGAGCAGTAGATTCGTGGTGCGGCACAGAGCCCCAGCAATAACCCTGGAGGCAAAAAAAAAAAAAATGAAAGAGAAAGACAGACAGGTGGAGAGATAGAGATAGAGATATAGATACCTGCAGACCTGCTTCACCACTTGGGAAGTGACCCCCCTGCAAGTGGGAGTCAGGGCTTGAACCAGGATCCTCGAGCTGGTCCATGTGCTTCACACTATGTGCACTTAACCTGCAACGCCACAGCCCAGCCCCTGGTATACATTTTTAAAAGCATTTTTATTGTTTGAGACATTAAAGGAACTACAAAAGGGAGTAGGAAAGAATTTGAGGCTTTATAGTCTGTAAGGGCCAGTCTTAGTTCAAATATAGAAGTCAGAGTAATGCCTCACAGTGAGGTGCACTGGGTTGAGTATTCAAAAAAGACAGACGTCAAGCACAATAAGGATTCCTCCCAACTGATTGCCACACTCCTGTCAGGAACACCCAGATCAAACATCAGCTTCCAGCCCAGGAGTAGCAGAGACAAGATTTTTTGCTTTGTTTTTCAAGTGTGATTTAAAGAGGGAGTAGAATTGAGAATCTTTTTTCTTTTCTTTCCTTTCCTTTTATTATTTTTTTTTCTTTTGCCTCCAGGGTGACTGCTGGGGCTCAGTGCCTGCACTCTGAATCCACTGCCCCTGGAGGCTATTTTTTTCCTTTTGTTGCCCTTGTTGTTCATCACTGTTGTAGTTAGTATTGTTGTTGCTGTTGTTGTTGGATAGGACAGAGAGAAATGGAGAGAGGAGGGGAAGACAGAGAGGGGGAGAGAAAAACAGACACCTGTGGGGATCTGGGGGCTCAAACTGGGATCCTTATGCCAGTCCTTGCGCTTTGTGCCTCCTTAACCCGCTGTGCTACCGCCGGACTCCCCCCTTTTTTAACCTTTAAAAAAAACTTTATTTATTATTGGTTAGAGACAGAGAGAAATTGAGGGGAGGAGTAAACAGAGAGGGAGAGAAACACCTGCAACCCTGCTTTCCCACTCATGAAGCTTTCTCCCCTGCAGGTGTGGACCAGGGGCTTGAACCCAGGCTTTTGTGCACTGTAGTGCATGGCTTAACCAGGTGTGCCACAGCCTGGCCCCGGATTGAGAATCTTTTTTTTTAAATTGTCTTTATTTATTTATTGGAAAGAGACTGTCAGAAATCGAGAGGGAAGGGGGAGATAGAAAGAGAGACAGAGAGAGAGAGACATCTGCAGCACTGCTTCGCCACTCGTAAAGCTTTTCCCCTGCAGGTGGAGACCAGGAGCTCGAACCTGGGTCCTTGTGCATTGTAACATGTATGTTCAACCAGCACCACCAGGTCCCCAGATTGAGAATCTTTATCCTCCTGTATACTGTGTCCACTTTAGATACATTTTCAGCATGATTGCCTCTCCATCCCAACTGCTAGAGTGTTTTCTTGCTAATCACATCACTTAAAATATTTGGTGAAATGGGAGAAGCTTTGGAATCCTAGCTCTCTCTTCTGTGCAAGTCTCTTTAAGAGACTGAAACTGACAAAGCTGAGAGGTGGTGCAGTGGATAAGGCCTTGGACTCTCAAGTATTGATCACCAGCATTGCATCGGCCAGGGTGATGCTCTGGTTCTCTTTCTCTTTCTCATTAATAAAAACAACGATAATAAAATAAAAGAGAGACTAAAACAGGGAATTCAGCTTACTGAATTTTAGGCTTTTTGTGATGACCTAATTTTAGAGTTTTTGTGAGTAATTATTAAGATTTATTTATTTATTTCCAGAACACTGCTCACCTCTGGCTTATGGTGGTTCTGGGGATTGAACCTAAGATTTAGAGCCTCAAGCTTAAAAGTTGTTTGAATAACCACTATGCTATCTCCCTGGCCTTATAATTTAAATTTTTTAGGAAGCATATCAAATATGAAAAAAAATTAAGAAAGTAGTACGTTAATTACTATTGTATCCAGTGCCTAGATTATCAAATTAAAATTTTCTGTTGTACATATTTCAAGTCTTTATATGTCATAGTTTAATTACAATGAATATAAATAATAAATTACATGTTATATGCATGAATGCATTATGTTGTAGATACTAAATAGAGGATCTGATGCTTATAAGCTCAAAGTTCTGGTCACTGAACCATCTCCTAGACCACCTTTCTCTATCTGAGACTGCAGTCAGATGAGTATGAGCTTAGAATCAGACATGTCCTTGGTAGCATGCATGTTTATGCTGCACAGACAATTAATACAGGGCCTCACACTGGTGTGATAACACCAAACAGCCTCCCTATCCGTTTTTTTTAAAAGATTTTTAAAAATATTTATTTATTCCCTTTTGCTGTCCTTGTTGTTTTATTGTTGTAACTATTACTGATGTCGCTGTTGTTGGATAGGACAGAGAGAAATGGAGAGAGGAGGGGAAGACAGAGAGGGGGAGAGAAAGATAAACACCTACAGACCTGCATCACTATTTGTAAAGCAGGGGGTGCCCTGGGCTCCAACCAGGATCCTTAGCTGGTCCTTGTTCTTTGAGCCACGTGCGTTTAACCCGCTGCTGTCTCCGGACTCCCCCTATCCGGTTTTTTCACTTTGTATTTAATAGAGAGGGAGGGAAGGAGAGGAAATGGGGAACAGACATGTAGTGAAAAGAGACACCACAGCACCGCTCCACCATCCAAGGGGCTTCCCCAGTGTCTTGTATGGTGCTTCCACCTATGAGAGCTCAGACCTAAAACCGAAAGGATGTTGGCTCTACCAGAAGCTTCCCTCTTACAGGTGGGGACCAGAGCTTGTAGTGTGTGCACCAGGTGAGCTCACTGCTAACTCTGTGATGTGGTTTTTTTCCTCCCTCTCCCTCTCCTCTCCCTCTCTTTCTCTCTTCATTTATGACCAGAACATTAATCTGGTAATTTGATGTTGAGCATCAATCTTGAGACCTTGTGTTAATAGTTCAACACTTCATCCACTTGTGTCACCTCCCAGTCACATATGTTATACTTTTAAAAAATATTTTTATTTTATTATTTATTGGATAGAGTAAGAGATCAATCAAGAGGGCAGAGAGAGATAGAGAAATAAAGACACCTACAGCACTCCTTCAGAGTTTGTGCAGCTTTCCCTCGCTGATGGGGACCAGGGGCTTGAACCTGGGTCCTTGCACATGTGCACTCAATCAGGTGTGCCACCACCCAGCCCTTTATGCGATATACTTTTTTACCCTTATGCTGTGTGTGACCTGCTTTAATTCATAAGCAGTACTTTGGTGGGGGGGGGGGCGGGTGGTGACACACCCTTTGAGCGCACATGTTACAATGTGCAAAGACCCGGGTTCAAGCCCCCAGTTCCCATCTGCAGGGGGAAAGCTTTGCGAGTGGTGAAGCAGTGTTGCTGGTGTCTCTTCCTTTCTCGATTTCTGGCTGTCTCTATCATGTAAATAAATAAAGGCAACTTTAAAAGAAAAAGAAATACTTTGGGGCTTTTATATTTTTGTCTTTTAATTTTCAACTATTCTGTTATAAGTGTGCCTGTAGTAAGCAGTCTATACCTGTGTTTTTAGAAAGCTGATAATTATACATAAAATTGATCCACTTATATTCGCAGTGATTACTTACATGTTTAAACTTTATTTTTAAATATTTATTTGTTTATTTCCTTTTTGTTGCCCTTGTTGCTTTTATTGTTGTTGTAGTAATTATTGTTGTTGTTATTGATGTTGTCATTGTTGGACAGGACAGAGAGAAATGGAGAGAGGAGGGGAAGACAGAGAGGGAGATAGAAAGATAGACACCTGCAGACCTGCTTCACCGCTTGTGAAGCGACTTCCCTGTAGGTGGGGAGCCGGTCCTTGCGATGTTTAAACTTTTTAAAAAATCATTTTATTTATTTATCTGAGAGAGAGAAAGAGACCAAAGCACTACTAAACTCTGGCAAACGGTAGTGCTAGGGATTAAATCTGCATATTTTCCCTATTATCTGTTTTATTATTATTTATTTTTATTTTTACCAGAGCACTGATCACCTCTGGCTTATGGTGGTGCAGAAGCTTGAACCTGGGACTTCGGTGGCTCAGGCATGAGAGTCTCTTTACATAATCATTATGTTCTCTACCCCACTTTATTATCTGTACTCATTATACATTCTCCCTTTTTATCATTATTTTCCTTATGTGAATTTTAAAAATGGGTATAATAGACATACAGTGTAGTTTTAGGTATCTAACAATAGTTGAAGTGTGTATTTATCAATAGATTTGTGGGATGAATACTATGAATTTAGTTACCATTCATCACCATGCAGTTATAATTTTTTTTTCCTGTGAAGGGATTTTTTTTTTTTTGTCATTTCCGAGGCTTCACTGTCCTTAGTCTACTTTGTTTCAGAAAGAAAGAGACAGGGCTGGCAAAAATATCTGCTTTGCCATATGTGTGATCCAGGTTTGAGCTCAGCCTCCACCACATAAAAGGAAATTTAGGTGCTGTGGTCTCTCTCTTTCTCTACCTTTCTGTCTCTCTGTCTCTCTCAAAAATAGATGCTTTATATCACTAAAAGAGAGAAACATAAACAGAGACAGAGGGAGAAGCTTTCTTCCATGTAGTGAGGGCTGCCCTCAAACCTTAGTCCTACATGTGACAAAACAGGTGCACTGTTGTTAAAATTCAGTGGCTCTAGCTGGCCGGGCTAGCTTCACGGGCGGGTAACAGAGACGACCAGAGACATACGGCTGGGCAGGGAAGCTGTATTTCTTTATTCAGGAACGACGATTCATAAACTAAACCAAACTAATCACCAAAGAGAACTCTGCTGCCTCTTTTTCCCCGTGGCGGTGCAAGCACTCTCTCTCTGGAACTCTCCAACTCTGGAACTCTGGCACTCTCTCGGGGTTCCCAGGGGCTGGGCCAAGCGGGCCCGCGAAACTAACTGGACTGATCCAATTTTCTTGGCGGGGGAGAACTAGAATAACCCAATGTAAAGCATACAACAATTTTCCCTTTTCTTTTTAACTAAATGGCTACAGTATCAAGGGTGTGGGGTGAACAGAAACCTATATCATACAGGCATTTTAAAAAAAGAAACTGGCACAAACATGGAGAAACATGTAAGCAAGTAACAAGAACCAGTGTGCTGTCAAGGGAAGGCCTGAGGGGGTCATTTTTTGTCTCTGTGGGCAAAACTTTATCAGCTTAAAAAAAAAAACCATTTCTTGTCTCTGGGGGGTGTACTTGTCTCGACAGGCATTTGTATGGGGGCGGGGAATGGCCTAGAGTCCTAGAGAAGGAATTTGAGACTTTTACATATCAACAACGTCTTTTTGACCTTTTGTTACACCCCTTCAAGATGGAGACACACCCTAGGTGTGCGCAGGAAAGGAAACCTCAGGCATGAGAATAATTAGCATAGCCATTGTGCGATCTACCATTTCTAATAGAGAAGGTAATGGAGAGTTTTACATATCAACAAGTCTATTTAACCTTTTGTTATATCTATTCAAGATGGAGACACACCCTAGGTGTGCGCAGGTCTTTAGACCAACTTAGTTAAAATATATTGTTAACTAATATTTACCTCAGACTTTAAATGTAAGTTAATTTTATCTTTATGAGAATTACGTTGAAAACCTTTTTCATTTAACTTTGACTAGTAAGAATTTAGCCTTAAAGTTACTGTTTACCAAACTTTAAACATACACATAGACATGGTCATTAATACACAAGGAGAGAAACCTTTGTTACGAAGACATGTCATTTTAAACACGAATTTAAATCTGTACTGTCTTAGTTGTTGGGGGGGTGCGTTGTCCAGTGGTGGTCTCTTGGGCAGCTTCACTTCTAGGAATTGCAGGTTGCGATCTCTGTACAAATCTCTGCGTACTCCAGCTTGTCTGCCTTCAGACCAGACCAGCAGCTGGAGATCTCCTGTGTCCAGTTTCGGCAGGGAGCCCGGGGGTCCGGGAGGTCCGGGATCATTCCATAATTCATAGCACGAGGGCGGGCGGGCCAGTCTTGTAGAAGGCGTGGGCCTAGGTGCCCAGGGGTGGCGGCCATGATAGGCCGCCGCGGCCCTGCCCCATGGCCCTGTCATGTCTGCTGTCCTGTTCGCAGGGGCCAAGCAGTGTGGAGGGATCATGCGTCCAGTGCCCTGCGCCACACGGTGGAGAGCCGGCTCCTGTGGGCTGGCCTGCGTGCTGGCATTGGGCTCCTGCGTGGTGGCATTGGGCTCCTGCGTGTTGGCGTCGGGCTCCTGTGTGGTGGCATCGGGCTCCTGTGTGGTGGCATCGGGCTCCTGCATGCTGGCGTCAGCCTCCTGCGTGCTGGCGTCAGGCTCCTGTGTGGTGGCATCAGGATCCTGCGTGGTGGCATCGGGCTCTTGCGTGCTGGTGTCAGCCTCCTGCGGGCTGCGGGGCTGCGGGCGCGGTGCGCGGGGTTGTCTGGGCACAGCCGGCTGGCTGGCTGTTCCACCAGGTGGAAAAGGCAGCTCCACGCCTCGCCTCTTGCCCGCTGGCTCTTCCCGACTCCTCTGGCTGTTTTGAGTTCGCCCAAGCGAGTGGAAACCACAGAGTGGTCGAGCGATAAATGTTCCAGAAACAGCAAAACAGTCTCGTGAAGAAAGAGCAGAGGAGATCTCTTCACAAGCAGAAGAGAAGGCCATAGTACATAGGTAGCCAAATTGTCTCTACTTATCTGAGAGATGTGCAGGTCAGGTCCATGTGGGCGCCATTTGTTGTTAAAATTTGGAGGCTCTAGCTGGCCGGGCTAGCTTCACGGGCAGGTAACAGAGACGACCAGAGACATATGGCTGGGCAGGGAAGCTGTATTTCTTTATTCAGGAACAACGATTCATAAACTAAACCAAACTAATCACCAAACAGAACTCTGCTGCCTCTTCCCCCCCCAACCCCCCCCCCCCCCCGCGGCGGTGCCAAGCACTCTCCAACTCTGCAACTCTGGAACTCTGGAACTCTGGCACTCTCTCGGGGTTCCTAGGGGCGGGGCCAGGCCCACGAAACTAGCAGGACTGATCCAATCTTCTTGGCGGGGGAGAACTAGAACAACCCAATGTAAAGCATACAACAGTGCACTATTCAGGAGAACTACTTTGCCAACTGTGATGGGAAAAAAATTTTTCCCAAGGACACCCAACTCTTTATTTTATTAATTTCATAATCATAAACTTAACTCTGCAATCCAGCTAGACTTGGGATAAACCAATAAGGAAAACATGGAAACCAAAGGACTGTGATAAGAGCACAATTATAGAGTATTTTGAGCAGAGGGGTGAAAGGATTCCCTCCTGAACTATAGAAGGAATGGTCTTTTGGTAGCTCTTCGGGTTAAGCGCAGGTGGTGCAAAGCACAAGGACAGGCGTAGGGATCCCATTTCGAGCCCCTGGCTCTCCACCTACAGGGGAGTCGCTTTATAGGCAGTGAAACAGGTCTGCAGGTGACTATCTTTTTCTCGCTCTCTCTGTCTTCCCCATCTCTCTCCATTTCTCTCAGTCCTATCTAACAATGACGACATCAACAACAATAATAACTACAACAATAAAAAACAAGGGCAACAAAAGGGAAAAATAAATATAAATAAATATAAAAAATAATAAAAAATAAAACACAACTCAAATTTATTAGACTTGTCCACAGTCAGCAATGGTGATCTTCTTGCTGGTTTTGCCGTTCTTGGAGACAAAACCCTCCATGACTTGTACAACATTCATGCCATGTCTCCCCAGCTGCAGGGGAGTTGCTTCACAGGTGGTGAAGCAGGTCTGCAGGTGTCTGTCTTTCTCCCCTCTTCTCTCCATTTCCCTCTGTCCTATCCAACAATGACAACAATAAAACAACATGGGCAACAAAAGGGAACAAATAAATAAATATTTTTGAAAATTATAAAATAAATTAAAAAAAAAGAAATTCTCATCCTTGAATTTCTCTCCCCACCGATGGACTTGCCTCCAGTGCCATTATGGTGTGTGAAATCACCACCTTGGCACACAAATCCAGAAATAATTCTGTGAAAGCAGAAACCTTTGTAATCAAACCCTTTCAAGTCTCAAAATGTGAAAGTTTTCTATCCTATAGTCTTTGGAACTTTGTCTGCAAACAGCTGAAAGGAGACAATATGATATTGAAGAACGTGGTGGAGTTGACCATGGCTGCTGCAGCTAGGTGAAGACATCTCCAAGGCCATTAAAAAAAAAAAATTAAGCCAAACACTGCTCAGCTTTGTGTTATGGTGGAATCTCTGAACCTCAGGCATGAAGGTCTTTCTGCATAATCATTATTCAATCTCTCCACTCCTGTGATGGGAACTTAAAATTAAAAAAAAAAATTTAAGTTTATTTTCCCTTTTGTTGCCCTTGTTTTATTTTTATTGTTGTAGTTATTACTGCTGTCATTGTTGTTGGATAGGACAGAGAGAAATGGAGAGAAGAGCAGACGACAGAGAGGGGGAGAGAAAGATAGACACCTGCAGACCTGCTTTACCACTTGTGAAATGACTCCCCTGCAGGTGGGGAGCCTGGGTTTGAACCGGGATCCTTACTCTGGTCCTTGTGCTTCCAGCCACATGCGCTTAACACACTGCGCTAAACCCGGCTCCCGGGAATTTAAATTTTTTACTGTTAGGTTGTCAGCTAAGGAGATAGATCGAGGAGCCTAAAGCAGCAAGTGTGTTGGGCAGAGTGCAAGGTAGGAGAGAATTCTAGAACTTTCAGAGAGTTCTTCTTGGTAGTCAGTTGAGCGCTGCTCATTACATATGAAGAAACTATCTGAGCTGGGGAAAGGATGATCTGAAATGAATAAACAACATCTAGAGCTAACTCGGAACTGGAAAGCAACTCTGTTCGCTCCAGCTGGCATGGAGCAAGTCATAGGTCATGGAACATGGGCCAAATTATGTTAAAGGACTTTGGTGGTGGTGGTGGGGGAAACTATCTCTAGTCTAAAAACTAACAAAAAAATTTTTTTGTTTGTTTTTTTTGGATTCGGGTGGTAGCATAGCAGGTTTAAGCGCATGTGGCGCGAAGCATAAGGACCCGAGTAAGGATCCGGGTTCAAGCACCCCACCTGCAGGGGAGTCGCTTCACAGGCGGTGAAACAGGTCTGCAGGTGTCTATCTTTCTCTCCCCCTCTCTGTCTTCCCCTCCTCTCTTGATTTCCCTCTGTCCTATCCAGCAATGTCCTATCCAATCAATAACAACAACTATAATTATTACAGCAACAGTAAAAAACAAACAAGGGCAACAAAAGGGAAAATAAATAAGTAAATAAAATTTAATTTTTTTTTTTGGTCTCCAGGATTATCACTGGGGCTTGGTGCCAGCACTACCAATCCACTGCTCCTAGCAGCCACTTTCCCCCCCTTCCATTTCCCCCCCATTTTATTGGTTAAGACAGAGACAAATTGAGAGAGGAGGGTTAAGCACACATTACAATGCACCAGGACCAGGGTTTAGTCCCTGGTCCTCATCTGCAGGGGGAGCTACACAAGTGGTGAAACAGTTCAAAGGTGTCTCTGTCTCTCTTCTTCTTTATCTCCCCCTCCCTTCTCATTTTCTCCCTGTCTTTATCCAGTAATAAATAAAAAAATTTAAAAAAGAAAGAAAGAATAGAGGGGCTGGGTGGTGGTTGACTCAATAGAGCATACACATTACTGTGCACAAGGATCTCAGTTCACAAGTCCCCATCTGCAGGGGTTGGGTAGTGTTGCAGGTGTCTCTATTTCTTTGTTTCTCTCTCAATCTCTCCTGTCTCTTTCTATATATACAAGCGATGAGAGAGAGAAAATGGCCACCAGAAACAATGGAGCTATGCAGGCACTGAACCCCAGAGATAAACTTGGTGGCAAAACAAAGAAAAAAAGAAAAAGGATCCTCTGGAAGCAGCAGAATCACACATATATTTTGCTGTCCCCTGGCAGCAAAGAGAAAAAGAAATTGAGTAGAATTAGAGAAACAAAGATTAGGGTAATTCCAGGTTTGACATCGGAAACAATGTAAGCTAGAAAAAGTGGAACAACATTTTTATTTTTTAAAGCATGTTTTAAAAAAATATTTATTCCCTTTTGTTGCCCTTGTTGTTTTATTGTTGTAATTATTATTGTTGTTGTTGATGTTATTGTTATTAGATAGGACAAAGAAATGGAGAGAGAAGGGGAAGACAGAGAGGGGGAGAGAAAGATACCTGCAGACTGGCTTCACCGCCTGTGAAGCAACTCCCCTACAGGTGGGGAGCCGGGGCTCGAACCAGGATCCTTAAGACAATCTTTGTGCTTTGCCCCACATGCACTTAACCCACTGTTCTACAGCCCGTCTCCTGCAACATTTTTACTTTTATTATATATATATTTTTATATTCCCATTATTTTTTATTTTTTATTTATAAAAAGGAAACATTGACTAAACCATAGGATAAGAGGGGTACAACTCCACACAATTCCCACCACCAGAACTCTGTATCCCATCCCCTCCCCTGATAGTTTTCTTATTCTTTAACCCTCTGGGAGTATGGACCCAAGGTCATTGTGGGATGCAGAAGGTGGAAGGTCTGGCTTCTGTAATTGCTTCCCCACTGAACATGGGTGTTGACAGGTCAATCCATACTCCCAGCCTGCCCTTCTCTTTCCCTAGTGGGGAAGGGCTCTGGGGAAGCGGAGCTCCAGGACACACTGGTAGGGTTGTCTGTCCAGGGAAGTCTGGTTGGCATCATGCTAGCATCTGGAACCTGGAGGTTGAAAAGAGAGTTAACATAAAAAGCCAAACAAATTGTTGAACAATCATGGACCTAATGGCTGGAGTAGTGCAGATGAAGAGTTGGGGGGGGGGGTCCTCCATTTTGTAGATAGCTAGTAGGCATATTTTAGTTATATTCCAAAGGGCCTGTGGCTATACTAGTTTTTTTTTTTTCCTTTTTCTTTTTTCCCCTGAGTATTTTAAATATGCATATCAGCCTTCACTTTTTCTCTGCTCAAATTCTTTAGTGATTTTCTTGTGTTGAGGTCAGACTCCCATGGACACTGACTCTGAGACAGATTATTGTGCACTGGGATTCTTGGGAAGTGCTCTGAGAATTAACAGTTGTGGAAGAATAAGAGAAGTACTTGGCATGCACTGGGAAGTGGCACAGTAGATGAAGTGTTGAACTTTCAAGCCTGGGTTCCTGAGTTCAAGTCTCAGCACTGAATGTGCTAGAGTAATCCTTTGGTTCTCTCTCCTCCTCTCCCTTATCAATTGATAAACTTTACTAAAATAAAATATTTGTTAAGAAAGAAAGAATAGGGGTGGTCCGGGAGGTGGTGCAATGGATAGAGCATTAGACTCTCAAGCATGAGGTCCTGAGTTCGATCCCCGGCAGCACATATACCAGAGTAATGTCTGGTCCTTTTTCTCTCTCTCCTCCTATCTTTCTCATAAAGAAATAAAATAGTCAGAAAGAAAGAAAGAGACTTCCAGAGGCAGAGCTACTAGCAGCAGCAGATCTCTTTCTCTCCTCTCCTCTACTCTCCCGGATCAACTAGGAATACCAAAGGAGACTACCTAGGACCGAAACAAGACAGGACTAGAATGACCACAGGAACCCACTAAATCACCGGTGAGTACAAACACGTGTGGCTGGTGACAGAGAGGAGTGTAGGGAGAGATTAAGTGACTGCTAACAGTCCAGCAGTTTATCAGTTGAGACACCACCTCCAGTCTGCTCCACCAACAAGGGGACAGCTGAAGGGAGGAGAGGACTCCCCAGAGACTCACCAAGTGCAACACTGAGTCTCCATTGCTACTGCCCTCAGAATCTGGAGCAGCGACAGGGAGGGACACCAGGGGACAGAGATCTAATCAGAAAACTCAGGAGAAGACCTGTACCTCAGTGGCATAGCTGAGGGGCTGTGAAAGTCTCTTTGCATAACCACTGGATTATCTCTGCCACACCCTGCTTTATCTCTTGGTCAGGAGTCAGTGATTAAGCTAAGAAGCCTATTTATAGTTTAAAAGCCCTCAGGCTCCCATAGCCTACAGGGAAGAAAAAAAAAAGAGGATTTTAAATCACTGAGCTCCAACTCAGGGATTAAACTATTGAAACAACTGTTAACTTCCACCACTGTGAACCCTTTAATTAATTTACTTAGACACAAGTCAATCCAGGCAATAGTGATCAGTAATGTGAAAAGTACTGAGAGAGGGAACTCATAATATAACATATAAAATGGTTAAAACAACAAGAAGAAATATTGGAGAATCGAACCAGGACAAGAGTCCAGCTAAAAGTCCCCCAAAGGGTGAAGCACAAAATAACGAGTTCAACATCCAAACATTAGCTAGGGAAATAATCACAGAAGTGAGTAAAGAATTTGAAAAAATTGTAATCAGAAATACAGGAACAACAAATGAGACTATGGAAGAAAATACTAATTATCTCATGGTTATTAGAGAGCTGAAAGCCGAAATTGCTGAGCTAAGAATGCAACTAGCTGAACAAGCTAAAACAGTATCAGAACAAGGCAACAAAATAGATGAACTCCAGAAAACAGTAGCGGGCAGAGAGAATAGAATCAATGAGGCTGAAGACAGAATTAGCAAGATCGAGGATGAATTAGAGACAACTAAAAAAGAAGTAAGAGATCTCAAAAAGAGATTAATAGATGCTGAAAATAACAACAGAATCCTATGGGATGACTTCAAAAGAAACAATATACACATTATTGGCATACCAGAGGAAGAAAGAGAAGGAGATGAAGAAAGCATTCTCCAGGCCATAATAGCTGAAAACTTCTCTAGTCCAGACAACATCAAAGACATAAAAATTCAAGAAGCCCAGAGGGTCCCAAACAGAATTAACCCAGATCTGAAGACACCAAGACACATCAAACTTAGAATAGAAAGGAAATGAGGATAAAGAAAGGATCCTGCAGGCTACAAGAGAAAAAACAAAGAGTCACCTACAAAGGATACCCATAAGATTAGCATCAGACATCTCCATACAAACACTACAGGCCAGAAGAGAATGGCAAGATATCTATCGAGTTCTCAATGAGAAAGGCTTTCAACCAAGAATACTATAACCTGCTAGACTGTCATTCAGACTAGATGGAGGCATTAAAACCTTCTCAGACAAGCAACAGTTGAAGGAATCAACTATCACCAAGCCTGCCCTGAAAGAAGTTCTGAAAGATCTCCTATAAACAATCAGACCACCATAAATAGGACATATATCAGAACACTCTAAAACTCTACAAGAATGGCGTTAAAATATCTTCAATCTTTGATATCAATAAATGTCAATGGCCTGAATTCACCTATTAAAAGACACAGAGTAGGAAGATGGATCAGAAAATACAACTCAACAATATGCTGTCTACAGGAAACCCACCTAACTCAACAAGACAAACACAGACTTAAAGTGAAAGGATGGAAAACTATCATACAAGCCAATGGCCCACAAAAAAGGGCAGGAGCAGCTATTCTCATATGTGACATGATAGACTTTAAAATAGATAAGATTAAAAAAGACAGGAATGGACACTACTTAATGCTCAGAGGATCAGTCAATCAAGAGGACTTAACAATTATTAGCATCTATGCACCTAATGAGAAGCCATCTAAATACATCAAACATCTACTGAAAGAGCTACAGCAATATATTAACAGCAACACAGTCATAGTAGGGGACTCCAACACCCCACTCTCTCAACTTGACAGATCATCCAGGCAGAAAATCAATAAAGACATAAGGGAGCTAAATGAAGAGATAGATAAACTAGAACTATTGGACATTTTTTAAAATAATTTTTTTATATTTATTTTATTTATTTATTCCCTTTTGTTGCCCTTGTTGTTTTATTGTTGTAGTTATTATTGTTGTTGTCGTTGTTGGATAGGACAGAGAGAAATGGAGAGAGGAGGGGAAGACAGAGAGGAGGAAAGATAGACACCTGCAGACCTGCTTCACCGCCTGTGAAGCGACTCCCCTGCAGGTGGGGAGCCGGGGTTCGAACCGGGACCCTTATGCCGGTCCTTGTGCTTTGCGCCACCTGCGCTTAACCCGCTGCACTACAGCCCGACTCCCAGTATTGGACATTTTAAGAGTCATTCATCCCAAGAAACTGGAATACACATTTTACTCAAATCCACATGGGTCATTCTCAAGGATAGACCATATGTTAGGCCACAAAGACAGCATCAGCAAATTCAAGAGCACTGAAATCATCCCAAGCACCTTCTCAGACCACAGTGGAATTAAACTAACACTTAACAATCAACAAAAGATTAGTAACAGTCCCAAAATGTGGAAACTCAACAGTACACTTCTTAACAACTTCTGGGTCAAAGAGGAAATCAAGGAAGAAACCAAAATGTTTCGAGAGTTCAATGAAAATGAAGACACAAGCTATCAAAATATTTGGGACACAACTAAGGCAGTACTGAGAGGGAAGTTCATAGCTATACACGCACACATTAGGAAACAAGAAAAAGCACAAATAAACAGCCTGATTGCACATCTTAAAGACCTAGAAGAAGAAGAGCAAAGGAACCCTAAAGCAACCAGAAGGACAGAAATCACTAGAGTTAGGGCAGAAATAAATAACATTGAGAATAAGAAAACCATACAAAAGATCAATGAAAGTAAATGTTGGTTCTTCGAAAGAGTAAACAAAATCGACAAACCTTTAGCCAGATTCACAAAACAAAAAAGGGAAAAGACCCAAGTAAATCGGATACTAAATGAAAAAGGAGTTATCACAAGAGACACTGCAGAAATTCAACATATCATGCGAGGCTTCCATGAACAACTATATGCCACCAAGCTAAAGAACCTGGAAAAAATGGACGATTTCCTAGATACCTACCAACTTCCAAAACTAAGTAAAGAGGAAGTGGATAACATGAACAGGCCCATCACAGCCAATGAAATTGAAACAGTTATCAAAAATCTCCCCAAAAATAAAAGTCCTGGACCAGATGGTTTTACAAATGAATTCTACAAAACCTTCAAAGAAGAACTAATACCTCTACTTTTAAAAGTCTTGCAGAAGATTGAAGACACTGGAATACTCCCTGCCAGCTTCTATAAAGCCAACATCACTCTGATACCAAAAACATACAGGGACACAACCAAAAAAGAAAACTACAGACCAATATCTCTGATGAACACAGATGCGAAAATATTGAATAAATTTCTAACCAACTGGATACAGCAGTATATCAAAAAGATTGTTCATCATGACCAAGTGGGGTTTATCCCAGGCATGCAAGGTTGGTTTAATATATGTAAATCAATCAATGTGATCCACCACATCAACAAAAGCAAGACCAAAAACCACATGGTCATATCAATAGATGCAGAGAAAGCCTTTGACAAAATACAACATCCCTTTATGATCAAAACACTACAAAAAATGGGAATAGATGGAAAATTCCTGAAGATAGTGGAGTCTATGTATAGCAAACCTACAGCCAACATCATACTCAATGGTGAAAAACTGGAAGCATTTCCACTCAGATCAGGTACTAGATAGGGATGCCCACTATCACCATTACTATTCAACATAGTGTTGGAAGCTCTTGCCATAGCAATCAGGCAGGCGCAAGGAATTAAAGGGATACAGATTGGAAGAGAAGAAGTCAAACTCTCCTTATTTGCAGATGACATGATAGTATACATGGAAAAACCTAAGGAATCCAGCAAGAAGCTTTTGGAAATCATGAGGCAATACAGTAAGGTGTCAGGCTATAAAATTAACATTCAAAAATCAGTGGCATTCCTCTATGCAAACACTAAGTTAGAAGAAATTGAAATCCAGATATCAATTCCTTTTACTATAGCAACAAAAACAATAAAATATCTAGGAGTAAATCTAACCAAAGAAGTGAAAGACTTGTATACTGAAAATTATGAGACACAAAGAAGTGGAAAGATATTCCATGTTCATGGATTGGAAGAATTAACATCATCAAAATGAATATACTACCCAGAGCCATCTACAAACTTAATACTATCCTCATCAAGATCCCAAGCACAGTTTTTAGGAGAACAGAAAAAATGCTACAAATGTTTATCTGGAACCAGAAAAGACCTAGAATCGCCAAAACAATCTTGAGAAAAAAGAACAGAACCAGAGGCATCACAGTCCCAGATCTCAAAACTGTATTATAGGGCCATTGTCATCAAAACTGCTTGGTACTGGAAAATGAATAGACACACTGACAAGTGGAATAAAATTGAGAGCCCAGAAGTGAGGCCCCAAACCTATGGACAAAGGTGCCCAGACTATTCAATGGGGAAAGCAGAGTCTCTTCAACAAATGGTGTTGGAAACAATGGGTTGAAACATGCAGAAGAATGAAACTGAATCACTGTATTTCACCAAATACAAAAGTAAATTCCAAGTGGATCAAGGACTTGGATGTTAGACCACACACTATCAGATACTTAGAGGAAAATATTGGCAGAACTCTTTTCCGCATAAATTTTAAAGACATCTTC
The DNA here is from genome assembly GCF_950295315.1 of Erinaceus europaeus. NCBI lineage: Eukaryota > Metazoa > Chordata > Mammalia > Eulipotyphla > Erinaceidae > Erinaceus > Erinaceus europaeus. The sequence continues at coordinate 67,770,256 of NC_080165.1, forward strand.
AATGAAACAAATCCAATTACAAAGAAGACTAAGGCAAGTATAAACCTATGGGACTACATCAAATTAAAAAGCTTCTGTATAGCAAAAGAAACCACTACCCAAACCAAGAGACCCCTCACAGAATGGGAGAAGAGCTTTATATGCCATACATCAGATAAGCGTTTAATAACCAATATATATAAAGAGCTTGCCTAACTCAACAACAAGACAACAAATAACCCCATCCAAAAATGGGGGGAGGACTTGGACAGAATATTCACCACAGAAGAGATCTGAAAGGCCGAGAAACACATGAAAAAATGCTCCAAGTCTCTGATTGTCAGAGAAATGCAAATAAAGACAACAATGAGATACCACTTCACTCCTGTGAGAATGTCATACATCAGAAAAGGTAACAGCAGCAAATGCTGGAGAGGCTGTGGGGTCAAAGGAACCCTCCTACACTGCTGGTGGGAATGTCAATTGGTCCAACCTCTGTGGAGAACAATCTGGAGAACTCTCAGAAGGCTAGAAATGGACCTACCCTATGATCCTGCAATTCCTCTCCTGGGGATATATCCTAAGGAACCCAACACATCCATCCAAAAAAATCTGTGTACACATATGTTCTTGGCAGCACAATTTGTAATAGCCAAAACCTGGAAGCAACCCAGGTGTCCAACAACAGATGAGTGGCTGAGCAAGTTGTGGTATATATACACAATGAAATACTACTCAGCCATTAAAAAATGGTGACTTCACTGTTTTCAGCTGATCTTGGATGGACCTTGAAAAATTCATGTTAAGTGAAATAATTCAGAAACAGAAGGATGAAAATGGGATGATCTCACTCTCAGGCAGAAGTTGAAAAACAAGATCAGAAAAGAAAACACAAGTAGAACCTGAAATGGATTTGACATATTGCACCAAAGTAAAAGACTCTGGGGTGTGTGTGTGAGGAGAGTACAGGTCCATGAAGGATGATAGAGAACCTAGTGGGGGTTGTATTGTTATCTGGGAAACTGGGGAATGTTATGCATGTACAAACTATTGTATTTACTGTTGAATGTAAAACATTAATTCCCCAATAAAGAAATAAAAAAAAGAAAGAAAAGAAGAAAGAAATGAACAAACCCTTTTATTTAAAAAAACCCTTTTACTAATTGCACCTTATTACAATATTTATTTATTTATTTTCCCTATTGTTGCCCTTGTTGTTTTATTGCTGTAGTTATTATTGTTGTTATTGAGGTAGTTGTTGTTAGCGCTTAACCCGCTGCGTTACCACCCGACTCCCATAATGTTTATTTAATTATAAGTTGCTGCTTATAATTGCACATTCTCTGAGAAGCAGCCTCTGGCTACTCTTGCAGAGTCACTGATCTTTCCTCCCAGTAAAGTGATTAAAAGCACCCATTCCGGGGTAAAAAAACTGGACTCTTGAGCACAAGGTCCAGAGTTCAATCTCCAGAGTCGTATGTGTAAGAGTGATTCCCTGGTTCTCTCCCTTTATTTCTCTTAAGTAAATAGATCTTTCTAAAAAGCATGGACTCTGGAGCCAGGGGTTGAATCCCAGCTCTGCCACTGTGTAATCTAATGAAAGTTACTCAACCTTTCTGTATCTTGGCTTCCTCATCTATCAAATAGGTATAATGAAAATGATGCTAACTCAGTGTGTTTGGCAGGAGTAAATGGTTGCTTATCTATTATTGTCCTTGGTATTATAGCTCTAGAAAATGTTCGGTATGCATTAGCTAGAAGGCATGAAGAATGGGAGAAAGGACCTGAGATGACTGAAAGTAAGTGCAAAGGCACAAAACAGTCAAAGTGTGTTGATGATCCTATTTGTTAGAAGGCTGGTAGCAGGAGGCTGGGCAGTAGTGCAGTGAGTTAAGCGCACATGGCTCAAAGGGCATGGACTGGTGTAAGGTTCCAGTTTGAACCCCCGGATCCCCACCTGCAGGGGAGTCACTTCACAAGCAGTGAAGCAGGTCTGCAGGTGTCTATCTTTCTCTCCTCCTCTCTGTCTTCCCTTCCTCTCTCCATTTCTCTCTGTCCTATCCAACACCAACAACATCAGTGGCAACAATAACAACAACAAGGACAAAAACAAGGGCAACAAAATGGGAAAAATGGCCTCCAGGAGCAGTGGATTCCTAGTGCAGGCACCGAGCCCCAGTGATAACCCTGGAGGCAAAAAGAAAGATGGATGGTAACAGGCTACATAGGTCCATGTTGGGAAACATATTTAATGTCATATAAAATAATGTGCATCTTATGTGGTAAGCAGTAATAAACAATGGCAGAGTTTGTCCACAGATTGGAGAAAAGAAAAAAAAACACAACGATAGAGTGTAATGCTGAGGATCTGGGACGTGGCCTGGTGGCCCAGTAAGTAGAGCATGTTCCTTTTGTGTGTGACTCCAGGTGGTCTGGTTTCTACCTCATAAAAAATAAATCTCCAGGGTTGGGCAGTGGTGCAGTGGGTTAAGCGCACATGGCGCAAAGCGGAAGAACTGGCGTAAGGATCCCGGTTCAAGCCCCCGGCTCCCCACTTGCAGGGGAGTCGCTTCACAGGCGGTGAGGCAGGTGTCTGACTTTCTCTTCCCCTCTCTGTCTTCCCCTCCTCTCTCCATTTCTCTCTGTCCTATCCAACAACGAACGACATCAACAACAATAATAACCATAACAAGGCTACAACAACAAGGGCAACAAAAGGAGGGAAAACCCCTAGTCCTGGAACCATAGGGTGGGGAGCACTTTCCTGCATGCTGCTCTCAATTCATACCAAATAATATTGTATCTGCCGATCCCAACCTAATCAACGCAACGAGTACCACCTCAGCGTGCTTCACTTCAGACTGTGTCTGGAGACTTTAAGTGTGTAATGACAACCCTTCAGCTTCATTATTTGGGTGAGACCCTTCCTTTCATAGTATTTTCTAAGTCCATTCCAGGTGGTTCACTTCCTAACAAAGTCCCAAAACCTAGATATAGACCAGGTCCCATGAGATAGAACATATGTTCACACGTATCCATAAACTAGGGCAATATATATACCTGAAAGCAAAAGTACACAGTAGTCTGCAATGAGTCAGTATAAAGTTCCTAATGAAATAGTACCTAATTAGACTTAGATACCCTCCTTATCTACTTCCTATTACAATTCTCTCACTCACTCCAAAGCTAACCTTAGCAAAGCAAGGACTTCAAAACTGAATAAGGGCAAGAGACTTGCATACTGTAATGATGACTCTTTAGTAACTATCAGGCCACCCCACCAGCTGGGGCCCTATTCGGGGAGTCCTGTGAGTCCCAAGCAGACATGATGGGCCTAGACCTCAAATAAATCCCTCTCTCCATTGTTACCAGTCATCCCTATCAGGAACAACAAAATAGACCCCTTTATGGACCCCACATAGGACCTTGCCCTCAACTTGGGTCAACAACAGTAGAGAATTTTCCATCCTCCGAAGGGAGGATGGACAAGATACTCTTTGCTACACCTGAGGAAGATGGGTCGATGTTGGGGCAGCTTGGAATATTCCTACTCATGACCACAGAATGTGAGCTCAGATCTACAGGGATGCAGAGGTCACATAGGTTCCCAAGCTGAATATGGACCTCAGATCAGATCAAATCAAATTGATGGGGTTTACAGTCAACAATATTTATACCCCTTCCCCATATTAGGGAGCTATTCTCTTCCCTGAACCAGCTTTCTGTTCCTTTTCCAGCCATGACATCGCCTCCCCAGACAATAACTTGGATCCACTTGCGTATCAGATTTCAGGCTCAGAGAAAAAAAAAAAAGAAGAAGAAAACTAGTATAGCTACAAGCCCTTTGGAATATAACTAAAACATGCCTACTAGCTATCAACAAAATTCATCTGCACTATTCCAGCCTTTAGGTCCATGATTGTTCAACAATTTGTTTGGCTTTGTATGTTAACTCTCTTTTCAGCCACCAGATTCCAGATGCTAGCATGATGCTGACCAGACTTCCCTGGACAGACAACCCCACCAATGTGTCCTGAAGCCCTGACTCCCTAGAACCCCACCCCGCTAGGGAAAGAGAGAAGCAGGCTGGGAGTATGGATCGACCAGTCAATGCCCATGTTCAGCGGGGAAGCAATTACAGAAGCCAGACCTTCCACCTTCTGCATCCCACAATGACCTTGGGTCCACGCTCCCAGAGGGATACAGAATAGGAAAGCTGTCAGGGGAGGGGATGGGATATGGAGATCTGGTGGTGGGAATTGTGTGGAGTTGTACCCCTCTTATCCTATGGTTTCGTTAATGTCTCCTTTTTAAATAAATTTAAAAATTAAAAAAAGAAAGGTGGAGTGGTGTTTTGGTGTCTCCCTCTTTGTCTTTATTTGAAATTTTTTATTAGTGATTTAATAGTAGTTTACAAGACTACAAGGGTAGTGCCACATCTCACCTACCACCAAAGTTCTGTGCCCCCACTCAACTGACAATGACCACCATAGTTCTCAAAAAGCTTAGAGATAGATTGGTTACTTCTTTGGTTTTGTTCTATTTTATTTTGCTTTTTGCAAGTTTATGTGCTTCAATTGTTTCATATGAATGAAACCATCCAGTAGTTGTCTTTCATCTCTCTACTTATTTCACTAAACATCATCACCTTCAGTTCCATCCATTTTGTCTTGAAAGACACTATGTCTTCCCCTCCTCTCTCTATTTCTCTCTTTCCTATCTAACAATGGTGACATCAATAACAACAACAATAATAACTACAACAACAATAAAAAACAACAATGGCAACAAAAGGGAAAATAAATAAATAAACTAAAAAGTTAAAATATTTTATTTATTTTTATTACTTTTTTTTCCCCTCCAGGGTAATTGCTGGGGCTTGGTGCCTGCACTATGAATCCACTGCTCCTGGAGGCCATTTTCCCCATTTTTTTTGCCCGTGTTGTTGTTATTGTTGCCACTGATGTTGTTGTTGTTGGATAGAACAGAGAGAAATTGAGATAGATGGGGAGACAGAGAGGGGAGAGAAAGATAGATACCTGCAGACCTGCTTCATTGCCTGTGGAGCAAACCCCCTGCAGGTGGGGAGCTGGGTGCTCTAACTGGGATCCTTGCAACAGTCCTTGCACTTTGTGCCACATGCGCTTAACCCGCTATGCTACTGCCCGACCCCCTATTTTTATTACTTTTGTTTATTTTTAAATATTTCACATTATTTTACTTTTATGAGTGAAATACAGAGAGAAAGGCACAAGGAGGAACCAGAGCACTGTTCAGCTCTGGTTTGTGGTAGTGCTAGGGATTGAACCTGGGAGCTCAGAGTCTCAAGCATGAGAGTCTTTTTTAAAAAAAAATATTTATTTATTATTTATTCCCTTTTGTTGCCCTTGTTGTTTTATTGTTGTAGTTATTATTTGATGTCATTGTTGTTGAATAGGACAGAGAGAAATGGAGAGAGGAGGGGAAGACAAAGGGGAAGAGAAAGATAGACACCTACAGACCTGCTTCACCGCCTATGAATCGACTCCCCTGCAGATGGGGAGCTGGGAACTTGAACTGGGATCCTTATGCTGGTCCTTGCACTTTGGCCATGTGCACTTAACCCGCTGTGCTACCACCTGACTCCCAAGAGTCTTTAAAAAATATTTATTTATTTATTGCCTTTTGTTGCCCTTGTTGTTTTTAAAATATATTTATTTATTAGAAACAGAAATTGAGAGGGGAAGGGGAGATAAGAGAAGGAGAGAGATACCCACAGCCCAGCTTTGCCACTTGCAAACTTCTCCTCCTGCAGGTGGGAACCAGGGGCTTGAACCTGGGTCCTTGTGCATTGTAATGTGTGCGCATAAGCAGGTGCTCCATTGCCTGGTCCCTCTATCTCTATCTATCTCTACACATATAGGGCTGAAGTGAGAGATGACGTTGGGATCAATGAAGGATGAGTATGTGTGGGAGGGTGAGGGGAAATGAGTTCAGAAGAAAGTGATGTAGGGGGCCGGGTTGTAGTGCAGCAGGTTAAGTGCACATGCACAAAGTGTAAGGATCGCGGCATAAGGATCCCGGTGTAAGGATCCAACTTTTAGCCCCCAGCTGCCCACCCACAGTGGGGGTCACCTCACAAGTGGTGAAGCAGGTTTGCAGGTGTCTACCTTTCTCTTCCCCTCTCTGTCTTCCCCTCCTCAATTTCTCTCTGTCCTGTCCAATAACAACAATAACAACAACAAGGGCAACAAAAATAGGAAGAAAAAAAAGGCCTCCAGCAACAGTGGATTCGTAGTGTAGGCACCAAGCCCCAGTGATAACCCTGGAGGAAAAAATAAATAAAAAAAAAAGAAATTGATGTAAACATGGAGGGTGATCTGACAGGTTGCACAGTGGGTAGAACACTGGATTTGCAAGCATGAGGTCCCAAACTCAATCCTTGGCATCATATGTGCCAGAGCAATGCTCTGGTTCTCTCTCCTTTATCTGATAAACAAATAAGTAAATACTAAAGTGAACATGTACTCAGCCCATGATCTAGCAACATGCTTTGCAGGTAATAATAATTATTATTAGTCATTAGGGTTAAGTCTGGGGCTTGGTGCCCATATGACTCTACCACTCCCTGTGGCAATTTTTTTCTTTCCATTTCCTCCTTTATTTTATTTGGTAGGACAGAGAGAAATTGAGAGGGAAAGGGGAGATAGAGAGGGAAAGAGAAAGAGACTCCTCACCACTCATGAAGCTTCCCCCTACAGGTAGGGACCAGGGCTTGAAATCAGGTCCTTGCATATGGTAACATGTGTGCTCAACCAGGTATGTCACCACCTGCTCCCCTTTCCGCTTTACTTTTAATAGAGGGTGAGACAGAGAGAGATGGAGGGTGAGAGACAAAAGGAGAGACACCTGCAGCACTACTCCACTATTCTCATAGCTTCCTTCTGCAGGTGGGATCGGAGACTTGACCTCTGGTCCTCATGCATGGCAACGTGTGCGCTATATTGAGCATGCCATCACCCACCTTTCTTGGCAGTTTTTTTTTTTAAATTTAATATGGAAGGTGGCTTGGGGAAACCAGTTGAGGCCCTCTGACCCGGGTAAGGAGTGATAAGGAGAGAGTGGACTGGAGAAATAATGGGGTTACTGTGGCAGGTGAGGATTAGAGGGGTAAAAAATGGTGAGGTCCTGCTGGAGAACGGGGGTCTGGAGTAATGGCAAAGGCCAGTGTGGAAAAGAACCCAAGAGCTGGAGAGACAGAGCGCGAGCCCCGAGGGCTGCGGGGGGCAGAGAAGGAGGAGAGCGGAATGTGATGTCAGAGAAGGGCGGTGATGTAAGAGCGGGCGGCGGGGCGGTGATGTCAGGGCTGGTGCTGATGCTGGCGGCGCAGTGCATTGTGGGCAGCTCCCCGCTTCCCCGCTGCCGCCTCCACCGCCGCCGCCCAAGGAGGATCCGGGCCGGGCCGGGCCGGGCCGGGATGGTCCCAGTCCGGAGGCGACCTCTGCCACTGCCGGAGGGAGGGGGTCGCCGAGCACCGCACTGAGCCGCCCACGCCCCCGCCCCGCCCCGGCCCCGGGGGATGCGTCGCCCCAAGCAGCTGCCTCCGCTGCCGCAGCCGCAGCCGCAGCGGGCACAGAGCAGGTGAGGCGGGGCGGGGCCTGCGGGCCGGGCGGGGGTCGGGACCGGGCTCCTTCCAGGGGCGCAGCTCCTCTGTCTCCGAGGGCCGAGGGCCGAGGGCCTGGCTCACCTCCAGGCACAGCCTTCTCCAGCTCCCCCTCCCTGCTGCCATCTCCGCCGGAGCTGGGACGCTGGCCTACACTGCCTGGGCCACATCCCGAGGCCTGATCTGGCTCCCAGCCCCCAGCACACAGACCCACCCTCTCTAGCCTGTCCCCCCCTGGGGCGTTACTCCTCACTTCTTGCCGCTGTCCACTGTCCTGAGCAAGGGCTTCACTCTTCTGTCACCCCTGACAAGTTCTTCCTAGCTGTCACCACACTCTGTCCCTTGTTCTCAGTTCCTCCATTTCCCCCACTAGCCTCCTTAGCTTCTTCCTCACTCCTCAACTGTGCCCAGAAGCCCCTTTCCTCCTACAATCACCTCCCTGTCATTATCTCACCTTATCTCTACCCAATACTAACCACCAGCTCGAATCAATCCAGTCACCCTTTGTCCCTTCCACCCCCTCGCTTCTTTTCGCCTGTTCCCGTTACCCCTCACTAGTCTCAGCTTCTTACTTGAGCTCCCAGATTGCTACACACACATGCTCACACCTTGCAAAGTTACACATCCACACCTATATTCACATGCCACAGTGAGTTCCCAACCACTCTGATACACCTCTCTCTCTCTCTCTAACACACACACACACACACACACACACACACACACACACACACACACACACACACTGACCCTACACTCTTAGATGCATAATCTCCGGGCAGATATTTATAAAAACAAAAAACAAAAGAAAACTCTCCCACACACTCAAGAGGTCCTGAGGAGTCAGTAGCAAGTCAGCCAAGTTCCTTGTGTTGGTGTATCCAGTCCTTGACTTTGCTGAGTATAGTCCTCTGAGGCAGAGTGAGACAGTGGTGAATAGGGAGCAGCAAATAGCTTTTATATACACTCCTGCCTCTACTCTTCCTTTCCCACCTCACTTATTCCTCCTAGACTTGCATGTCTGTAAAATGGGAGCAGAGCCCAAATTTTCCTTATCAGCCAGATACTCCATCATCATAGAACTGGAGTGCCTACCAGAAGTCACCCAGCCCAATATCATAAGGTTCTCTCTCTGAGGGTTCAATTGCTTCTTCAGTCTTGTCAAATCTGTCTCCTCTGCTTTTATTACAAAGCCCCTCTTCATGCCTCCCACTTTATCCTGCATGGCTCCAACAGATTTCTGATGCCCCACATGCCACTCTGGCAGAAAGAAGGCAGAGGCCTATATGATGTCTCCTCAATTTTGATATTCTGGGGTTGTGTGGATTGGATCCATCAGTTGAGTCACTTGAAGGACAGAGAGTGACAGACTGCATGTTAGTTATGCAAAGTGACTTTGCTATCTGAGGCCCCAAGGTGCCAGGTTCAGTTCCTGGCACTACCATAAGCCAGAGTTGAGCTATGCTCTGGAAGAAAGAAGGTGGCAATTCCCTTTTCCATGAAAATCTCTTCTCCACATGTCCCATGTGGCACACTGTGACTTGTTGAAGATTGTTTTCATACAGTTGCCTGTACCACCCCACCCTACCCTCTACATCAGGATGACAGAACTGCATTTGAAGCAGACAGGCACGTGGAGTCCCTATCCAATCCACAGGCATATCAGGCGTGTTCCTCCCTCCACCTTGTCTCCAGTGCCACCTGGAGAAACTGGAGAAATTTCCCAGCTGGAGAAACTTCCTCTCATCTGTGATTCTTTAAGGTCATTTTTGGGGCAGAAGAGTATGTTTACCAAAAGCACAGAGGCATGGTGGGGGGGAGAAAGAAAGAAAATTTCCTGGTTCTGATCCTGTAGTGGGTCGGTAGAGACCTCACAAAGTCTCTTCTGACTCCTTGCTCACACACTAGCACATCTTATAGCAACAGACACAAAACACACATTAGCATATGTAGGCAATATGAATATACACACAAAAGCATACACAGAATAATATGCAGACATATGTACACTCACACACAGGATAGGATCACACACACACACACACACACACTTCCTGGGTAACACTGGCAGACTTTTCCTCATATGTGGGATACTCTCCCTAACACCTGCCTTCTACCTAGTCTAATGCAACAGAACCATGTTCCTTCTTGTTGATCCCTGAGCAGACACAGACACAGACACAGACACAGACACAGACACAGACACAGACACAGACACAGACACAGACACAGACACAGAAAGGTGTGGTCAGAAGCTCTCTCACCTCATACTCAGCCAGAACTGCAGCTCCCTGTCACTCCTGCCTGCTGTCCCCAAGTCCCCTGACTTCAGCTTGCTGCTATCCCTCAGAGTGGTTGTCAATGCTACTCTTCCTCTAAAATCCACACATCTTGAGTCCATCCTCTTATGCTCACCCGTCACTTGTGTCCTCTCCTCTGCACACCATGACTGTGTCATGGACCAGGCTGAACTCTGGGTATGGTGTGTGCCTCTCAGTCCCTGTGTCTGTGCTCAGCACCCTCCTCAAAGGGTCCTCAGGGATCTCCCCACCTTCCTACTTATCACATCTCCCAACTTGGTTAGCAGGTCTCCACGAGTCTGGCATGTGTATCTCCCTTGGGTCACCTCATGATTAGCAGTGCTCCCCTTTCTACAAGCTTCAAACACACAGCTCCACGGTCAGTTTGTGGCACAGGAGATGTCTGGCTGGCAGGGTCACAAATGGAGTCACTGGGACTGGTCCTTCATGGCACAGGTGGCCCTAACAAGCAATGGTCATGATCTAGTATGCTCCCTTGGTTAGCAGGTCTTCCCCCACATCAGTGAGTGTGTGTCTTTTGGGAAACCATATTCCGGCATTATTTTCCTGTCCTTCTTCCATATTACATGTGTGTCCTGTTGCTGATCACCCCATCTTGAGTTTGTAGTTTGCATTTCCCTTTCTCTGATGGTATTTCCAGATTCCCTTCTGATTCTGCCTGGGTATTTATACAGTGCCTCACCTAGTAACCCCTGGAGCATCTGCCCCTTGAGTCCAGGAATGATGCTGCCAGGAGAGGGGGGCTCCCTTCCTCCCTATCTGCAGGGTGGTCCAGGGCATGCAGCCAGCTTCTCTGACCGCGCCTCCATACTCCCCCCAGGTAGATGGCCCCCCCAGAGCAGGCCCTGCGGACACCCCTCCCTCAGGCTGGCGGATGCAGTGCCTAGCAGCAGCAGCTCTTAAGGACGAAACCAACATGAGTGGGGGAGGGGAGCAGGCCGACATCCTGCCGGCCAACTACGTGGTTAAGGATCGCTGGAAGGTGGTGAGTGACTCCGAGAGGTAGAAGGACGGGCAAGGGGAGGAGGGATGGGAGGAGAGGACCTGGCGACTTGTTAAAGCAGGTGCCCTGGACGCCCCTAGGAGGGAGGTAGCTGTCCCCGTGGCCGTTTGCACACTGTTTTCTGGTCATTATTTTCGCCTACACGTGTGAACAACCACTTTCTCCCAGCGTCCTCTCTCCAGCCCTACGCTGACCCATCCCCTTCCCCCGCTAGGTCACGTTGGCCTGGCCGAGCTGGCAACAACTCCTGGTTGGATGTGGGAGCAGGAGCTGCAGAGCTCCGTGGGGGAGGGTGGGGGTGGGGGGCGTTTTGCTCTGCTAGACCTTGCAGAAGGGCAGTGAGTGAGCCTGTGTCCCTCGCTCCGATTCCGCAGAGGACACAGAGCTTGGGGCTAGGGGAAAGAGGCTCCGCAGGCTACTCCCACTGCATCCGCACTCCATCTTCTCCATCCACCCTCCTCCTCCCCTCACGGGTTCCTGCGGCAGGTGCAACATGCCGAGACTCCATCTCCCAGCGTGCCTTGCTTTTCCAGCCCAGGACTTCAGGCTGTTCCGCCTGCTGGGAGTTGTAGTCCGATCATGGAGGGGGAGGGGGTTGGGCCCGGATGGGAGGGGGACCCATGAGAGAGCAAGTGTGAGTAGGTGGCCCTGGTCTAATCTGCCGACCCGGTACAAATCAATTCCTTCCTTTCTTTCCATTGCTTGAAAGCGGTGGATGGTGGGGGGTAATCCTCTGGCTATTATGGGGGCAGGATGATGTGGGGTTGGGGTGACAGTGGGTGAGCTTGTAGGTCTGCACCGGGTGGGGAGGCAGCCAGAAAGGGTGAAGGAAGGAAGAGCAGAACTGATCAGGTCTGCATTCACCTATGTAAGTGGGGAGATAGGAGGGGGAGGCTCAGCTCACTAAGGGTGAGGGGTTGAGAAAAGAATGGGGTCTTGGTGCAGGAAGGTCTCCATAGCAACAGTCCACACCGACACCCCTTTCAGGACCCCTAGCAACTAGGGAGAGTTGCAGAGTTGGCAGCTACAGAAAAGGTGGGAATGGAGGGGAAAGGGGACAGAGACCTGAGGGAAGGGACTCCCCTCCCCCCCCCCCAGCAGAGAGAGGACTTACTAAGAGGAGAGGGACTGAAATTGGGGGAGGAGGTGCCTGAGAATGAGGGTCTGGCAAGATGAGCAGTGTCTCCACCCCCCACCCCCAAGAATTCCTTGTGGTTGTCTGGTTAAAAGCTTAGTTTCTGGGAGATTGAACTTTGTACAGAAGTGAGAAAAAGGTGGTGTTCACATACACAGTGAGTCTGAGTTAATTTTTTCAATGCTTTGTGGAGGGAGTGTGAGATAAGTGGAGAGAGGGATAGGGGTGTTGGGGGCAGATGTTCAGTCTTTGCCAGACCTACTGACCTCTCTTTGCCCTCGCTCACTCCCAGCCCCTGGAGAACTGGAGAGGGTGGGATGCCAGATGCTGCTTTCAGCCAACTCCCTGGGAGGGATGGGGCAGAGGAGGTAGGCAGAACTCAGGGACCAGGAGCAGGCTTCCCAGAGATGGACTTAGGCCAAAAGAAAAACCAAGGCCAGTAGCACTGGGTGGACTATTTTTAAATAATAACATTTTCTTCTCTTTGTTTTTGATGTTTTGTAGTTGTTGTTGTCTATAGTGGGTTCACTGCCCCCAGGCTGACTTTATTTATTTAATAGAAAGAGAGAGAAAGAGAGAGAGAGAGGAGAGAGAGAGAGAGAAAAGTCATAGCCCTGGTGCTTCCTTCAGTGTGGTGGAGGCCAGGCTTGAACCTGGACATTTTATTCCTCTTGAGAACTTCTCAGCATCAGAATAACAACATCACTTAAAAAAAAAAAAAATCTAGGGAGTCAGGCAGTACCACAGCAGTTTAAGCGCATGTGGCACGAAGCTCAAGGACCAGGGTAAGGATGCTGGTTCAAGCCCCCGGCTCCCCACCTTCAGAGGAGTCGCTTCACAGGCGGTGAAGCAGGTCTGCAGGTGTCTATCTTTCTCTCCCCCTCTCTGTCTTCCCCTCCTCTCTCCATTTCTCTCTATCCTATCTTAACAACAATGACATAAATAACAATAACAATAATAACTACAACAATAAAACAATAAGAGCAACAAAAGGGAAAAATAAATATTAAAAATTTGAAAGAAAAAAATTAATATTTTTATCACTTTTTGTTGCTAGGCACTGTGTAAAAACACCTTGCATGTATTATCTGGGCAACCCGTGGAGTAGACACTATTATTATCACTGCTTCACAGGTCTGGAAACTAAGGCACAGATACTAGCTGACTTGCCAGATGCTTGTGGTAGGTTGAATCATACCTGTCTGACTTCTGGGTCAATAGTCACCCAGCTGTGCTGTCTCCCAAGAGTTCGTCCACCCAAGAACCATAATCAGAGAGCTGAAGCTATCCTGTGACCAATTCTAGAGCAGTGCTCTCATTTGACAGAAGAAGAAAAGGGGGGAGAATCAGAGAAGTTAAGAAACTCATGCCAGTTCACCCAGATCTAAATTAAGAAATCAACTTTCTTTTTTCCTCAGGGGAGGCTGGTCCTCTTGAGTCATGCTGCTCCTCCAATTGGGGAAGATTCTCTGAGATGGAGGGGATCCTGAGAAAGGAGGATGGGATAGAATCTGATGAAGGGACAATATGCCCATTACTAGATTTTAGGCAGGGTCCCATTACTGACTTTTGGGGCCTGGGCACTTTGACTTTTGTGTGCCCCTTCTTTCATAAGAAATAATAAGATTATGGGAAGAAGAGAGGTTGTACCACTGTGTCAACAACTATGTCATCAACCATTAACCTCCCAAAAAAAGTGGCAGGGGGCGGGAGAAAAGTAATAAAAATTGCATTACTCTTTTGCTATTAACAAGAATTGATAAATACTGTAGATGACAATTTTCTTTTGGTCCTGAAAGTTCTTTTTTCCTTCTGATTTTTCAAAAAACATTAAAATATTTTCCTACTTATTATGGTCCTATTCACTCTGCCTGCTGTGCCCATGAATAAGTCAGCTCAGACCAAGCCTCACAGTCATGGAAGGGAGGTGCAGATGCCCTGTTCCCCATCCCACAGTTCATAATTGTGTCCATGGGTGGGAATAAAAAAGGAGAAATAGGCTCTGCTTGAAAATTAAGGTGCTAGAGAAATGCCAGTGTACATGCTGGGAAATGCAGAAGTAGGTGTCATAAATGTCTTAGCTGCTGGAGCCCACTTTACCACCTCATGCAAGAATTTTGAATGTGGCAATTCTGGCCTTGAATTTTATTTCTATTTATTTATTTATTTATTTATTTATGGCTCCAGGGTTATTGCTGGGGGTTGGTGCCTGCACCATGAACCCACTGTTTCTGGAGGCTATTTTAAAATTATTTATTTATTCCCTTTTGTTGCCCTTGTTGTTTTATTATTGTAGCTATTATTGTTGTTGTAACTGATGTCATCATTGTTAGATAGGACAGAGAGAAATGGAGAGGGGAGGGGAAGACAGAGAGGGGGAGAGAAAGATAAGACACCTGCAGACCTGCTTCACCGCTTGTGAAGCGACTCCCCTGCAGGTGGGGAGCCAGGGGCTCTAACTGGGATCCTTATGCTGGGTCCTTGTGCTTCACGCCACGTGCCCTTAACCCGCTGCACTACCACCTGGCTCCCTGGCCTTGAATTTTTTTTTTTTTAATTTATTTATTCCCTTTTGTTGCCCTTGTTGTTTTATTGTTGTAGTTATTATTATTGTTGTCGTTGTTGGATAGGACAGAGAGAAATGGAGAGAGGAGGGGAAGACAGAGAGGAGGAGAGAAAGATAGACACCTGCAGACCTGCTTCACCGCCTGTGAAGCAACTCCCCTGCAGGTGGGGAGCCGGGGTTCGAACCGGGATCCTTATGCCGGTCCTTGTGCTTTGCGCCACCTGCGCTTAACCCACTGCACTACAGCCCGACTCCCGGCCTTGAATTTTTAAATTACCTTTCTCTCTCTCTCTCTCTTTTTATCTTCTTCCTCCTCTTCCACCTTCTCTTACTTTTTTCTTTTCTTTTTTCTGCCTACCAGTGCAATTCTACTGTTGCCAGCAGACTTTTTTCCCTTTCCTTTTTTGTTTTTGTTGCCACAGGGATTATCTCTGGAACTCAGCACCTGCATGACAAATCTACTACTTGGTGGCCATTTTTTTTTCAAAAAAAAAAAAAAAAGAAAGAAAGAAAAAGAAACACTTTGTAGAACAGAGAGAAATTGAGAGGGAAGGGAATATAGAAAGGGAGAGAGAAAGAAACATCTGCAGCACTGCTTCACCATTATGAAGCTTTCCTCCTGCAAGTGGAAACTAGGGGGCTTGAACCCTGGTCCTTGCACATTGTAATGTGTATGCTTAACTGGGTGTGCTAGCTCCCAGCCCCTCCCTTTCTTTTTAACTGGACAGAGAGAGAGAGAGAAAGACAGATAAAGAGAAGAAGAGATGCCCCAATACTGCTCCAATGGAGCTTCCTCTGGTGTTATGCATGGTCCTCCCATGTAATTCTGGCAGCTCAAACCTAGTTCTATGCTCCTGGTAAAATGTGCACTCTACTAGCTGAGCTGTTTCCTGGTCTCTGGTCTAGAATCTCCTTAACCCAATGTGGTTAGTTGATGTGGTTTTGTATCACATTGCCTGACTTAAAAAGAAACTTTGCTACATACCAGCAGTGTGACCTGGCAGAACTCTCTATGCCTTAGTTTTTCTTCTGTCCAAAATGGTGACTCTGATAACCTCCCTCACCTGTGTTGTGGGGAACCTTTGGGGGTGAACTGAAGTGGTGTACGTGAGTCTAGAGCACAGAACCTGAGATGAATTTGTGGTTCCCTATCGCCCATGGAAATTCCGTGTTCACACACAGCAAACCATAAAGGAATTTAGAAGATGCTAGAATCTCCTGAGTTTCAAGCTCCCCAGAGACAGACATGCCGTTGCTTCCCTTGAGTCTGCATCTGTTCCTTCCCAGTTCAGAAATTCTTCTAGAAATCTGACCTTAACCTTCATCTTAATTAGAGAGAACCTCTGGTTTCTCACTGGTCTTCCTCTTTCCCATTCCATTGTCTCTTTTCCTGGGCACAAAAACTTTCAAGATTCCATTCAACCTTCCACTTCTCTTCTTGAGTCCTCCTTGCATTCTTTTCTTTCTTTCTTTCTAGAATGGTTTCTGTTGTAACTAGCCGGAAACTCCTTGGTTCTGTTCTGTCCCCCTCCTCCCTCCATTCATGTTTTCCACCTCTAGGAAACATGTATTAAGTGCTGGATAAATGCTAAAGGGAGGGCTCAGATATACAGGAAGGGGGTGCAGTGTGTGTGTGTGTGTGTGTGTGTGTGTGTGTGTGTGTGTGTGTGTGTAGGGGGGGTTACAGGCTGACTGAGCCCGGCAGCTTTAATCTAATCAACAGGACCACTAGTCTGTAGAGCTCATGGGGACACAAAGGAGCTCTCAGGTGTGCAGAGAGGGCAGGCTCCCCCAGAGAGCAGGCTGCCGGAGGGAGGAAGAAGAACCTGTACAGCATTTGTTGGTTTTGTTTTTTCTTATTTGGACATCATGCTTATATTTTATTTATTCTAATATTTTAAAGTTATTAATAGTTGGTTATACTTCATGCATATACAGTTCCACTGCTCCCAACAAGCTTGTTTGTCCTTTTTAATTTCAGAAGCTAGGGTGAGAGAGCACCACTCCCCGACTCACAGAGCATCCTCTGAAGCTGCTCATGGTGCTCCCAAGTGGCACCAAAGCTCAGACTCTGGTCTTCACCCAGGGCAAAGTGTAAACTCTCCTAGTAAACAATCTTGAATTAGTCAGCCCAGACCAAGCCTCAGGGTCAGGGAAGAGGGGGTGCAAATGCCCTGCTCCCCATCTCACTATCTGTAATTGTGTCCACGGGTGGGGATAAAGAAGGAGCCCTTCCTTGTACTTATTTCTCTCTTTTCATTCTTCTCTCTTCATTTCTTTCTTCCTTTCTTTCTTTTTTTTTGCCTCCAGGATTATCCCTGGGGTTCAGTGCCGGTACTAGAAAACCACTGCTCTTACAGCCTTTTTTTTTTTTTTTTTTTTTTTTTTGATAGGACAGAAAGAAATTGAGAGAGGAGGGGAAGAGAGAGAGAGAGAGAGAGAAAGAAAGATAGACACCTGCAGAACTACTTTACTGCTTGTGAAGTGACCCCCTGCCCCTGCAGGTGGGGAGCTTGGTGCTCGAGCCAGGATCCTTGCACTTCATACTATTTATGCTTAACCCAGTGCACCACCACCTGGTCCCTTTCCCTTTCTTTTTTTCTTTCTTTCTTTCTTTCTTTCTTTCTTTCTTTCTTTCTTTCTTTCTTTCTTTCTTTCCCACCAAGGTTATTATTGAAGCTCGGTGTCTACATAATAAATCCACTGTTCCCAGTGGCCATTTTTATCTTCTTTTTCCTTTTAGTTGATAGGACAAAAAGAAATTGAGAGTGGAGGGGGTAAAAGAGAGATACCTGCAGACCTGCCTCATGGCTCGTGAAGCTTCTCCTCTGCAGGGCAGGACTGGGGGCTTGAATGTGGGTCTTTGTGCATGGTAACATATGTGCTTAACCAGGTGCACCACCATCCAGCCCCTCTTTTCATTTTATTTTGTTATTTTTAAATTTTTAAATATTTATTTTCCTTTTTGTTGCCCTTGTTTTTATTGTTGTTGTAGTTATTGTTGTTGTTATTGATGTCGTCGTTGTTAGATAGGACAGAGAGAAATGGAGAGAGGAGGGGAAGACAGAGAGGGGGAGAGAAAGATAGATACCTGCAGACCTGCCTCACCGCCTGTGAAGCGACTCCTCTGCAGGAGGGGAGCCAGGGTCTTGAACTAGAATCCTTATGCCAGTCCTTGCGCTTTGCTCCACGTGCACTTAACCTGCTGTGCTACCACCCGACTACCTTTATTTTATTTAAAAATTTTTTAAATATTTATTTATTATTTATTCCCTTTTGTTGCCCTTGTTATTTTATCGTTGTAGTTATTATTGATGTCATTATTGTTGGATAGGACAGAGAGAAATGGAGAGAGGAGGGGGAGATAGAAAGGGAGAGAGAAAGACAGACACCTGCAGACCTGCTTCACTACTTATGGAGCGATTCCCCTGCAGGTGGGGAGCCGGGGACTTGAGCCAGGATCCTTCCGCCAGTCCTTGCACTTTGTGCCACCTGAACTTAACCCACTGCGCTACTGCCCGACTCCCTTATTTTTCAAATTTTAACGACAGATATACGGAGAGAAAGACCAGAGTACTGCTAACTTCTGGCTTATGGTGGCACTGGGGATTGAATCTGGAACTTCAGAGCCCCAGCCAAAAAATTTTTTTGCATAACCATTATGCTATTGTCCCCAGCCATGGCCCACTGTTTAAAATAAAATATTAATTTAATTTAATTTTTTACTCGTAAGAGAGAGGGGAAAGAAAGAGAGAGAACTAGAGCATTACTCTGGCAATATATAATACTGGCAATCAAACTTGGGAGCCCCTGTCTGAGAGTCTAACACCTTATTCACTGTGCCACCTCTCAAGCCACTACATATCTTTCTTAAGTCTATTGAATTCCAATTGGGAGGTTTACACCTTCTCACTGACAGCTCCCCCCCCCCCATCATTGCCACAGCACCCTCCTCTCTCAAGGCCCTGGACCTCTGACTTGCAGTGATTTGTCACCTGCCCTGTAACTCAACCTTCCCACCTCTCCTTCCTCACTCTTGCTCCACCACAATTGTGCTTACTGCCTCTTCGGAACACTTGCCCTGAACACCCCAAAGAACTTGTGGATCAGCTGCATAATCCAGGAATAGACGAGTTCCTTCCAGAAGCGGCTGGGTGATGGCACACCAGGTTAAGGGCACATAGTAGAAGTCCAAGGACTGGCGTAAGGAACCCGGTTCAAGCCCCCAGCTCCCCAGGTGCAAGGGGGGATCAATTCACAAGCGGTGAAACAGGTCTGCAGGTGTCTTTCTGTCTCCCTCTCTGTCTTCCCCTCCTCTCGATTTCTCTCTGTCCTATGCAAAAAAATTGAGGGGAAAAAATTGAGGGGAAAAAAAAAGGCTTCAAGAACAGTGGACTCATAGTGCAGACACTGAGCCCCAGAGATAACCCTGGAGGCAAAAAGTTTCCTTCCAGACATTCACGCCAACCACGCTGCCCGGGGCCCCTTCCCAGAGAGGCAGCCTCTCTTGGTCTAGAGCCACAGCCGCTGGCAGGGCTTGTCGGCAGTGATGTGAGCTCAGCATCTTGCATGGATAGCCAGCACCCTTCGCTGAGTCCCTCCCTAGAAGTCCCCCCAAATACTCACTCCCTTGGGGTCCCTTTCAGGAATCTGCTAGCCCCAGGAAAGCCTTGCTTCCCTGGAGAGTTCACCCTGGAAATGGGAAGCTCTGGAAATTGGTTTTTTTCTTCTAGGGAGCAGAGCTCATTCTAGGCCGCAGCAAATAGTGCTATTTATAGTTCTTCCAGGGAAGAAAATGTCTAAGATGACCAGTTACCTCTTCAGAATCCTCCATAGAGTTGTCTCTATGAGGTCAGGGGACTCATACCTCTCCCATTGCCCACTCTGAGGTGTGTGTGTATGTGTGTGTGTACCCACACGCTCAGCAAATATGTGGGACCGAGAAGGAAAAATGGGTCCTCCTTCCAGGGTAGCCCCATCAGTGAAGGGCACAGTCCAGCAGCAGATATGCTAAGGTGTTTCTGACCCCTGTGTCTCCTTCCCTGCCCCCATCTCTGTAGCTGAAGAAGATCGGGGGTGGGGGCTTTGGTGAGATCTACGAGGCCATGGACCTGCTGACCAGAGAGAACGTGGCCCTCAAGGTGGAATCTGCCCAACAACCGAAGCAAGTACTCAAGATGGAGGTGGCTGTGCTCAAAAAGCTGCAAGGTTCGAATCCAGGGCAGGAGGGTGGATGGGGGTGGGGCTCAGCTGGTGATCAGGAAGTCAGTGGGCCAGGTGAGCCAAGACCAGCATGATAAATGGGTAAAAGGCAGGAGGAGATAATGGAATGTGATTGGGGAGTGTGTGTGTGTGTGTGTGTGTGTGTGTGTGTGTGTGTGTGTGTGTGTGTGTGTATGTGTGCGCGCACAGTGTGCTCCAGGAGCCCACCCCAGGGTTGGTGGTGTGGAAGGTGCAGCAAGAGCTGGGAGCCCCCTCCCCCAATCTGTGCCCCTCAGGGAAAGACCATGTGTGCAGGTTCATTGGCTGTGGCCGCAACGAGAAGTTCAACTACGTAGTGATGCAGCTACAGGTGAGTGCCGGGGCCCAGACTCACCCAGCTCTCCCCAAGAGTCTGAGCTGTGGTTCCCCAGATGGGGTGGGGGGAGGGAGACAGTGGGTGCACCCCACCCACACCCCTAGGAGAGGGGCATGAGCACAAGCCTTTGGGGGTAAGGCTCGACACAGTGTCACAGTGGTGGTGGTTGGGACGACAGCTGAGACAGCCCCCCCCCCCCATCCCAGGGCCGGAACCTGGCGGACCTTCGGCGCAGCCAGCCCAGGGGTACCTTCACGCTGAGCACCACGCTGAGGCTGGGCAAGCAGATCCTCGAGTCCATCGAGGCCATCCACTCTGTGGGCTTCCTGCACCGGGACATCAAGCCGGTGAGGCCTGCCCACCCATCCTCCAGGGCCACACCCCCTCCTCTTCCTCTCTAGGTCCCTTGGGTTCTGCTTCAGAACCACAGAGGAGGCACAGCCTCCCTTGTCAGCCCCCCCACCTTCTGTTTCCCACCTGATCTCCCTCCCTTCTGTCTCCCAGTAACACGCACCCCTACCTGCCTCTTAGCTAGGCCCTTGCCCTCTCCTTTAGTCTCTCGCTCTCTATCATCTCTGACCTGAAAAATCCTTGAGCCTAGAAGAGTAAAGGGGTAGGAAAGGATGAGGGATGAGAAGAGGACTGGGAGTCAGGTGGTAGTGCAGCAGGTTAAGCGCACGTGGTGCAAGTGGAGCAAAGCGCAGGGACCTGCGTAAGGATCCCGGTTCGAGCCCCCGGCTCGCCACCTGCAGGGGAGTCGCTTCAAAGTGGTGAAGCAGGTCTGCAGGTGTCTATCTTTCTCTCCCCCTCCTCTCCATTTCTCTCTGTTCTATCCAACAATGACAACATCAATAACAATAATAAAAAAGGGCAACAAAAAGGGAAAATGAATAAATAAATATTAAAAAAAAAAGAAGAAGAGGATGGAGGCATGGGATCTACTTGGGAATTCCAAGTCTGAGCTGGCAAAATAGCTTACTTGGATAGTGCATTGCTTTGCCGTGTGTGCAAGCCACACGGCCCCCACTATTAAAAGGAGCTTCAGTATTATGGTCTTTCTTTTTCTCTCTCTCTCTATCTATGGAAAAAAAAATTGGGGATGGAATTCCATGTTGCTTATTTGGGAAGAAAAGTCACTGCAGGGATCTGGGAGATAGCCCACTTCATCAAACATACACTTTGCTGTGTTCAGGGACCCAGGTTAGAGCACTGGCCATCACACAAAGGGGAAGCTTCAGAAGCAATGAAACTCATGTGATGTCTCTCCTCCTTCTATCTATCTCCCTTCTCTGCCTTTTACCTTCTATCTGGGAAAAAAACAAAAAAGTCTGTTGGGAACACTGGAGTCTCTCAGGCACAAAGTTCCAACAAGAGCCTGGAAACAAAAGGGGGAAAAAAAAATCCAATATAAAGGGTGTGAAAACTGAAAGATGAGTTGAATGCCCTAAGGTCACATGGCAAAGTAACACAGGTCTCGGGAGTCGGGCAGTAGTGCAGTGGGTTAAGTGCAGGTGGCGCAAAGCGTAAGGATTAGCTAAGGATCCTGGTTCGAGCCCCCGGCTCCCCATCTGTAGGGGAGTTGCTTCAAAGTGGTGAAGCAGGTCTGCAGGTGTCTATCTCTCTCTCCCCCTCTCTGTCTTCCCCTCCTCTCTCCATTTCTCTCTGTCCTATCCAACAATGATGACATCAATAACAACAACAATAATAACTACAACAATAAAACAAGGACAACAAAAGGGGATAAATAAATAAATAAATATTTTTAAAAAAATAACATAGGTCTCCTGCTGCATTAGAGCAGGACAGTGCCTAAGCCACTCTGTCCTGGTGGAAGGTCCCAAGGATTTCAAGCTGAATAGCCCTCAGCCCAAACCTAGCTGAGCCATCACTGACTGTGTGATCTTAGAGAAGCACCCTAAACTCTCTGACCTTCAGTTTTCTCATCTCTAAAATGAGGAGAGGACCAAGGAGATAGCACATTGGTTCACCCAACAGACTTTCATGCCAGAGGCTCTGAGGTCTTGGATTCAAACCCCAGCACTAACATAAGCAGAGCTGAACAGTTCTGGTCCATAGGAATACAAAATAAAATGAGGAAAGCCACACCTGGCCTGTAGGTGAAAGAATTCAGCCAGTCACACAGATTTTTTTTTGCCGGAGCTTAATGCCCGCATGGCTCCACCACTCCCTGTGCCACTTTTTTTTCTTCCTCTTTCTTTAATATTTTATTCTAATGAGAGAGACAGAGAGGAAAACCACAGCACTGCCCATCTCTGGCTTATGATGGTGCCAAAGATTGAGAACCTGAGACCTTAGAGCCTCAGGAAGGAAAGCCTTTTGCATCATTATGCTGTCTCCCCAGCTTGCTTGTTTCCATTCTTTTTTTCCCCTTTGGATAGGTAATGAGAGAGAGACACAGAGAGATGGAGGGAGAGAGAGAGAAGGAGAGAGACATGCAGCACTGCTCCGCCATTCTTTTTTTTTTTTTTTTTTTTTTGCCCCCAGGGTTATTGCTGGGGCTCGGTGCCTGCACCACAAATCCACTGCTCCTGGAAACCATTTTTTCCCTTTTTGTTGCCCTTGTTGTTCCATTATTGTTGTGGTTATTATTATTGTTGTTGTTGTTGCTATTGTTGGCTAGGACAAAGAGAAATGGAGAGAGGAGGAGAAGACAGAGAGGGGGAGAGAAAGACAGACACCTGCAGACCTGCATCACCGCCTGTGAAGCGACTCCCCTGCAGGTGGGGGGCCAGAGGCTCGAACTGGGATCCTTATGCCGGTCCTTGTGCTTCGCGCTCCACCATTTTTGAAGCTTCCCCCCCTGCATGTGGGGACTGAGGAATTGAACCTGGGGCTTAGCACAGGGTGGTGTATGTGTCTACCAGGTGCACCCCTATGAGGATTATCAATGGGGCTCAGCACCTTCATGGCTCTGCCACTCCCAGCACCACTGGTGTTTCTTTCCCTCCCTCTCTTACTCCCTCCCTCCTCCCCCCTTTCTTTTTTCTCTTCCTCCTCCCCTTCCTTCCTTCCTCCCTTTCCTCTTTATTTCTTTTTTTTCTTATTGTTGTTGTCATTAATGTCATCGTTGTTGGATAGGACAGAGAGAAATGGAGAGAGGAGGGAAAGAAAGATAGACACTGTGATCCGGGAGGTGGTGCAATGGATAAGTACTGAACTCTCAAGCATGAGGTCCCGAGTTCAACCCCCAGTAGCACATGTACCGGTGTGATGTCTGATTCTTTCTCTCCTCCTATCATTCTCATAAATAAATAAATAAAATATTTTACAATAAGAAAGATAGACGCCTGAAGACCTGCTTCACTGCCTGTGAATCGACTCCTCTACAGGTAGGGAGCCAGGGGCTCGAACCGGGATCCTTGCAGTGGTCCTTGCACTTTGTGCCACATGCGTTTAACCCGCTGTGCTACTGCCCGATTCCTTTTTTTTTTTTAAATAATATATACCAGATATATATATATATATATATATATATATACCAGATAGAACCTGGGACCTCATAGACTCAGGCATGAGAGTCTGTTTGCATAACCATTGTGCTATGTACCCCCTGCCTCTCCCTCATTTCTATTCCTTCCTTCCTTCCTTCCTTCTTTCCTTCCTACCTCTCTCCCTCCCTTCCTTCCTTCCTTCCTTCCTTTCCTTCTTTCCTCCTTTCTTTCTGTCTTTCTGTCTTTCTTTCTTTCTTTCTTTCTTTCTTTCTTTCTTTCTTTCTTTCTTCCTTCCTTTCAGGGTTGAGTGCCCCTCACAAAAGAGGTTTGCTGGCCCCTCTGGAGGTGGGCCTGGTGGGATTGGAACCCCATGACTCACCACTGCTCTTTCTCTGCAGTCAAACTTTGCTATGGGTCGACTGCCCTCCACCTACAGAAAGTGCTACATGCTGGACTTTGGGCTGGCCCGGCAGTACACCAACACCACAGGGGATGTTCGGCCTGTGAGTACCACCGCTCCCCAGAGCCCTGGCATCCCAGCTGCTTACCGGCTTTCCCCACAAAGGCCTCAGCAGACCCTCCTCACTTTTTGATCAGCACCCCCACTTCTGGGTCCACCCTTGGTTTGTCCTCCCTCTCCCTGAGCTTGGGCTCTTGGCGGCCACCACACTCCCACTCTGATCTGCCTGCCTGCTCTGTTCAAGGAGGGTTTCAAGCCAATGTTGGGAAGATGGCAGGCAAAGCTGGGTGGGCAAGTGTGAGTTGTGGCCCAGAGCAGGGTCAGCAAGTAAGGTCCCTGGTATGTTCTCTCCTCCGCAGCCTCGGAACGTGGCTGGGTTTCGAGGGACTGTCCGCTATGCGTCGGTCAATGCCCACAAGAACCGGGTGAGTGTCAGTGCCCAATGCCCAGCACCCAGTCATGGGATGGGATATGGGGGCAGCATGAGCACAGGGCACAGGCCAGGAGCAGTGGCTGGTGCTGAAGGAGAAGGCAGGGAGAGAAGCATGGGGCAAGGGCAGGACCTGCACTCCAGAGACCCAGGATTGAAGATGGCTTCACTATGGCTTCCCTTTGACTTCACCTTCTTCCTTGTTTGAGTGATCCTCTTCTCTCTGTTCCCACCACAAGTCTCTGCGAAATGAGAAAGCATACACAGAGTGTATTTTTTTTTTTGGCTTGTTTGTTTGTTTTAAAGTTTGTATTTTATTTTTTTCATCATCAGCATTTTGTTGGGCCTTCATGCCTATGTGATTTTTTTTTTAATTTTTTATTTAAGAAAGGATTAATGAACAAAAACATAAGGTAGGGGGGGTACAACTCCACACAATTCCCACCACCCAATCTCCATAACCCACCCCCTCCCATGATAGCTTTCCCATTCTCTAGCCCTCTGGGAGCATGGACCCAGGGTCGTTGAGGGTTGCAGAAGGTAGAAGGTCTGGCTTCTGTAATTGCTTCCCCGCTGAACATGGGCGTTGACTGGTCGGTCCATACTCCCAGTCTGCCTCTCTCTTTCCCTAGTAAGGTGTGTCTCTGGGGAAGCGGAGCTCCAGGACACATTGGTGGGGTCTTCAATCCAGGGAAGCCTGGCCAGCATCCTGGTGGCATCTGGAACCTGGTGACTGAAAAGAGAGTTAACATACGAAGCCAAACAATTTGTTGAGCAATCATGGATCCCAAGCTTGGAATAGTGGAGAGGAAGTGTTAGGGAGGTACTCACTGCAAACTCTAGTGTACTTCTGCTTTCAGGTCTATATTTTGCAGTAGTTTATGGATACATAAGCTCTCTCTCACAGAAACTGGTGTATATCTAGGTTATGGGAGCCTATGTGATTTCTTAGCTCCTGGAAGGCTGCCTTCATTCCTGCATTCCTTCCTTCCTTCCTCTCCTTTTCCCTTTCTTTTCCTTGTTTCCAGATAGAAGAGAGACAGAGAAGGAGAGACACAATGACACTGCTCCTAAGCTTCCCCTTTGCATGATGCTCCCATGTGGTGACCAGGGGGCTCCATCTGGGGTCCTTGTGCATAGTGAAGTGTGAGTTCTACCAAGTTAGCTATCTCCAGACTCCCAGAGTGAGTTTGTTTTAATAATCACAGGACCTCCTGCCTGTGTGATCCTGTTGCTCCCAGTGCACTCCCCCCCACACACACCATTTTGTTTTTAAATAGAAAGTGACAAAAAGGGAGTCGGGCGGTAGCACAATGGTTAAGTGCATGTTGCACAAAGTGCAAGGACTGGCGTAAGGATCCCGGTTCAAGCCCCCGGCTCCCCACCTGCAGGGGAGTCACTTCACAAGCAGTGAAACAGGTCTGCAGGTGTCTATCTTTCTCTCCCCCTCTCTGGCTCCCCCTCCTCTCTCCATTCTATCCAACAACAGCGACATCAGTAACAACAACAATAATAACTACAACAATGAAAACAACAAGGGCAACAAAAATGGAAAATGAATAAATAAATATAAATATATATTTTTTTAAAAAAGGAAGTGACAAAAAGGGAAAGGGAGAGAGAGAGTAAGAAGGAGGACTGCCCCACCATTCATGAAGCTTGCCTTTGGTGCTGAACGCAGTTCTCCATATAGTGCTAGAGGACCAAACCTAGGTCCTTGCACCTAGCAAAGTGTGTGCTCTACTGAGCACACTGACAGAACCCCATAGACAGAAGTTTTGGCAGCAGGAGTCCATGTATGCTGGAGAGTCAGAAATAGAGCCAGGGCATCAGAGAGACCCTAGCTCCTACCATATGGCCTGATGAGAGTCTTCCTCGCTCGCTAGTGCCCCTTCCTGGTGGCTCAGCCTTCCCCCTCGCCCCCGCACCCACTGCCTAAGGACCTGAGCACTGTAGGTCACCCCTTCCTCTGCCCTTGTGCCTCACCCCCACCCCAGGAGATGGGTCGCCATGATGATCTGTGGTCCCTCTTCTACATGCTGGTAGAGTTTGCAGTGGGCCAGCTACCCTGGAGGAAGATCAAGGACAAGGTGAGCCCTGTGTGACTGGGTCAGAGTAGGGGGTGTGGGGCACTGAGGACAGCCGGGGCTCCATCTCCCCACACCCTCTTGTCCACAGGAGCAGGTAGGGATGATCAAGGAGAAGTATGAGCACCGGATGCTACTGAAGCACATGCCTTCCGAGTTCCACCTCTTCCTGGATCACATCGCCAACCTGGACTACTTCACCAAGCCCGATTACCAGGTGGGAGCCTGCCCCTTTTCTCTCACACACCCCCGGTACCTCTCTCTCTCTGGGGGCACTCCTCCAGCAGCACCCAGCCCACCCAGGCCCCACAGCCCTGCTAGCATCTCCTCTTGATTTTCCAACTGCATGAGATGATGCTGCCCTCTTGTCAGCTGTAAACTAAGAAAAGCAGAGAGCTTTCCCTTAGTTATTCTCAAGTCCTAGCTCATGTAAGCTTCTTCTTTTTTATTTTATTTTCCCTTTTGTTGCCCTTGTTTTTTTAATTCTTGTTGTAGTTATTATTGTTGTTGCTATTGATGTCATCGTTGGATAGGACAGAGTGAAATGGAGAGAGGAGGGGAAGACAGAGGGGGGGAGAGAAAGATAGACACCTGCAGACCTGCTTCACCACCTGTGAAGCGACTCCCCTGCAGGTGGGGAGCCTGGGGCTCGAACCAGGATCTTTACGCCAGTCCTTGCGCTTCGCGCCACATCCTTACGCCAGTCCTTGCGCTTCGCGCCACATGTGCTTAACCCGCTGCGCTACCACCCGACTCCCAGCTCATGTAAGCTTCTAAACAATTCTTTGTGATAATGAATGTTCATCATGTGATCATTCTGGCACTTGAAAGTCAGTGAAGCAAGGTGCTGTTGAGCACTACAGAATCCTGCAGGAGACTTAACTGGGGTGATTGTACCCACTTCATAAATGAGGAAACTGAGGCCTTGTGGCACAGATAGGAGCAGGGTCCTGGGCTCAGGCACCTCTTTCTCTAAATCCTAGCACTCTTCCCATGCTTCCACCACACCCCTTGTAAGACCTTCTGACCCAGATCAGAGCATAAGGGAAGCACTAGCTGTGTTCTGTGCCATGCATAGCAGAGGAGACTCAGTACCAGACACGTGGTGGGCACTCACTCTTCCCTGCTGGGGAAGAGCTACAACAGAAGTAGCACGGTGGGGGCCAGACAGTGGTGCACCTGGTTCAGTGTACATGTTACCATGCACAAGGACCTGAGTTTGAGCCCACATTCTCCACCTACAGGGGAGAAGCTTCATGAGTGGTGAACTGGGTCTGCAGGTGTTTTTCTCTCTCTCACTGTCTCCCCCTCCCCTCTCAATTTCTCAAAAAAAAAAAGAAGAAAAAGAAAAAGATGGCTGCCAGGAGCTGTGGGTTCATCATATGCCAGCACTGAGCCCCAGCAATAACCATGGTGGCAATAAGAATAAAAAAATTAAAAAAGGGAGTTGGGCGGTAGCGCAGCAGGTTAAGCGCATGTGGTGCAAAAGCGCAAGGACTGGCATAAGGATCCCGGTTTGAGCCCCCGGCTCCCCACCTGCAGGGGAGTCGTTTCACAAGTGGTGAAGCAGGTCTACAGGTGTCTGTCTTTCTCTCCTCCTCTCTGTCTTCCTCTCATCTCTCCAATTCTCTCTGTCCTATCCAACAACAACAACATCAATAACCACAACAATGTTAAACAACAAGGCAACAAAAGAGAAAATAAATAAATAAATAAATAAAGAGTAACATGGCCTGGGGGGGCGGATCTCAGATGGTCCACAACCGCCTCCACAAACTAGAGCCCAGGTTGCTGGCGGTGGTGGGGGGGGCTGTACACCCCTAGTTCTAGCTCAGCCTCATGGGGTTCCCCAGGCCACACAGCTGTGAACATGCCCTGATCCAGGCCCTGAGCTGGCCACGGTAAATGTAGAGTCAGCACATAGGCATGAGGACAGTTCAGACCAATGCCCTGTGCCCAAGCATGGGAGGAGGGTGTGGTGGGGAAGTCAGGAGTCCTCAGAGAGGACAAGAGAGGGAGGGGCAGGCATTATGGGCAGAGATATAACCCCAGATGGTGGAGCAGGGCAACTGCCAGGTGTCCTGAGTTGCTGCTGCTTCTGCTGGATGGTGGGAACGATACAGGTTTGAGGCTGGCAGTTGGGGACAGGTCTCTGAGGGTCTGTGTCCAGCCAGAGGGGCTTAAACCAAGATGATGCTCTGCATGCTGGTGTGCATATTGTGTGCATGTTTTCACTGGAAAATCCATCTGCCCTTCTCCTTCCAATGCCCCCTCTTGGCCTAACCTTGCCCTGGGAAGGACCCTCTCTCCTTCCCAAAATACCTGTAGCTACCTGCCCTTCTGGCTAGCCCCCCCCGGGTCACCTCTCTGTCCTCCCACCCCTCCCCTGCCCCCTGCAGTTGATCATGTCCGTGTTTGAGAACAGCATGAAGGAGCGGGGCATTGCTGAGAACGAGGCCTTTGACTGGGAAAAGGCGGGCACTGATGCCCTCCTGTCCACGAGCACCTCTACCCCCCCACAGCAGAACACACGACAGACAGCGGCCATGTTTGGGTGAGCTTGGGGGGCACTGGGCAGGGGTAGGGGGGACAGGTGTCACTTGCTTGGCTCCCAGGAGTTAGTGTTTCCCCCAGTTCCTGTCTGGACACAACCAGCTGTCTACCTTACTCCTGCTATTCAGTGGTGGGGTTCTCAAAATTCAGGCAGTTTCACTATATGCACACCCTCAAGTGTGGGACAGAAGACTTTCTCCTCTTTTTGAATAATTACTTATAGTAACTTACTTTTATTTTTGCCACCAGGGTTGCTGCTAGGTCATTCTCCACCCCACCCCCTTCTTTTTTTTTTTTTTTCCAATTTGATATAAACATAAATGCCAAGGCGAAGGGAGAAGAGGGAGAGAGAGACCTACAGCACTGCTCTACTCTTGAAGCTTTACCCTTGCACTTGAGGACCAGGAGCTTGAACCTGGGTCCTTGGGCATGGTGACATGTGCATTCTATTGAGTGTACCAGTAGCTCCCAGTAAGTTATTCTTACAAGTAAGAGAACCTAAGTAGGAGGGTAGGGAGCTCCAGTTAGTGATGTCTTCACTGCTTGTGTGCATTTATTTAATGGTGACCCCAGCCCCTGCAGAGATCCTGTGGGAATTCAAAGTCAGAGTCTTGCAGCCCTGAGCTCCTACGTGCTATTAGTTAAGCGTGGGATGTTTGTGGCCAATGGGCCAGCAATGTGAGAATAAACATAAAGATGGAGCTGGTCCAGGTGGGGGCTAAAATGAGAAGGGGCTCCCCATCTAACCACAGGATCAAGTGAAGGGGCACAGTGGGCAGAATTCCCAGGATTCATTCAGAGTAGGGGGAGTCAGGAACCTCAGTTGGCAACCAACTCTACAAAGACAGGGCTCCAGTTACCCCAAGGCAATTCCTCTCTGCAAACCCACTCCTGGCCTGAGGGAATCCAGCCAGCCAGTGGCAGTGGGAATCTGGCAGGGTCTGCCAGTGTAGGCACTCTTCACCTGGCCAAGTACAGCCCTGGAGCCCTCTGCCTACCTTCAGATGGACCGGTTCCAGAGGCTTTGCACATCAGGGAAGGTGACAGGCCTAGGGATGCCACTCCCATAGGTGGCAGGGCATCTGCTGAGCCTGTGCTGGTAGCAAGGCCCTTGGGAGGAAGGGGAGTCCCTGCCTGCTTTGCCCATGCTCCTCCCGGCCCCTCCAGGGTGGTCAACGTGACGCCGGTGCCAGGGGACATGCTCCGGGAGAACACAGAGGACGTGCTGCAGGGAGAGCACCTTAGTGACCAGGAGAACGCACCCCCAATCCTGCCTGGGAGGCCCCTCGAGGGGCTTAGCCCAGGCCCTCATCTTGTCCCTCACCCTGGGGGTCCTGAGGCTGAAGTCTGGGAGGAAACAGATGTCAACCGGAATAAACTCCGGATCAACATCGGCAAAGTAACTGCAGCTGGGGAGTGGGGGTGGGGTAGCATGGAGGAATAGGGTGGGTGGAGGGCACCCTTCCTCTCCCCAGCCTGGGCCCCTTCCTCTTCCTTCAGTCTCATGCTTGTTTACCCTGACTTACCCCTGAGGAGGGGTATCTGGACCCTCCTCCTCCTGTACCTCCTGCTATTCCCTCTTCCCCAGGAGAACCCCCCCCAGCCCCCTAGCTGCTCATGAAAGCCCCTCTCCTGCAGACTCCCTGTGTGGTGGAAGAGGAGCAAGGCCGAGGTATGGGGGTTCCCAGCTCCCCAGTGAGGGCCCCTCCAGACTCACCAACAACTCCTGTCCGTTCCCTGCGCTACCGGAGGGTCAACAGCCCTGAGTCCGAGAGGCTGTCCACGGCAGATGGGCGGGTGGAGCTGCATGACAGGAGGTGGGTCAGGGACCTGGGATGGGGTGAGGGTTGTTAGGGAGACTGGTGAAGAGCCTCATGGTCTCCACTGCTTCCACAGGGCTTGTCAGATTCACAGTACAGGGAGGGGGCTCAGGTGGTGCTGAGAGGGTCACGCTTCAGCCTGGGGTCACACTCCCTCAGTCAGTGTCAGTGCAGGGTGAGAGGTGCAGCTCCTGCCACCAAGGAAGTGGGGTAAGGGATAGGAGGGGTGGGGGTCCTCAAGCCCAATGGAGAGGAAGGAGAGTTCATAGGTAGAGCCACTTCTGGACCCGCTTCCCTTGGAGTGAGTTCTGAGGCCACAGAGCTATAGGCTAGGGTACTCAGGCTTGGGGAGAGTCCCCTGGGGGTGTGTCCAGGTGAGCTCAGCTGGGTGGGGAAGAGATGAAGTCTGGGGATCCAGGATGAGGGAGCTGACTGTCAGGGAGGAACTTGGGGATGAGAGGGCAGCTGGCTGACAGGCAGCTGGTGGCTGACAAGATTCTCCCTTGACTTGTGGGAAAGGAGACAGTCACAGGCAGTAGCTGTTCTGTCTGTGTGGGGCTTCACCCCACAGCAGGACTGGGAAAGGACTGTCTCTGCCTCAGGAAAGGGGTCTCTTCTCCTAGGCCCTTCCACCCATCACCTTCAGAGTGCCTCCTCATCCTACCCAAGCCTTGGCCCCACCTTTGACTTATGGTCCCCCCCACTCCACGACAGCACCCCAAATTGCAGCCCACCTCTGAAGTGGAGATAGTACTGTTAAAATGGGATGTGGGGAAGCCTGGGATAGGGGAGAAGGGGGCTGGGCTCTTGGTCTTGAAGCCACCTTAGGTGGCAGGAGTGGGACCTGCCCTCAAGGGAGTCAATCATCTTCCTAGTCACAGAGAGTTCTGGAAATGGGGAAATGGTGGAAGGGAAATTTGAAAAGGATACAAATAGAGAAGAGAATAGGAAATGTCCTGAACAAAACAGTCCTGAAGAGCAAAATAGTTTGGTTCAAATTGTTTCAGGGATGGTGGGGAATGGGAGAGAGCTGAGATGGTTTCTGTGGAGGGGAGGGCTCAGGACCTTGAAGACCTGATGGAAGGTTTGTTTTTGGGAAGGGGGGTGCTTGGTGCTTAGGAGCAGGAGAAAGTATGAGACGGAAGAGAATTTGATTTCCCACCTCCCCCTTTTCTATTAAGCGTCATTCCTCCACCCCCACTTTAGCCCCAGCCTCCTTTTGGCACCCCCCCTCCTCCACACCCACCACAATGAATCACGCTCTGGGGAAAGGAGGTGAGGGAAGCAAGCAAGTCCACACAGGAAAGTGAATGGGAGACCTGTTTCTTTCTTTCTTTCTTTCTTTCTTTCTTTCTTTCTTTCTTTCTTTCTTTCTTTTTTTTTTTTTTTAATTATTTATTTATTTATTCCCTTTTTGTTGCCCTTGTTGTTTTATTGTTGCAGTTATTATTGTTGTGGTCCTCGTTGGATAGGACAGAGAGAAATGGAGAGAGGAGGGGAAGACAGAGAAGAGGAGAGAAAGATAGACACCTGCAGACCTGCTTCACCGCCTGTGAAGCGACTCCCCTGCAGGTGGGGAGCCGGGGTTCGAACCGGGGTTCGAACCGGGATCCTTATGCCGGTCCTTGTGCTTTGCGCCACCTGCGCTTAACCCGCTGCGCTACAGCCCGACTCCCTCTTTCTTTCTTTCTTTCTTTCTTTCTTTCTTTCTTTCTTTCTTTCTTTCTTTCTTTCTCCCTTCCTTCCTTCCTTCCTCCCTCCCTCCCTTTCTTTTCCTTTCCTTTCCTTTCTTTTCTTTCTTTCTTTCTCGCTTCCTTTCCTTTCTTTCCTTTTCCTTTCTTTTCTTTTAAGAATTTCTTTATTCATGAGAAAGACAGGAGGAGAGAGAAAGAACCAGCCATCACTGGTACCTGTGCTGCTGCCGGTATTGAACTCGAGACCTCATGGTTAAGAATCCAATGCATTATCCACTGTGCCACCTCCTGGACCACACGGGGGGGGGGGGTGTTTTTTCTTTATGTTCAGTCTTATTAAGACCATGTTGTGTGGAGTTAGCAGGCCCCATGCAAGTGGGCAGGGGTATGAGATGCCTTGTAATCAGTTTCTCTCTGCACCACCCCAGACCTGATACCGGGATGAGGAGGGCAATGAAGACTGGCCCCTTGCCCAGCTCTGAGAATGAGGGTATGCACATCTCCAGAGGGGCTCAGGCCCTGAAAATAGTAGGACTCTGTCATGAAGAAGAGGACCTACAACTAGGAAAACCCTCACCGTAGGGCTGGCACCTGCCCTCTAGCACCCCAACCCCCAAGAGGAGAAGCTCTGGAAACAGTGCCAGAGACACAGCATAGTTTAACAACAGAAGCGGCATCCCTGGGTAGATGAGTGCCCCAGAGGTGAAAAAGTCAGATGGGACCTTATCCTTGCCTGGCAGAGCTTGTGGAGGCATGCACATGAACAGACACATGCCAAAGAGCTTTAGGAGAACAAACTCACACCCCTCCTTCCCATGCAGAATGGGAGGGTTCCCTGCAGGAGGGGACATCTGGGCTGGGGTCTGACAGCAAATGGACAGGCTCCATGAATAAAAGCATAGAGGTGTGAATTTATAGTCAAGCTGGGGGAAATAAGTGAATCTGAGCTGGGTCTTTCTTGGAGGATGAGGAGGAAACGAGGCTTTAGTCAGGTACCCAGGACTCTGAGTGCCAAGCTAGAGAATATGAACTTGGTCCTCAGAACTAGGAAGTCACTGGAGCTGGTTGAGGGGCAGGAGGGGTGGTAAAGCCAGCCAAGCTGACCTGAGAGCAGTGGGGAGCCTACTTGCACACTCAAGGACCAAGTGGGCATCTTCTCTGGGGAGCAGGAGAGAGTCCCCAGTAGGTGTGAGCCTGGGGCAGAGAAACATAGCATTGTCTTTAGGAAAATTAAGTTTTCTGGGAGTGATCCAGAGGAAAGTGTTCTCTGGGCACAAGAACTGGATTTTATTTTCTACATGCTTATATTCCTGGAGCATGGTAAGCATTCAGAAACATACCTTGAATGGATGAATTAATAAACAAAGAAGTGAGGTCTTGACAAAGAGTGAGGTTAGTGGGTGACGACCCCATAGGTGACTGGGCCTGCTACAGGGTAGGAGAGATGCTGTGCTCAGAGGTTCCAGGTGCCACTTGCTTGGGGTCCTTGAGGATCCAGAGAGGCCAGGCACTGAGTCCCCTTTGGGGTGACTTTGCAGGTCACGCGTGGATCTGCCTGGCTCTCCCTCGCGCCAAGCCTGCTCTTCACAGCCAGCCCAGATGCTGTCGGTGGACACAGGCCACGCTGACCGGCAGGCCAGCGGCCGCATGGACGTGTCAGCCTCTGTGGAGCAGGAGGCCCTGAGCAACGCCTTCCGCTCTGTGCCGCTGGCTGAGGAGGAAGACTTTGACAGCAAGGAGTGGGTCATCATTGACAAAGAGACAGAGCTCAAGGACTTCCCCCCAGGGGCTGAGCCCAGCACATCAGGCACCACAGACGAGGAGCCAGAGGAGCTGAGGCCACTGCCCGAGGAGGGTGAGGAGCAGCGGCGGCTGGGGACAGAGCCCACTGTCCGGCCCCGGGGCCGTGGCATGCACACTTTGGCCGAGGAGGACCTGCGGCAGATGCCAATCCAGCCCCCAGCACCCCAGCTGAGCCAGGCTGAAGGCCGGTCGGAGACATCACAGCCCCCCACTCTAGGCAGCCCTTCCCATTCGCCCCTGCACTCGGGCCCTCGACCTCGACGGAGAGAGTCAGATCCCACAGGCCCGCAGAGACAGGTAAGCCTGGGCTTATACCTCACCCCTACCCCTGATGCCCACAGACCTGGCCTATCAGCCTGGAGTGCTCCCCAGATACTCCTGGGGAGCTTCCAAATGGCTATTGGGCTGAGGTGGAGGGAGGCAAATTTAAGCATCCACAAAATTTGCTGGGGGGTTGGGGAAAACGAGCAGGGTTACCTCCAAATGCTTTCCAAATTCTGAGTTAAGTCTTGCATTATGGGTGGTGTCAGCAGGTGAGGCTTCAGCAGAGTCAAAAGGGACATGACTTGATTACTAAGGTGTTTTTGAGTGCTCCCTCGGGTGACTGTGTGGAAAATGGATTGAAGAGGCATGAAACCCACAACAGAAGAGAGGCCTGATGGCCTTCAAGGGGGTAGGGGAGGAGGCTGTGGACATGGGGCAAGGTGAAAGGTGTTGGGGAGAGGATTGAAAGGTTTCAGGGGATCAGAGTGCTGTCACTTGGTAGCTCTAAAGGGGGCTTGAATTCAGATTTAGACACAGTGATTTATGATGCCACAGGCAGGGACCAGGGCCTAGAAGGCTGAGCTTGACTTGAAGATGTTTGGGGGTCTTGGAAACCACAGGACTGGGTGGTGTTACCCAGAAGGAGGGCCAAGGCTGAGGACAGAGTTGGAGCACACTCACATTTGGCGGAGATAAGAAGGAACCCTTATAAAGACTGAAGAAGGGGAGCCAGAGTATGAGGAGACCTCCCTAGAGAGATGGGGAGGAGTGACTGAGGAGGACCAGGCAGTGGTGGGGAGGGGCAGAGAGGACAGTTCCTGTGGTCAGGGCAGAGGCCGTGTGGGAGGTGAAGTAGGGCCCATACGAATAGCCAGCCAGTGGTGGGGAGAGCCAGAGTCAGAGCAGGAGGGACCCCAGATAGAGGTCAGGGAGTGGAGGGTGTTGGAGACCCCAGTCAGGCAGAAGAGGTGCCTTCTCATATGGGAGAATTGAGAAGCATGACCAGAAGGGTAGAAAAGGGCCGATGGTGGCCAGATGGTGACTGCTAGGCTGAGTGTTTGCAGCGTGCCTCATGGTACTTTGTCTATTTCCTTTTGAGAACAAAGTCAGAAGGCCAGTGGCCTGTGCGGGTTTTTCTATGTGGGAAATGGGCTGACCTCTTACCCAGGAAGTGAATGCCAACACTTGCTCTGGGATCTGAATGGGGTCTATATCCTGTCAGAGAATCTGGGTAGAGCCCAGAAGGTGGTGCTGGAAGATTCAGGGACTGTGCCGCATGCATTCCACTTAATTGTCCTGTGTTGAGGTGGGGCTGTACCCCATGGCTCTGGGGCATCCCAAGATAATGGGCAGGGCTAGTACTGCTGCTCACTATGACCGGAAAGCCAGCCTGGAAGCAGCCAGGGTGGTGCTGGGAAGGGCCATATCTACCTCGCCCCTATTCCTAGGAGACAGACTCTCAGAGCCAACACCCTGAAATGCAAGCCCTTCTCTGGACTCTGGAAAATTGGGGTTTAGAAAGGGGGGGCCATGAGGGGTTGGGGAGACAGCATAATGGTTATACAAAAAAGAAAAAAACACCTTTCATGCCTGAAGCTTTGACGCCCCAGGTTCAATCCTTGGCACTACCATAAGCCAGAGCTGAACAGTGCTCTGGTCTCTCTTTGTGTATCTCTTCTGCTCATGAAAATAAATAAATAAATAAATAAATAAATAAATAAGTAAATTATTACTGGAGAGACATATCATTATGCAAAAAACTCTCATGCCTTAGGTTCTAAAGTCCCAGGTTCAATCCCCAGCACTACTATAAGCCAGAGCTGAGCAGTCTCTGACCTCTGTCTGTCTCTCTCTCTCCTTCATAAATAAATACAATATTTTAATAAAAAGAAAGTAGAAAAAAAGGATCATGATGTGTGCAGCCCAGGTTTGAGCCTGGTGTCCACCACATTGGAGGAGGCTTCAGTGCTGTGATTTCTTTGAAAGAAAAGAAAAGGCCCCCCCACCTGCAGGGGGAAAGCCATGTAAGTGGCAAAGCAGGGCTGCAGGTGTCTGTCTCTTTCCCTCTATCACCCCCTCCCCTCTCAATTCTGGCTGTCTCTATCCAATAAATAAATAAATATAATAAAAATGTTTTTTAAAAAAGGAGAAAGAGAAAGTGAAAGAGGGGCAGGCAGTGGTGCACCTGGTTGAGTGCACATGTTGCAAGGTACAAGGACCTGGGTTCAAGCCCCTGGTCTCCACTTGCAGAGGGAAAGTTTCATAGATGGTGATGCAGGGCTGCAGGTGTCTGTCTCTCTTCCTTTCTCTCTCTTCTTTCCCTCTCTATTTATCTGTCTCTCTATCCAGTAAATAATAAGTAAATTTTTAAGAAAATTAATAGTCTTTTTAAAAATGTTTATCTTTACTTATTTATTGGATAAAGACAGCAGAGATTGAGAGGGAAGGAGGAGAGAGAGACAGAGAAACACCTACAGAACTGCTTCACCACTCACAAAGCTTTTCCTCGGCAGGTGGGGACCAGGGGCTCGAACCCTGGTCCTTGTGCATTGTGACATGTGCACTTAACCAGGTGTGCCACCACCTGGCCCCAAATTTTAAAAACCTTTTATAAAGAAAGATGGAGAAAAAAGAAAAAAGAAAGAGAGAGAGACTTGAATTCCACCCAGAGAGGTCCTGGTAGCCTGAGTTGGAGGCTCAGCATTGCCCGGATGTGGGCTGACTTGATCATGTTGCTGACCTGGACATTGTTTCCCTGAGGACCAGTCCTGGATAAGCAAAAGAAGGAGCAGGGCCTATCTGGGGCTCCTTCACCCCTCTCCACCCCACCCCCACTTACACACTCACATCAAGTCATTTTGCAAGATCTCTCTGCATTCATCTTGTCCCAGGGACCAGAGCTTCAGAGATCATTGCACATTTCACACTAGCTGTGTCCACAGGAGGGGAGACAGTGGTGGTGACGTGTGGGCTAGAGAGAGCCAGGAGGTCCTGGCTCTGCTGGTCCCTTCCTGGTGACTGCAGGCCAGCTGGTTTCACAGTGAAGCTATCTGTGAGGTCTCTCTTACTTGGAATCTTCCTCGGGTCTTAGGAGTTGTTCTTCATTCGGGGACTCCCAGTTGTGGGGTGGGGAGCAGGTACAACACTAATGGACAGTCAGCCTAGGGCTTGGGCTGCTTGGGACCTGGCATGTGCTGGCCGGCTCAGTCATTGAGGAGTCCATGTGACATCAGGGGTGGTGGGTATGCATTGGGCCTGGTTTCCCCACGAGAAGCATGCCTGGCTAGCATTCTGTGACTATGTGTATGCGTTTCTGGGTCAGCTTTGCTTCGTAGTATGCACTGATGTGTGTGTGGAGGGCTCTGTGAGTGCTCACACGTGTGTTTGCAGGGGGTCTGTTGAGTGTGTGGAGAATCACAGATCCTGACAATCCTAGAATGATTATTATTTATTTTTATTTTTATTATCTTTATTTATTGGATAGAAATCGAGAGGGTAGGGGGCCGGGCAGTGGCGCAATGGGTTAAGCGCATGTGGCGCAAAGTGCAGGGACTCGCGTAAGGATCCCGGTTCGAGCCCCCGGCTCCCCACCTGCAGGGGAGTCGCTTCACAGGCGGTGAAGCAGGTCTGCAGGTGTCTATCTTTCTCTCCCCTTCTCTGTCTTCCCCTCCTCTCTCCATTTCTCTCTGTCTATCCAACAACGAACAACATCAACAATGGCAATAATAATAACAACAAGACTACAACAACAAGGGCAACAAAAGGGGGAAAATGGCCTCCAGGAGCGGTGGATTCATGGTGCAGGCACCGAGCCCAGCAATAACCCTGGAGGGAAAAAAAAAAGAAAGAAAGAAAGAAATCGAGAGGGTAGGGGAAGATACACAGAGGGAGGCAGAGAGAACCTGCAACACTGCTTCACCACTTGTGAAGTTTCCCCCCTTCAGGTGGGGACCAGGGGCTTGAACCTTCGTCCTTGTGCACTGTAATGTGAGTGCTTAACCAGGTGTGCCACGGTGGCCTGGCCCCTCTAGAATGATTCTAATGACTACATACTTTTCACAGCAGCACTGTGAATAGACAACCTCCATTTCAAACTTGAAAAAAAAAAAAAAGAATATAATAGAGCAAGAAGACAGAGAACCAGAGCATCACTCTGGCACATGCACTGCTGAGAATCAAACTCAGGCCCTCACTCTCCCATGTCCAAGACTTTATCCACTGTGCCACCCTCTGGGCCACTGGCAAGTTCCATTCCAAAGATCAGCAGACTGAGTGGCAGAGGAGCCAAGCCTTAAGGCCGCTGTCACCAGCTGCAAGCAGAAGAGCTGGGATTTGAATGCAGGCAGCTGCTCTAGGCTCAGTGCTGGAAGCCACGCAGCGGAAGGCCTGTATGTTTAGGGGAGGCACAAATGCAGGCCAGCGAGAGCAGATGGTGTGTTGTGGGGCTCAGAGAAGGCTGGAGGGTGTGTGTGTGCATTGTAGAATATTTCTGTACTTCGGGATGTAAGGCAAGAGCCCTTCCCTTGTGGCAGGCAGGGAGGGCAGGTGTATGGACCGACATAACTGTTCCTTTTGCCTTTAGGGCTATTCTGAGGCCCCCCCTAAACCTTACTGCACATTGTAGTTACAGCTGTGGAGCTCTCCACCTCCATTCTGCAGCCCTCACTCTCCTCTTTTGCCACATCTCCACATCTCTCCCTCCAGCTCCGCACAGCAAGATCCAGGCAGTCAGCAAGTCTCTATATGAACAACACACACACACACACACACACACACACACACACACACACACACCTTTTTATGAGGCCTCCCCCCCCCCCCCCCGTCCCAGAATGGCTGGTGTGTGAACCCTAGAAGCAATTATTAAAAACAGGAACACCTGTGGGGAGAAGGGCTGAGGAGAAGGCATAACCAGGCACAAGTTGAGAGCATCTGTTGTTTGTCGGTGGGCATGACATGATACTTGAAGTTTTTTTTTTTTTTTTTTCCCCTGCACACACCTCCCTTTTGTCCCCTTGGGGAATTGAGACACTAGGTGGGAGTGACTGGGCTAGCTGGGTCAAAGTCGTAAAGAGCAAGGTGTGTGATTTGGTGGAAGAGTGTTTGCGCCCTCCACTGGCTAGTTGTGTCTGGCGGATAGCACAGCAATGCTTGAATACACAGACACTGACTTGGCAGCCCCAGGACATTTTTCTGCCAGGCAGTGTGCTAGGGGTTAGGAAAAAAGATGAAGAAGACTCCCAGACCTGCACTTTCTGAGCTGAAAAGTGGGCTGAAGGTGGGTGGGTGGCAGCTAGAGATGACTTACTCAGTCACCACAGGGGAGCAAGGGGGAAGCTTCACAACTGGTGAAGTAGTGCTGTGGTGTCTCTCTTGTCTTTCTCCCCCCTGTCACACTCTATCTGGAAAAAAGCAAAAAAAAAAAAAAAAAAGTTCACTGGAACAGTAGTATCACAGGGGTGTGAAGCCCTAGTGGCAGAGAGAGAGAGAGAGAATGAGAATGGTGGGATGGTGTTACAAAGGCGATACATAGATTTTTTTTTTTTTCATTGCTACTAGGGTTATTGCTGGGGCTTGGTGCTTGCATGATGAATCCACTGCTCCTGGCAACCATTTACACTTTCTTTTTTTCTTTCTTTCTTTCTTTCTTTCTTTCTCTCTTTCTTTTTATTTGATAAAACAGACAGAAATTGAGATGGGAAGGGGAAGATAAAGAGGGAGAAAGACACCTACAAATCTGCTTCACTGCCCATGAAGCTTTCCCCCTGCAGGTGGGGAGCAAGGGTTCAAACCCAGGACTTCAGGCATGGTAATATGTATACATGATAGGCTGCACTACACCCTGGCTCCCATATATATGGATTTTTACAGTTACGGGGTGTAACAGAGAACCTTCTTGATTAGGTACAGGGAGCCTGCCTTGGAAGCTGGGTTGGCCTCAAAGCGGTGGTAACTTCACTGGGCACTGAAGACAAGCAGATGACCCCAGATGGTGTCCTGTAGCAGCAGGAGCATGATGGGACTAGCCCTGCCCCTGCCTGATGGCCAGGCTCTGGCTAGGATTGATACAGCTGGAGCCACCCATGTGTGCTATGAGGAGGGCATGAGCAGCTGCGGGTGCCTGCAGAAATCGAGAGGGTAGGGGAAGATACATAGAGGGGGGCAGAGAGACACCTGCAGCACTGCTCCACCACTTGTGAAGTTCCCCCCCTGCAGGTGGGGACCAGGGGCTTGACCCTTGGTCCTTGGTCCCTTCTGGTAGATCCTCAGACCCCAGCACAGAAAGGGACCTACCAGAAGGGACTGGCTCTGAGGGACCCTAAACTTGACCAAAAAGAAGCTGAAAGGCAAGCAGGCCGGGGCCAAAGACACTCCTGTAAAATGCTTTCCATGTTGGGCCCCTGTCTCCCCCTTACTGCAGCTGGGTGTCCCTGGTCCCCTCTTCCCTCAGCTCCTTAGCAGCTGGCCTGGCCAGTCCTCACTGTCCTACTAAAAAGCAATTTAAAGGGGCGGGGTGGTGGTGCACCTGGTTGAACACACATCTTACAATTCACAAAGACCCGGGTTTGAGTCCCCGGTCCCTACCTGCAGGGGGAAAGCTTTGAGAGTGGTGAAGCAGGGCTGCAGGTATCTTTGTCTCTCTTTATCTGTCTATCACCCCTTCCCTCTTGATTTTTGGCTGTCTCTATCTAATAAATAAGTAGAGATAATTTTTTTTATTTTAAAAAAGATTCTCAAAAAAAAAAAAAAAAAGCCATTTAAACTGGCCTGAGTCCCAGTGAGAGATAAGGGGCCGGTGGCGGAGAGGGTGAAGAGGTCTGGTGATGACACCCTAAATATGCTTTCTCCCTCCATGTGCTGGGGAAACTCAGACCCACTTTCCTTTCACCCAAGGACACAAGCAGAGAAGGCAGGGCTCTTCCTGGTGGCATCGAGGCAGCCCCGCTTCTGGAGAGGACAGGGGAAAGCCACTCTGGAGAGATGGCCTCAGTATGCTCCTCTCTCCCTTTCCTCACTCTCCAGAGTGATTTGCAGGTTAGTCAAACAGCTCCCTGGAGCACCTAAGTCCTCTGCATAGCCTCACATTCAATCTTCATAACCCATTAGCTGGGTGCCACTGACACACACACACACACACACACACACACACACACCTTTACTGGAGGTCACCCAGATAGTAGGTGGTGGGGCTGGGACTGTGGAGTCTGCCCGCTATGCTCTGTTGGTATTAACAACGCCCTGCCCCACCCCCACCCCCTACAGTGGCTGGCTGCCAAGACAGAGGGTGTGAGAGGGTGTGCAGGGAATGTTCTTCTAGACCCGAAGAAGAACGTGGAGTTCAGCCTGGGAGACAAATGGCACACAGCTGCCAAACACACAGCAGGGAACAATCCCAGAGCTGCCTTCCTAGGGGGAGGGGGAGCC
This sequence comes from Erinaceus europaeus, assembly GCF_950295315.1. Taxonomy (NCBI): domain Eukaryota; kingdom Metazoa; phylum Chordata; class Mammalia; order Eulipotyphla; family Erinaceidae; genus Erinaceus; species Erinaceus europaeus. The sequence continues at coordinate 67,812,468 of NC_080165.1, forward strand.
CCAGAGGGAACCCTAAGTCAGGTAGGGCTAAACCTGGGAGGCTTCCTGGAGGAGGTGAGTGAGTGGCCAAGGTCTTTAAGGAGACCACTGTGTGAGTAATGCCAGAGAGGAGGAGGAGAAGGGGGGGAAATGTTGTGGCCTGAGCCTGGGTTGAGGCAGGACGGGGCTGGTCTGCACCCCCCCCATCCTTCCACCCTTCCACCCTGTGAGCCCCTGCCCACCGGGACGCCAGCGCCGCGGGGGGCTGTGAGCGGTGGGTGGCCCCGGAGAAGGAGCTGTCGAGTCTGTGCCTGACGCCTCTTTTTCCTCCACTCTCTTGGTCTCTTTCAGTTGGAGGAGGACAGACTCTCGGGGCACTCCCTCCCGCGGTACAGCCCCCTGCGACGACTGGCGTCCTCCGTGTTCTCCTCCTCCACGCTGGAGACCGAGCATTACCCTCACCCCGGCGGCGGCAGCTCCGCGGGCTCCTCCGGTTCCCTCATTCAGCGCAGCCGCTCGGCGGAGAGCAGCCCAGTGCGGGCGCCCCACCGGCGCCACGCGCCCCTGGCCGCCGGCAACCACAGACTCGTGCCCTCGGTGCTCCGCATCTCGCGGTCCCAGCTGCAGCAGGTGTGGGCCCGCTTCACCCACAAGACCTAGGCTGGGCCCCCCCCCTCCTGGAGGGGGCAGGTGGGGGGGGGGGCGGGGAACAGGCAGAGACCAGAGTTCCTTCCCAGGACGCAATAATCACACACACACCCCGTCCCACCCTGTCATGCAATATGCCACCCCCCATAACTGTTGCCCCAAGGTACTGTAATCCCCCCAACCCCCATCATCTCCCTTTGCTCGGTGCCAGTCAAACGGTGCAGGGGGTGGGGCTGGCGGTGCTGCTTCAGGGACAGACGGGAGGCACTGGGCCAGAGGCCCCAGAGGGTCCAGAGTCCAGTGGAAGCCAAGGCATCCCCGAGCCCAGGCACTCTGGGTGGGGGAGGTGGAAGGTCTGGCACAGGTCTAGCTCTGTTTAATCTGTGATTTCTTGGTATGGCTGGCTGGGTCCACCTCTGGAGCTGAAGTCAGGCCACTGGGACCCTCTCGGTACCTCTAAGTGGGGCAAAGTGTAGGGCCCTAGGTGCAAGATGGCAGCCTGGTCAGCAGGTTTTGGGTTTTCCTCGGGGAGTGTCTCATCTTTTAGTGAAATGGGGGTGAGAGCAGGGAGAGAAGCAGCCTGATGGCAGTAAGCCTTGCCCATGTCACAGAGTCCAGGCGTCTGAGGCTCCCTCTCCTCCTGGCATATGTGCCATCCACCACTGGGTGTGGGTTGCTTGGCCTAGCTCCATGGGCACAGGGGGTGTCTGCAAACTAGAGCCTAGGGTTGGGGAGATTGGCCCTGGGAGCAGTTGCAGCAGAGAGGATAGGGGTGAAGGATGAGGCAACTGCCCCCCCACTCCTGCCAAACCACTGAACCCCCCAGGCTGAACATCCAGGGAGCTGCAGATTCAGGGGAGGGGGTGGCCAAATGCTTATGTCCTTTCCATCCACTTTTCTGCCCCAGCCTGTTACTCCAGGGACCCCTCAAGTTTCCTTTTCTCCATTCCTGCCCTCAAAGATCAAGCAGGATTTCTGTTCCTCTGTGTAACAGGGCAGTGCCCATGGTGGGAGGGAGGAGGCCTGAAGGTCTGCAGAGAGTGCATGGCAGTGAGGTTGCATTTGTGTGCTCATATGCTCGGACACCTGTGAGTATGAGTGTGGCCCTGTGTGAGCCTTTGTGCACATGGCAGGGCTGCTATGAATGCGTGCCCATGCTGTGCACTGCACAGCCCTGGAGAGTGCCAGCTACACAGATCCTGAGGTGAATGGCACCCCTTGAAGTGGTGCATAGCTACAGCCCTGTGTGGGAGCTCAGGTGCGTGCTGGGGAGTTAGAAAGACACCTGTGTGCTCAATGGAAGTTTCTTAGCTACCTGTTCTCCTCCTGGCTCCTCTCTCTATCCTCCTTTGCCCTTGACCTCTGTTTCCCTCCCAACTCAATGCCCTTCAGCTCCTCAGTTGTCTCTCTTGAAGGAGAGGAGAGGTCTCTGAGGCCTTGGTTTAGCCTGGGGGTGTCGTAAGTGGGTAGCTGGTGCCCTGGAACTGAACTGTCCTGATGGACACTTTGCTTTATGGTATGACTCGTTCACATGAGCAAAACCTATACCCACTACACTCCTTTCTCCAAAATCTCTTATTCATTTATTTGCCAGAGCTCTGCTCAGCTCTGGCTTATGGTGGTGCCTGGGATTGAACCTAGGAAACTCAAAAGTTTCAGGCGTGACAGTCTTTTGTGTAAAGTGCTGTGCTATGTCCTTGGCCCCTAAATCTCTCTCTTTTTAAAAAATATTTTATTTATTTATTTATTTATTTATTTATGAGAACGATAGAAAGAGAAAGAGAAAGAACCAGACATCACTCTGGTACATGTGCTGCTAGGGATCAAACTCAGGACCTCATGCTTGAGAGGCTAATCCTTTATTCACTGCGCCACCTCCCGGACCACCTAAATCTCTTTTTGAGAATGTCTAGACTCAGAGAACCTTCCCCAAACAGCAACGAAAGCCATTGTTAGGTTCTAGGCCTCAGACTCCTGCCTCATCCTGGCTGCCCTTTTTTTTTTTTTTAACCGATCCAAGTTGAGGTCTCTATTGCCTGCTGGGCTGTTTTGAGTGACCTTGACGGAAGGTTGAGAGGGTTCAGGGTAGACCCTTAGAGAAGGGACAGAAAACACAAAGCACAAAGGTAAGGGGGTGGGGCGAAGAGTAGCCCCACTCCCCACCTTCCAGCACTGCCCCCTCCCCCCTCTCTCTGTGCCCCCAGGCCCTTTTCCCATCCTCTTCAGCTCATGGCAGGGGAGGAATGAAGGGAACTGTGTCCACCTGTCACTCCCAGAGCAGGCAGCATTAGGGAAGGGCCATGGGTTTCCGGGTTAAATGAAGTCAAGCACTCTGTTATCCGGCATTCCCTTCCAGAGAGTTCCACCATGGGAATCTGAACACAGCAGCCAGTCAGGGACCAGAACCCTGAGGTACTCTAAGATCCCCAAGTGCCTTGCTATTTATCAGAGATGATGGCACTAGCTTCAATTTCACTGTAGCACTAAATGCATATTACTGTTTGGAGGTGGGGAATTCTGTCATGCATGCTGAAGGTGACTAAATTCTCTCTCTCTCTCTCTCTCTCTCACACACACACACACACACACACACACACCTGATACCTGTGGGAGAAGGTATGTCCTTTAAAGTAAGATCACAATTAAGAACAGTTTATCCGTGGAGGGACACCTTTTTGTATACTCTCTATGGTGAAGGAATGATTATAAGCCATAAAGCTCTGAGCTAGTAGGTGATCTTCATAATGTTATTTTTCTAGAAGTTTATTTATTTGCTTGTTTATCTCTGATAGAGACAGGGATCCAGAAAGGCAGATAGTGAAAGAAACCACAGCACTGATATATATCCTTCAGAGCAGCAGGGACTGGGCTTGAACCAGGTTTACACACATGGCAAAGCAGTGCACTAGTCAAGTGAGCTCTTTCGTCAGTCGGTACTTCATTTGAGACAGTTTGACATGAGAGAGAGAATCCACAGCACTACACTGGGGGCACCTGTGGTACTGAGCTTCAGGCATGTACTTCCTGTGCTCTACCAGTTGAGTGATTTCCCAGCTACTTGATAAAGTGACTGTCTTTCGAGTGTGGCTTTGACTTTGAAAACCGCATCTATTGGATCAAGTCTGCAAAGCCCAGTGTGGTCTGGTGCTCAGTCTCTTGACTCTAGGTTTCAGACTTGTGAACCAGTGCTTTGTCAGACTCTTCTTGGCCACATGGTTTTACTGCGAAGGAGGTCAGAATGTTTCAAGAAGTAGTGCTGGACTGGGGGAAAGCAGTCTCCCCCTGGGCCAGCTTTGTAAAGAGGCAACATTCTCTGCTGTGCTTGGGAATTGGTGTTTGTGTCCTTCCAAGTCACACCTGATAGTGGTGGCTTCCAATTAATTGTTATTTATTTTGGTCAGCAGGCACTGTTAGTCACTGGAACCTGGTGCCCCTTACATGTCAGATAATTACCCTAGCCCATTACAAAATTAACTCCTATCAGCCTCATAATTGCCTGTGAGGTAGATCCTAGTGTTAGCTACAGTTAATAGGCTGATCAGAGTATTTAATTTATAAAAAGCATACTAAAAAGCCAACAATGCCAAATAACTGAGGTCTTGTCTGATAGATGTCTGGAAGTATGTTAGTCTGTATGTCCATCTCGGCCAGTCTTTTCTGGTTCACCCTCCCTTTTCCTCGAGTCTCCCCTTGGCATGACATGGTGACCTGGTGTGGGCCACTCTAGAGTTTTGAGGTGGGGGTAAATAGCTGGATCCTGACTCTGCAGAGACCTCAGTCTCTTTTTTTATATATTTTAAAAAAATTATTGTATTTATTTATTTTCCCTTTTGTTGCCCTTGTTTTCATTTTTGCTGTTGTTATTGTTGTTGTCGTTGTTGGATAGGACAGAGAAATGGAGAGAGGAGGGGAAGACAGGGGGAGAGAAAGACACCTGCAGACCTGCTTCACCGCCTGTGAAGCGACTCCCCTGCAGGTGGGGAGCCAGGGGCTCAAACCAGGATCCTTATGTCGGTCCTTGTGCTTTGCGCCACGTGCACTTAACTGCTGCTCTACAGCCCGACTCCCTAGACCTCAGTCTCTCTCTCTCTCCCTCTCTCTCTCTCTCTCTTTTAATATATAACCACTTAGTTACACTTTATTTATTTACTAATGAAAATGATAGGAGAGAGAGAAAGAACCAGACATCACTCTGGTACATGTGCTGCAGGGGATTGAACTTGGGATCTCATGGTTGAGAATCCAATGCTTTATCCACTGCGCCACCTCTGGACCACAGACCCCAGTCTCTTAACCCTACATGGGCCCAGATATCTCAGAGCAGCTCTGAGATTAGGTGGGTAGAGTGAGAGTTAGACGAGAAAATGGGATGGAACACTGAATTGGTGAGGTCCCCTGGCAGGGGTGATGGACAGGACACTGATCACGAGACTTTGAGCAGAGGGACACCAACTGGTGTCAGGTAAGCAAGGGACCTTCCCTACCACCCACTGCTCAGCCAGCTATGGCCCCATCTTCCAATTTTTTTAAATATGTATTTCTGATACAATTTAACAAGGAATCATTTTTATTTTTATTAAGATTTAAAAAATGTATATTTATTTATTTTCCCTTTTGTTGCCCTTGTTGTTTTTCATTGTTGTAGTTATTATTATTATTGATGTCATCATTGTTAGATATGACAGAGAGAGAAATGGACAGAGGAGGGGAAGACAGAGAGGAGGAGAGAAAAATAGACACCTGCAGACCTGCTTCACTACTTGTGAAGCAAACCCCCTGCAGGTAGGAAGCCAGGGACTCGAACTGGGATCCTTATGCCGGTCCTTGCGCTTTGTGAAACCACTGCACTACCGCCTGACTCCCCCATCTTCCAATTTTTTAAGATTAATTAATCAAAGAGGGGACAGAAACATCAGAGCATCACTCTGACACTTGCAGTGCTGGGGACTGAACTAAGAACCTCATGTTTGAGAGGCCAACACTTTATCCACTGTGCTACCTCCTAGGCCACTGTCTTCCAGTTTTTATGTGAAACCTTCCATTTAAAATTACTGACACCTGCTTTTTAGAAAAAACAACTTTTTAAAGAAAAGGCACCCTGTGAAGGAACAGGGTGTTCATGGGCAGAGTCTCAGAATTCAGCTTACAGCCTATGTGAGCCCAAAGATTCTGCACCTCACCTCTAAGGGTGCAGTATATGGGGGGTGGGGGTGGCAATTTTCCTCTCCAGGAACTCAAAGCAGGTGGGTTTCTTAGAGGAGACAGCTAGTGACCAGTGGGGATGTGGATCACATGCTGTGTTCATGTCAGGGATGCATGATGTGTGTCTGAAGTTGCAAGTGGACCAGTGGGAGATGTTTGTGGTAATTGGGCTCCTCCCTGTAGGAACAATATTTTCTCTGTGGACAGGACCCTGGGCTGGTGAAAAACAAACAAACAAACAAAAACCTCTAGTTCTCAGTCACAGACACCCCCTCACACCCAGGGCAGCAGTAACCTCTCAGAACTCATCCTGAACACTAACCCCCCCCCAGCCAGGCAATGTCCTTGGCATTCCCAGTTTTGGGGAAAGTGAGCATACCCTGGCCTGTATTGGGAGGGGGATTGCACCTCTGAGCCATGCTGGCACATTAACCCTGCTTCCTCCCAACCAAGGGGGGAGGGGGGGTGCCTCTAATCCCAGGAAAAGCCAAGAGTCCTCTCTCTGCAGGGTCCCAGGACCCTCCTTTACTCCTCCTCTGCTCTGCCTAGGCTCCTTTTTCTGGTGAGGGTTGTGCTGTCTGCCCAGGCCATGGTGTGGGGAGCTGGGGTTGCCCAGGCCGGGCGGGCAGAAATGGAGTCAGTGTGTCTGTGTATCTGTCTTAGGTGCCCAGGGGAGGGTGCCTTTGGCTGTAAGAGGCAGAGGTTGCTGCAGTCCCAGAGTCCTTGGGATGGTTTAGTACTTGAGAATGTAAGCACCCACCCTACCCCAAACTCCATAACTGAAAAGGCAGGGATCAACCCATCCATGGAAAATCACTCTTCCAATGTTGAGGGGGCATGTCCCCAAAGTCTCCTTCATTCCTATGAGGCACAGAGGTGCCTCCAGGGCTGAAATCAGCCTCTGAGATTTTTAAAGCATCTTTCTCCTAAGGGAGAGGCTCCCACCTGAGACCACACCCCTCAAATATCCCCAGTAAATCCTCCCCCTCCCCCCCCATTGAGCTTCCTGTCAGGGAGCCCCAGATTGGGAAGGAGGGGGGAGCAATGGACTATGGGGACCTTTCCAGATCTCTCCTTCAGCCCCACCACTTAACCCTGCTCCCACTAACCTGCACTGACTTTGGGGGTGGGGGGTGGGGCATGGGGGTTCACCAGGCCACGCCCACCCCACCCCCAACAGACACACCCACTGCGTAGCTGCACTCATCCCTCACACACTCTCCGGACAGCAGACTCGCGCCTCTCCCCTCCACACCTCTGGAAGGTTTCGAACTGTAACGGGATCCCCCCTTCCCAGCCACCAGTATCCACTGTCCCCCCCACACACACACACCCCTAGCGGCCGTCGCACTACGAATGTACGTTCCGTTCCGTCTTTTAAACTAGCTGCTACGCGGTGTGAAAGGGGCACCGCCCGCCTCCCAAACACACACAACTTGAACCCCGGGATCCCCGCCCCCGCTGAGCTGCCTGCTGCTTAAGTCCTAAGTTTGGGTTAGCGCCCCCACCCCACCGCCTCCGCGCTCAGTTCTGTGTTCGCTTCCTCCTCCGCTGGCTCACTGGACTGGGGCGAGGACTAAAGGGGGGTGTCTCCCTTTTGTGCTTCCAGGGCAGGGCAGGGGCTGCAGAGGAGGGGTCCGAGGGGGTACGTAGCTGGCCAGTTCTCCAGACTCTAACCCCCCACCCCCTCACCTACCCCTGACTCCAGTTACCTCACCCCCCCCAGGGCTGTTCTCCCCTCCCCGTGACTCCCCCCAATAACTGGCCTTGCAATTGGACGCCAAAGAGCCCAGGGTTGGGGGGGAGCCACCCAGTGCGCCCCTTTTGCCCCGCGCCTGTGCCCTCTGCCCTCACTCTGTTGCACCACTGAGGGCCCCAGGAGTCCCCCCACACACAGCCGCTCCCAGCCCCTTCTCTCTCTCTTCCTGCTCCAACCCCCCCCCCCCAAATAAAACTCAGGGACCAACATCTGCTTCCTTTGCACTTGCTCCGTTGACCCCTCTCTCTCGCGAGGAGGGTCTTCCGGGGAGGGGGGTGTCCTGGGGCTGGGGAGCTGACAGTATTGAGAGGGACTGGCTCCTGCTCCACTCCCCCCCCAGAGGTGGGACTGGTAGGACGGAGGGGGGAGGGCTCAGCCCGGCCCCCAGCTGAACCCCTTCGCTCGGGGAGGGAACCCGCGGATCCCCCGTTCCCAGCGCTGAGTCGCCTCCTAATTGTGGTGGGGAGCGAGGGATAGAAAGAGAAGGCAAGAAGACCCTCCCGTATGTCCCGATCGGTTTATTCCCAAGCCCCCCCCCTTTTGTACTGCAATAATACTGTATTATAAGCTTGCACTATCCCCCACCCCGGCCAGCGTAAGCATGCACGAAAACTCAAAACCGCATACACCGAGATGAGACGCTTTTTTTCTTCTTCCTTCTCTTCTCCCTCCCCACCCCCCACCCCCCCCCATGCGTCCTCAGTGTACATAGTGGCGTGGGGGGGGGGACCGGGCTGGGTAAAAAGCATGCACTGAGCCCCTGCCCCTAGACTGCGAGTACTGTACAAATCCAACACTTGAAACCGACGCGCGCGGCGCCGCCACGGAGGGAGGTGGACACGGACACGCACCCAGCGCACACGGCCGCGCCTGGGCAGGGTGGGAGCGCCCCGCCGCCAGGTGGCGCTGTGCGAGGGATCTTGTGCCTTTTTCAGTCCCTGTATGTTAATGCAGACAATCCGGAGAGCTTGTGTACTACCAAATCCTGATTAAAGACGCCTTCCAGGAACATGCGCTTCCGCCTGTTTTCTTTCATCGCCCCCCTCACCTCCACCCTGGACAGAGCCCAATGCAGCAGAGCGCAGGGCCTAGTTGGGTTGCTGACTCCGGGACTGGGGGTAGCAGTGGGGATGGGGAGTGGGGGCAAATTCACATCCGTGGATCCAGCCCCACCTCCATCTCTGCCTGTGGCTAAGACCCGGACAGAGGGGAGGGGATGAGAGTCCAGGGAGTTTTGGTCTGGTTTCATCCGGAGGAGGGGCTTGGGCCGATGTAGACGCCAGGTCTCTGAATCCAAGCTGCCAGTGTGCTTGGGGTTGGAGGTGGGGGGAAAGGCACTGGCCAGTTGTGTATAGAGCAGACTCTTGAAATCAGGATAGAGGTACAAGGCAGGATGCCAGAGTCTTCTCCTGGCCCTCTGCTAGGACAGAGTAGCTGGGGTAGCCTTGGCATTCCTCTACCTCCCCTACTGGTGGAGGGGGGAGGTTTGTAAAGGGAGCTCAGTGGAGCATGGACTGCACAGGTGTGGGTGAGTGTACGTATGTGTGTGTTGTGCGTATTACAGTGCTGGTTGAGAGAGTAGTAAATTAAAGGAGTGGAGGAGACCTCTGAAACTGCTGGGAGTCTGTCCTCTGACAGGCTTGATGGCAGGGCACTACAGTGGCTAGAGCTCTGGATTTTCAAGCATGAGGTCCCAAGTTCCATCACAGGTACCAGAGTGATGCTCTGGTTCTCTCCCTCTTTCCTCTCTCCTATCATTAATAAAGACATCTTAAAAAAAAAAAAAAAAGCAAGAGAGAGAGAGAGAGGAAAGCACTTTTCTTGATATGTACAAAAGTGTATGTAGAACAAGTCTGAGGGCAAGCTACAAACTGCATTTCTGACATCTCCCTCACCCAGCATTTCAACTGCCCCCACCCCCGTATTGTCAGTAACCTGGTCTGGGGTACACAGGGATGCCTTAGGGGCACAGATACAAAGGCCACAAACTACTGTAAGCAGCCACCTCCCACCTAGATTACAGTTTTGGGCTGGGGTGTCTAGGTTTGTGGCACTTGGGGTGTGGGGTGGGGAAGCAGAGGGGGGGCTCCTGACTTGGCAGAGTGGCTTGAGCAGGCATTTTCAGATCGATGAAATAAGGCCAAGAAGTGTCTGGGGGAAGGCAACAGTGGGTGGGGGAAGCTACATACTCAATTTCCTATTTCCAATTTTCTGCCTGGGAACAGACTTGTTTGTACTTTTCAGGGCTGAGGGAGGGGTTCTGGGATGGCTGCTGAGGGAGGAGGAAAAAAGAAGGGCAACTGCTATGAGATGTACAGCACTCTCCCCATGGGGGAAGGTGGTTGCCACTGCTCAATCTCTTGCTTGCATCATTCAACAGCCCCCCCTACTTTGGACCGTAGACCTGTGAACTGATGTGTAGCACTAGTGTCTGGGTCTGATCAGGGTCTAGGCAGAAAGGAGGCCACTCTGTGCATCCCATGTGCATGCAGTGACATTCTGAGTGTTGGTAGCAGTTCTGTTGGAGGTGGGGGACGATCAGTCTTGTTACCCACCTCTCCTCCCTTCCTAGTGGACTGAGCCAAGGAGGTCACAGGTCTAGATTCTCTCTGTCTCTGAGAGTCTCTGTCTCTGGGTCTTAGATCCAATGGGATTTTACCTGGTTGCATCTGCCTCTCACCAAGCTCTGTTAGAATCACCAGAAAGCCTTTTTTTTTAAAGATTTTATTTATTTATTAATGAGAAACATAGGAAGAGAGAGAAAGAACCAGGCATCACTCTGGTACATATGCTGCCGGGGATTGAACTCAGGACCTCATTCTTGAGAGTCTGATGCTTCATCCATTGTGCCACCTCCTGGACCACACACCAGAGAGCTTTAACACAGACACATGTCTGGGCTTCATCTCTGACTTACAGACTCTGGAGGGAGGACTCAGGGTTCTGACTTTTGATGTGGCGTCAGACATCAATCCCAGAGTCAGGCTCATGTATAATCTCTACAACTGAGCTACCCCGTTAAAAAGAATTGGGGAAGGGGGACTGAGGAGATAGCATAATGATTATGCAAAAGAGTTTCATGCCAGAGACTCCCCTAAGTCCCAGGTTCAACCCCCAGCACCACCATAAACCAGAGTTGAGCAAAGTTTTAGGGTGGGGTGGAAAGAATAGGTTTTTTTATATTTATTTATTCCCTTTTGTTGCCCCTGTTGTTTTATTGTTGTAGTTATTATTGTTGTTGATGTCATCATTGTTGAATAGGACAGAGAGAAATGGAGAGAGGAGGGGAAGACAGAGAGGGGGAGAGAAAGATAGATACCTGCAGACCTTCTTCACAGCCTGTGAAGCAACCCCCCTGCAGGTGGGGAGCCGGGGCTCGAACCAGGATCCTTAAGCCGGGCCCTTGCACTTTGTGCCATGTGCGCTTAACCCGCTGCTCCACCGCCTGACTCCCGGAAGAATAGTTTTTTTGGTTTTTTTTTGGAGAGGAATAGATCTCTTCATTGTTCTCGTGGTGGTGTGAATCAAACCCAGAGCCTCAAGCATGCACAGCAGGCACTTTACCACTGTGTCATCTTCCTCATCCTCATATTAAAGCAACACAAAAAGGGAGTCGGCTGTAGCACAGTGGGTTAAGCGCACGTCGCGCAAAGCTCAAGGACCAGCGTGAGGTTCAAGCCCCCAGCTCCCCACCTGCAGGGGAGTCACTTCACAGGCGGTGAAGCAGGTCTGCAGGTGTCTATCTTTCTCTCCCCCTCTCGGTCTTCCCCTCCTCTCTCCATTTCTCTCTGTCCTATCTAACAACTATGACGTCAATAACAACAATAACTACAACAACAATAAAAACAACAAGGGCAACAAAAAGTAAATAAATATTTTTTAAAAAACCAAGAAACAGGGAGTCAGGCGGTAGCACAGCGGGTTAAGGGCACGTGGCGCAAAGCGCAAGGACTGGCGTAAGGACCCCTGTTCGAGCCCCTGGCTCCTCACCTGCAGGGGAGTCGCTTCACAGGCGGTAAAGCAGGTCTGCAGGTGTCTTTCTCTCCCCCTCTGTCTTCCCCTCCTCTCTCCATTTCTCTCTGTCCTGTCCAACAACGATGACATCGGTAACAACCACAATAATAACTACAACAATAAAAAGAACAACAAGGACAACCACAACAAAAAAAAAAAAATCCCAAGAAACAAACACTCCATGGCCTGGGAGATGGTGCAGTGGCTAAAGTACTAGAATTAGAAATTTGAGGTCCTGGGAGTCGGGCGTTAGCACAGCATGTTATGGACACGTAGTACAAAGCACAAGGACCGGTGTGAAGATCCCAGTTTGAGCCCCCAGCTCCCCACCTGCAGGGGAGTCGCTTCACAGGCGGTGAAGCAGGTCTGCGGGTGTCTAGCTTTCTCTCCCCCTCTCTGTCTTCCCCTCCTCTCTCCATTTTTCTCTGTCCTATCCAACAACAAAATCAATAATAACTACTACAACAATAAAAAAACAACAAGGGCAACAAAAGGGAAAATAAATTTTAAAAAATAATAAAATTAAAAAAGAAAGAAAGAAATTTGAGGTCCTGTATGTGCCAAGGTGATGCAGTAGTGTTTTCCCCCACCCCCAATTTGCTCTTAATACATATTTTAATTTAAAAAGCACCCTGCTCCCCAGATAACGCTTTGTCAAACCAGGTTGAGAATCACAGAAGCACATTGAAATCCCAGAGAGTCGTTGACCTGGGAGGAGGGGAGACAGTTCCCCAGGCCATGGCTTTCCAACCTGGCCGCTTCCCTCTGAGCTAGGCTGGAGACGGTCACTGCTGTCCCCTCCTCTGGTGTGCAGGTCTACAAGGCTAGGCACACAAAGGCTGCCTAGTGATAGCTGGCTGAGTGAATGAGCACGAGTGAGAGTGAGTGAGCAGATAGGTAAATGCTCCCACTCTGAGGAAGGAGGACCTTCAGCCTCCATTTGACACCCCAGCAAGGTGGGTGGATACAAGTACTTGGAAGCAGAAACCCAGCAGCCCCAGGTCCAGTAGCCTCAGCAGTGACTGATTTTTAAGTCAAAGCTATCCCTACTCTCTGAGATTCACAGCACTTCCTGCCAAAGGGCAGAGAGTTTCAGGTTTCCCCACATTGGAGGGTGGGAAGCCAGTGAGGCCATGGGGAGAGTTGTGTGTCCTGCGCCATTCCTGGTCACTTCCCTTGCAACTTGGCCATGCAGTTGCCTCTCTCAGGCCTGGCATCCCAGTCTGAAATTATGACTGATGCTTGAGTCTCCCCGCCCTGCACCCCCAAACTCACCCCTGCCCATGTAGTAGAAAGAAAGGCATTGAGATCAAAGCTTCAGCTATGATGATCTAGCGTGAGTACTGTCAGCAGAGTGGCCATGCTGTGGATGGGGTTCTCCCAGGGCCTAGCTGGGCAGCACAGAGAGGGAAATATGGCTCTAACAGAGATGCTCCAAGTGTCAGAAATGGCACAGGGAAAGCAGACAGGGTCTGCCAGCAAAGACCAGACTGGTGTGCTGCAGTGTGTCCTTGCTAGGTGGGACAGATCTGGTGCTGGGGGTGGGGGTGGGGTCATGAACTGTGTGCTGGCAGGGAGACGGATATGCTCTGTATTATGCTCTGGGTCTGTCTACTAGGCCCTGGTTCTCAGTACTAGTACTTCCCATGGTCCCCACCACCTGGAATCGCACGCCATTGCCCTCCATCTCTGTCCAGTCATCCTCTCTGGACAAGGAGAAAGGACCAAACAAAAGTCCTAGAACAGAGTCCTGGCTTGATGTTTGCTGAATGAATGAGTGAATGAATGAATGAATGAATGAATAGAGTGACAGAACAAGAACATTCCTGGAGGCTTCTGGCCTGTATGTGGAAAGGACAAAGCTCTAAGGAAGTCCCCCCACTTGGCTCAGAATACACTGGGATCCATCCAGGTCCTGTGAGTCCTCTCACCCCTCTATTCACATGATAAAGTCTTTCTCAGCATACACATATGACAAAGCAGTACATTATCCAGTTCTTGGAGCTAATCTCAGGGAAAGACTGTCTCTTGTGAATGGAGGGGATGAGAGGCACTCACAGGAAGAGAAAGTTGCTCAGAGAAAGACCTAGAAGTCTGAGGTGTGTGTTGCATTCAGAAATCATGGGGCCGGATGGTGATGCACCTGGTTCAATGCACATGTTACAATGTGCCAAGGACCTGGGTTTGAGCCCCCAGTCCCCACCTGTAGGTGGAAAGCTTTTCTAGTGTTGAAGCTGAGCTACAGGTGTCTCTCTGTCTCTCTCCCATTCTATCTCTCCTTACCCTCTCACTTTCTGGCTGTCTCTGCCAAATCAATAAATAAAGATAATTAAAATAATTTTTAAAAGTTTTAGTGGGGAGTCGGGCGGTAGCGCAATGGGCTAAGAGCACACGGCGCGAAGCATAAGGACCTGCGTAAGGATCCTGGTTTGAGACTCCGGCTCCCCACCTGCAGGGGGTTGCCTGACAGGCAGTGAAGCAGGTCTACAGGTATCTATCTTTCTCTCCCCCTCTCTGTCTTCCCCTCCTTTCTCCATTTCTCTCTGTCCTATCCAACAACAACATCAATAACAACAACAATAACTACAACAAGAAAACAACAAGGGCAACAAAAGGGAATAAATAAATGAATAAATATTTTTTAAAAAGTTTTAGTGATCCAAGATAAAGCACTGAACTCTCAAGCATGAAGCCCTAAGTTTGATCCCCAGCAGCACGTGTTCCAGAGTGATGTCTGGTTCTTTTGCTCTCTCCTCCTATCTTTCTCATAAATAAATAAATAAATAAATAAAATCTTACAAGAAAGAAAGAATAAGAAAGACTGGAGTTGAAGGTAGGGATCAGAGTATAGGAGCCACCTCATGAAATGCAGGTTTTTTTGTAGGCCATGGTCTGGAACAGACTTCAAGAGCTGGGTGCCACTGTCTGATTCTGCAGGTTGGAAGCAGAGAAAAACAGAGGGGGCCAGGCGGTACTGGGCAGTAGTAGCACAGTGGGTTAAGCACAGGTGGCGCAAAGCGCAAGGACCATGTAAGGATCCTGGTTCGAGCCCCGGGCTTCCCACTTGTAAGAGAGTCGCTTCACAAGCGGTGAAGCAGGTCTGCAGGTGTCTATCTTTCTCTCCTCCTCTCTGTCTTCCCCTCCTCTCTCCATTTATCTCTGTCTTATCCAACAACAATGACAGCAATAACAATAATAATAATAACAGCAACGATGAACAACAAGGGCAAGAAAATGGGAAAATTAACTCCAGGAGCAGTAGATTCATAGTGCAGGCACTGAGCCCCAGAGATAACCCTGGAGGCAAAAAGAAAAGGAAGAAAGAAAAGGAAAAAAGAGAAAAGAAAAGAAAGAAACAGTCAGATTTAAGTTTCAGGAAGCTGCAGAAAGGATGGATCCTGCAGAGAGGGTGGATGAGCTGTGTTGGCTTGAGAGAGAAGGAGAAACACTGGGTCTGTGTGGATGGAACTGGGACTGCAGACAGATGTTTAAGATAGAGACTTGGCAGGACTCCCTGGAAGTCCAGATGGCATCTGTAGGTGCTGGAGAGGTCAGGATATTTCCAGGACTTCTGGCATGGATGGGCTGTGTTTAGGAGACAGATTCCCAGTGTCTTTGGAAGCTTACCCAGCCTTCCTCCCAGAACAGAGCTGTGCTGTGTTGGCCTTGGTGGACCCTGTGCATTGTGGGTACCTGGCACTGTGTGTGG
This sequence comes from Erinaceus europaeus, assembly GCF_950295315.1. Lineage (NCBI taxonomy): Eukaryota > Metazoa > Chordata > Mammalia > Eulipotyphla > Erinaceidae > Erinaceus > Erinaceus europaeus. The sequence goes on from NC_080165.1 coordinate 67,827,779, forward strand.
ATTGATGTGTGTGGAGTTGGAGGAGAAGCAGTAGCTGAGGTTCTGATAAAGTACCAGGCTTTTCTAGTCTGGAAGGAAAAATGTTAAGGAAGGCCATGCCTGGAACCTGGAAAACCAAAAGCTATCATGGTGTTGTCAAGGAATCATCACAAAAGTTTGAATGGAAAAATAGAATGGTGTGAAAACAAAACAAAACAAGACCTGCCATTCATAGCCTACCTGTGAATTCCTGACAGTGGCATGGACTGAAAACATGAGTTGAGGCCTGGGAAATTCCTGGATGATGGGACAGGGGGAACAGGGCTCGAGCTCCAGGGCCAAGCCTGCACATGAAGGGTTGGAGGTCAGCCTGTTCCCTGGGGGTGCTGGTAGACCTGGGAGGGAGCTCCCTGACTACGGAAGAACCATGCAGGTGAGGAGTTAAGACCAACTCAGACACTTGCTGCTCCCACCCAGTTTTCTCATCTGCAAAAGGGAGGGTTGACTTAAATGGTAGCTATGAAGTTTCATGGTTGTCATCTTCTTCCATTGATTGGAGTTGGGTTGCCTCTGGTTTTAGAGTATGCAACCCTAGGCAGGGAGGAGTAGATAAGGGAATGGAAGACAGGGAGATGGAAAAACTGCCAGGATCAGGACCTGGATTTTAGGGGTCCTGGAAGACAGACACAGTCATTTATCAGAGGTGTCTTTAGCACTCACTGGGTTCCAGGGATGTTCTAGGCCCTGGGCCAGGAGCCGTGAGCCAGGCAAACCTAGCAGCTCCCCTTACTGAGCCCACATTCCAGTGGACATGCCAGGGCTGGTGGGTCTCCTAGTGTGGGTGTAGCTGGGGCCTTCTCAGGCCCAGAAGTGGGGAGTGACCTCAGTGGGTCCCTGTGTGTGCCCCTTTGCAGGTATTCTCCGTGGTGCCTCCATTTGAGGTGAATGGGTTCCCACGAGCTGTGCCTCTGAGCCTGCCCTACCAGGACTTCAAGAAAGACCTCTCTGATTACCGCGAGCGGGCTCGGTTGCTCAACAGGGTCCGGAGGGTGGGCTTCTCGCACATGCTGCTCACCACCCCCCAGGCCCCACTGGCTCCAGTTCAGTCTCAAGCTAATGGAAAGGAGGAAGAAGAGGAAGAGGAAGAAGAGGAAGAAGAGGAGGAGGAAGAAGAGGAAGATGAGGAAGAGGAAGAAGAGGAAGAGGAGGAGGAGGAAGAGGAGGTGGTGGCTCTTGGGGAGGTGTTGGGGCCAAGGAGTGGCTCTAGCAGTGAGGGGAGTGAGAGGAGCACTGACAGGAGCCAAGAGGGTGCCCCGTCCACACTGCTGGCCGACGATCAGAAAGAGTCCCGGGGCCGGGCATCCATGGCTGAAGGGGACCTGGAGCCTGAGGAGGGTTCCAAAACGCTGGTGCTTGTCTCCCCTGGTGACATGAAGAAGTCGCCAGCCACTGCTGACCTAGCCCCTGACCCCGACCTGGGCACCCTGGCTGCCCTGACGCCTCAGCAAGAGCGGCCTCAGCCAACTGGCAGCCAGCTGGATGTGTCTGAGCCGGGCACCCTGTCTTCAGTCCTCAAGTCTGAGGCCAAACCCCTTGGGTCAGGAGCAGGGCCAGGGGCGGGGTCAGTGGCCACAGGAGCTGGGGGAGTGGCAGTCACCTCCTCACCTTTCACCAAAGTCGAGAGGACCTTTGTGCACATTGCCGAGAAAACCCACCTCAATGTCATGTCTTCTGGGGGACAAGTCTCTCAGCCTGAGGATCTAGACTCAGGGGGTGAGCTGGGGCTGGAGGTGCCCTCTTATGGAGGGGCGATGGAGGAGGGTGCCCCTTTGCCCCTAGAGAATGGCATTGCCCAACCAGAGAGGCATGGGGCTAAGGTGGAGAGCTGTGCCCTGTCCAGGGCCCCTGCAGATGCCCCCTTGGAGGTGGCTGTAGACTCACTGCCCAATGGCCAAGCCCTTGCCGAAGAGCCAGCGCCAGCATCCCCTCTGGAGCTTGGCTCTGAAAAACTGGCCCCCACTGTCTCCATCAGCCACCCTGCCCTGCCAGGCCCCCAGCCCAGGAGCCGTATCCCTATCCTGCTCTCTGAGGAGGACACCGGCTCAGAGCCCTCGGGCTCCCTGTCAGCCAAGGAGAGATGGAGCAAGAGGGCTCGGCCACAGCAGGACCTGGCTCGGCTGGTGATGGAGAAGAGGCAGGGCCGCCTGCTGCTGCGGCTGGCCTCTGGGGCCTCGTCCTCCTCCAGTGAGGAGCAGCGCCGGGCCTCCGAGACACTGTCGGGCACGGGCTCTGAGGAGGACACGCCTGCCTCTGAACCCTCTGTGCCCAGGAAGGGGGAGCGGGCAATGGCTACTCGGAGCCGGATCCCCCGCCCCATCAATATCCGCATGTCCACACCCATGCCAGCCTCGGCCCAGCAGACCCCCAGCAGACCCCACACTGAGGCCGGGACATCTGACACAGCCATCACCAGCAGGTGAGAGCCCTCAGCCAGCCCTGGGGTGGAAGGAGGGTGACCTTGGAAAGCCTCTGCCAGTACAGAGCCAAAGTCAGGGGCCATGATTACTCAGGGAGGACCCTTGGCTACTTCATTCAGGTGTCAGCCAGGTCCCTGGGTTCAAGAGAGTACCAGCTCAGGGACGCAAGGGAGGCCAGGTTTGGGAAAGGCAAGTCAAAGCCATGGGATCCCCACACAGCCTCTGGGCCTGTGAAGCCAAAGGATAAAACCCAGAACTTTGTGTAGCTGGGAGAAAACATTACTCGTATTAGCCTAATCATGGTTATCCAGGGGGATTTTATTTATTTATTCATCAGGATTATTTATGCAGCTTAGTGCTTTCAGGACTTAAAAACTTCATTGTTTTTCTTTACTTCCTTTTCTCTTCTTTCTTTTTTTTTAAAATAATTTATTTATTTATTAATGAGAAAGATAGGAGGAGAGAGACAAAGAACCAGCCATCACTCTGGTACATGTGTTGCCAGGGATTGAACTCTGCACCTCATACTTGTGAATCCAAAGCTTTATTGACTGCACCACCTCCCGGACCACACTTTAAAAAAAAAATTAATTTTATTCCCTTTTGTTGTCCTTGTTTTTTATTGTTGTAGTTATTATTGTTGTTATTGACATCATTGTTGGATAGGACAGAGAGAAATGGAGAGAGAAAGAGAAGACAGAGAGAAAGACAGACACCTGCAGACCTGCTTCACTGCCTGTGAAGCGAACCCCCTGCAGGTGGGGAGCCGGGGACTCAAATGGGGATCCTGATGCTGGACAGTGTGCTTTCCGTCATGTGCGCTTAACCCGCTGCGCCACCACCTGGCTCCCCCTTTTCTTCTTTTTAAAAATGTTTATCTAGAGATAGGAAGAGAGACAGAGAAGCAGAACATTGCTCTGGTAACTGCAATATTGGGGACTGAATATGGGACCTCATGCTAGAGTCCAAGGCCTTATCCATTTCACATCCCAGGTTGTCTTTCTGTGTGTGTGTGTGTGTGTGTGTGTGTGTGTGTGTGTGTGTGTGTGTGTGTGTGTGATTAAGAGAGAGATGGAAAGAAGCAGAGATAAGGAGAGACACTTGCAACACCACTGGGGCCTTCAACCCCGGTTCTCATGCATGGTGTGCACTCTACCAGGTGAGCCACCACCCAACCCTTCCGTGGGAAGTTTAAAGATCCTGTAGCAATGCATGAGCCTTGCCCTTGAGGATAGATCTGGTTCTCCGTTTACCATTTGGGTGCCATGCCTCCTCGAACTCTTAGGGTGGAGGATCCAGGGCTACCTAGGAGATTTTCTGAAAAGCTCTTTTGTCTTACTATTATTTACCAGAGCATTGCTGAGCTCTGGTTTATGGTGGTGCGGGGGGGGTTGAACCTGGGACTTTGGAGCCTCTGCCAAGCATGAGAGTCTGTTTGCATAACCATTATGCTATATATCCCTGCCCCTGAAAAGCTCTTTTGTTTCTGCGCGCCCTTCTCTGCTTTCTCCCCTCTGCCGCAGGCTCCAACTGCAGAAGCCCCCGGGGCCCGCCGTGGCTGCAGACCTTCGCCCCAAACAGCCCACCGGCCGCGGCCCAGGTCCGGGGCGCTCTCAAGGCGGCCCCAAGCCCTCAGCCCCCCGCAGCCCCGGCCTCCCCGCTGCCACCGCCGCCGCCACCGCCAGCGCCTCCCGGCGGAGCCAGTCGCTGTCCCGCAAGGAGAGCCCCTCCCCGTCGCACCAGGCCCGGCCGGGCGGACCCCCACCCCGCGGCGCTCCGCAGACCCGGGTCCAGGCTGAGGCCACCCCCTCCCCGGGCGGCGCCAAGAAAGGACCCAGAGGGAAACTCCAGACTCAGCGCGCAGCAACCAAAGGCCGGGCGGGGGGCGCGGAGGGCCGGGCCGGGGCCAGATAATGAAGCGCACGGCTCTCCGCGGCCCCCCACCCTCCCCACGGCCCCCCACCCGCCGCCGGCCACTCTGGAGCAGCTCCCAGCACAGCCTTAGGCGCCTGACGCGCGCCCCCCGCAGCCCCAGCTTCGCGCCGAGGACGCGCCCCCGCCCGGCCCACCGCGGGGCGGCGCCCTGCTCCCCGCTCCCGCCTCTCCCGCCCCCAGCGCCCTCCCGGCGGGCTGCCACGCCCGGTTCCCCGGTCCCTGGCCCCCGGCTCCCGGCCCCCAGCCCGAGGGAGGCTGAGCCACTGTGCAGCTAGGACTCCCTGCGGCGCGGCGATGCCCGCTCATCCTGCAGGCCTCTGCTGCTCTCCGGGTCCCCCAGGGAGCTCCGCTTCCGCCTGCCCCCACCCTCTGCCAGCCAAAGCCCCTCCTTTTCCGAAAGGCCTCCGCAGATGCCACAAGCTGCAGCCTCACCCTGGGCTCCTACCAGACCTCTGCTGGGGCCTGTGGTGGCCAGAGAAGCGGTTTCTCTGCTGCCCGGCTTGAGCAGAGGAGGGAGCCCCCTCCCCAAGGGTCATTGGTCTACTCAGGTGTGAGGGGACAGGCCTGGCCTCCACAGTCAGCTGCTGCCTGGACTCCCTGTGGGAGGCAGTAGGCAGGTGATTCCTGGGGAAGGAGGGCTCCCCTGTACCTCTAGGGTGCAAAGATCTGGTTATCCCCCTGAAATTTAAGTGAGACCTCAGTGGGAACAGAGTGAGTGGGACTGTCTTTCTGGGAGAGTGCTTCCCAGTGGGAAATTGGAAGGGGCCTTTAAAAAAGGTTTGACAACTCCCACCCCCTCTTTACCCCTGTTCTAATGCTCAGGACCCCTGGCTGTCAGGATTTCCTTCTTGCCATCTAATCTCAGTCCTGCCAACTGCGGATTTCAACCACCTTCCCGTCTCCTGAGTCAGAGGTGGCAAATGGCTGGCTGTTATCTCTGTGTTGGGACCTTGGAGTTTCAGCTCTGGTCAGATCACCGCCCAGTCCTCCCGGCTGTAGGGAGTGGACTGAGTCATATCAACCTGTGAGGCAGACAGAGCAAACACAAGCAAACAGACAACCAGCTGACCCTTGAACCCACGGCCGGAACGTCCAGATGGTACCATGCAAGATGGCTTTAGCAGGAGTTCTCCCTCCTCAGGCTTACCCTTCCATCCACCCCTCTGACCCTGACCCCAACCCATGCAGCTGAGCTATCCTTGCCAGGGAGAGGGCGTGCTGCTCCAGGAGTGAGTGTGGAGTCTCCTCCAGGCCCTGGAGCCTGCAGAGCTCATCCTCCCTGGTCCTGAGCTTTGGCTGCTCACATACACACAGGCCAGGTGGTACACTGGCCCTGGGAGAGAGAGCTGTCCTGCTCTGCTGGGCTCTGCCCCAGCAGGTCACCATCATCCTTGGCACCTGTGGGCTCTGTTCACTGGCCTGGCCCCTCGTTTCTTCCCTGAGTCACAGAGAGCACGATAAAGTATCTAAGGGGAGAGAAGGAAAGACCCCAGTAGGCCCCAGAGACTAGTAGCACCCAGCCACTGTTGCCCAGAAGGATACCCACCAGGAAGCTGGTGCCAGGAGCAGCCCTGTGCCAGCCAGAGCCTCTCATGGAGAGTCAGTAGGCTTGGGCAGCTGCCTCCATGCCAAGTTGGGGACTTCTCTGTAGCCTGGGGGAGGACTCCATGGTGGATGGCCTATAAGTTCCACCCCACATTGATGCAGAAGCTCCCAGAACACTCAGGAAACCCATCAAGAGAGAGCCCTCCTTGTCAACCGAGGCCCTCCTAAGGCCCACTACTGCCCTCTGGGGCCAGCAAAGGGGGCGGAGGAGGGGCTGCTCCCACCCACCAGGAGCTTCTCTGAATGACAATCAGCTTGTGCCAGGTGGGGACCAGGGCATGACCCCTGGTGTCCAAGTCCTGGGCTTGCTCCTTGCCACCAACCGGAACCGTGAATGTAGGGCCCCAGTCTCACGCTGCCCAGGACTAACAACACCTTAGTTCAGTGTTGGGAAGATAAGAGCCCCAGGCCCACCCCATACCCCAACTTCACCCAGCACTGGAGCTGGGCAGAGACTCCAAACCCAGTCTGTCCTTGGGACTCCAGGCCTCCCTAGAGCTCTTAAATGACCTCAGGCCTCTGCGTCATTGAATGTCATCCAGGTAAGGGTATGGGGGAGAGCTAGGGAATTGACTGTGTTCCTCCCTTCAGGAAGAATCCAGAGCAGAGGAGACTCCTGGTTGCCCCCACCCCCAGGCAGCAGCCTCCTTCCTCTAGAGCACCCACCCCCATCCAGCAGACTCTCCTGGCCCTGAGCTCCTCCACTATCACTGCACCCTCCAGCACTTCCCCATCAAGATAGCCAGTGTCAGTGGTTCCCCAGACACACTGCACAAGAAATGAGTTTGAGAGCGACCATGGCCCAGGTCGCCATGGCCCACACCTTGACCCTCCTCCTCTTCCTTCTCCTCTTGTTCCTCTTCCTCACAAGGGCCTGGCTTGTTGTATCTTCTAATTTCTGGGGACCAGCCCCGGTGGGCGTGGGGCAAGGGACAGAGAGTCAGCGACCCCCTGCCCCAAGCCACTGAAGAATGTTTACATGCCACACAGAATGTAACACCCTCCCCAGCTCTCCCCAGACACTGCATGGCCTCTGCCCACTCTGCACCTCTCCACCCCCACCCCAACACCCGGGCAGCCGCTGTCATGACTAGCTGGGGTCTCAGAAGGGAAGTAGCCATCACACCATTAAAAAAGCCTGTGGATCTTTCTTCCTGTTGGCCTGGACTCTTCTTCCAGTGGGGGAGAGGGCAAAGCCCAGACCCTGGGGCTGAGGTTGGAGAGAAGAGCATCCTTTGATGGGCAAGCCAGGAGGGTCTGTGGGTGGAGGCAGGAAACAGAAGCTCACGCTAACGCTAGCTATGTAACTTGCTCAGGGTCAGAGCTGCAGGAGGGCACTGCCCGGTAGTCTCTGACAGCAATGCTGCTTGCATCTGGGTCTCCCGGCTACTGTTCCTGAGACCAGAGGCTCTTAGTATAGGTGTGGGCAGAGAGGGAGGGAGAAAGGATTTTCACTGCTTGGAAGTTAACAGACAAGCAGGAGAGTGAAGTTTGAACCATAAAGAACAGCTGCTCACAGGTAAGGAAGAGCAATGGCTGTTATCCTAGCCAAATCTACAAAGACCACGGATGAACAGAGCTTGTGAGCCAGCATCTCCACTGCTGGAAATGGATCTTATGGATCTACTTGTAAGCTTACAAAATTATGTGTCCAGAATTGTTCATGGCAACATTCTTTGTATAGTACCACAAAGCCTCTCCAGAGATTCTGACACCCCCAAAAGTTTTGAAAACAAGAAGTTTTGTTTTTCTTTTTCTTCATTAGACTGATACAGATCTACTTGGCATAAAAACCAGACAAAGCATTTATCGTCACTATTCCACCTGTCATACGTATTATTAATGTATGGAAATATTATTCATACATTATTAAATGGCATACATATTATTGCTAATGTATGGAGATATTCATGTGTTTGATTATGGGGCATGGCAGTAGATCCTACTAGAGTGTTTCATAGTATATGGAATATGCACTGAATTGCCTTTCTAATACCTATCTACTTATCTATCCTGTCATCTACATCTGGATTCTAAAATATATCAGATCTCAATCGTTTGGATAAAAAGAAAAAAAAAACTGTGGGCCTGTAAAAGCAAAAGTTCAGAAATAATCTAAGTGTCCATTAGTGGAGACTGACTAGTAGCACATACCCCCAGCCTGCCACATGATATAAACCCATTATGGGGTGCTGAGAAGTTCTTCAAAGAAGGAGGTGGTGTGTATGTGTGTGTGTGCGTGTGTGTGCCCATGCCCCTAGGCTTATCACTGGGGCTCCACCCCTGCATGATTTTATAGTTTCTAGTGGGTCCTTTCCTTTTATTGAGGCTGAGAGGGGTATATAGCATAATGGTTCCGCAAAGAGACTCCCATGCCTGAGGCTCCAAAGTCCCAGGTTCAATCCCCCGTACCACCATAAGCCAGAGCTGAGCAGTGCTCTGGACAAAAGAGAGAGATACTGAGAGACAGAGAAGGGGAGAGTGAGAGATACCACAGCACTGTCTCCACTACTTGTGAGGCTTCCTTTCCCTATAGGTGCCCACATATGGTGATCCAGGGCTTGAACCCTGAACCTTGTATCTGGTAAATTGCGTGCTTTACTGAGGAACTGTCTCCCAACCTCTGGGAGGAGACTATTTTTTTAATATTTATTTATTTATTCCCTTTTGTTGCCCTTGTTTTTTATTGTTGTAGTTATTATTGATGTCGTTGTTGTTAGATAGGACAGAGAGAAATGAAGAAAGGAGGGGGAGACGGGGGGGGGCGGGACAGAAAGATAGACACCTGCAGACCTGCTTCACTGCCTGTGAAGCGACTCCCCTATACATGGGGAGCCGGGAGTTCAAACCGAATGCTTATGCCAGTCCCTGCACTTTGTGCCACATGTGCTTAACCCACTGCGCTACCACCTGACTCCTGAAAAGACTCTGTTTATACACTTCTGGATCTGTCTCCAACATTAAGGCTAAGTAAAAGAACTGTATGTTTTATGTGTACATATTAAAAGAAAAAAAAAAAAGGCTAATTTGAGGCCGGGAGATAGCTGGAAGAAGGCTGCTTTATAAGAAGGCCATGGAGGGAGTCGGACGGTAGCGCAGCAGGTTAAGCGCACATGGAGCCAAGCGCAAGGACCTGCATAAGGATCCCAGTTCGAGCCCCTGGCTCCCCACCAGCAGGGAAGTCACTTCACAGGCGGTGAAGCAGGTCTGCAGGTGTCTGTCTTTCTCTCCCCCTCTCTGTCTTCCCCTCCTCTCTCCATTTCTCTCTATCCCATCCAACAACAATAATAACTACAACAATAAAAGAACAAGAGCAACAAAAGGGAATAAATAAATATTAAAATATTTAAAAAGAAATAAGAAGGCCATGGTTTAGATCCCTGGCACCTTGAACCACACCAGAGGGCTCATTCTGTGGATGGTGCTTTGTTGTCTATCGTTCCTGCCCCCCCCCATATATATATACGACCGGGGAGTCCACTCAGTGGTTTCATGCTTGTTCGAGGCCTTTAGTCCATTTCTTGGTGTTACATAAAAAGAAAGACGAAAAGAATGGGCCAGGCAGTGGCACACCTGATTAAATCACTCACACTACAGTGTGCAAGGACCAAGGTTCAACCCCCTGGTCCCCACCTGCAGGGGGAAAGCTTCATGAGTGGTGAAGAAGGGCTGTAGGTGTCTCTCTGTCTCTCTCCCTCTCAATCTTCTTCTCCCCTCTCAATTTCTCTCTGTCTCTATCCAATAATAAACAAAATTTAAAATTAAAAAAGAGAGATAAAAAGAAAAGAAGGAAAAAGAAAAGGAAAGGAAAAAGGGGGGAAGCCAGTTAAACAAGTTAGAGGTCTGGCTGATTTGGGGGATACAAGCTGGGGCCAGGGAGGCTTTGCTATCGTTTACTTGTTGCATTTTTTAGACCCGAGGGTCACCAGGTGTGAGTAAAATATAAACAGTTTTTCTAGGGCAGGCTCTTTACCCTGCCTGAGATGAGAGGCGAAAGGGCTTAGGCTGCAAAGTCCCACTCTCCTTCTGAGGAGATCATTAGACACAGCTCTGATTTCTCAGAACCTGTGTAATCATTTCCCACTGTGGTCCCCTGGGATGATCTTTCCTCCCACGTGGTTGTCAGGGACTCTCCATAAATCTGAGTAGGTAGAATTAATCCTTCTGAACGACTTGTAGCGTGCACACATGCGCACACATACACACACACACACACACACACACACACACGTCAGATGGAGAGAAAGAGAGGGAGAGAAAAAGAAATGAGGACTGGATGGTGGTGAACTGGTTTAGCACACATAGTAAGAAGTACAAGAACCCACACAAGGATCCAAATTTGAGCCCCTGGCTTCCCACCTGCAGGAGGGGGTCGCTTCACAAGCTGTGAAGCAGGTCTGCAGGTATCTGTCTTTTTCTCCCTCTCTATCTTCCCCACCCCTCTCAATTTCTCTCTGTCTTATTCAGTAAAATGGACAAAAAAAAAAAATGGCCACCAGGAGCAGTGGATTCATAGTGCTGTTAATGAGCCCCAGTGTTAACTGTAGAGGCGAAAGAGAGAGAGAACACCAGGGTATCATCATTCTGGCACATGTGACACATGATACCAGGGGTCGAACCTAAGACCTCATGCTTTTAAATCCAACACTCTAGGGCAGAGGAGACAGCATAATGGTTATGCAAACAGACTTTCATGCCTGAGGCTCTCAGGTCTCAGGTTCAATCCACCACACCACCATAAGCTAGAGCTGAGCAGTGCTCTGGTACAAAAATAAATAAATAAATAAATCCAACACTATAGCCCCTTCACCACCTCCCAAACTGTCTATGAAGATTTTCATATATACATCTTTTTTATTCTTTAAAATAATTTTTATTCTCTTTATTAGGTAGAGACAGCCAGAAATTGGGAGGGAAGGGGGAGATAGAGAGGAAGAGTCGGAGAGACACCTGCAGCACTGCTTCACCACCCACAAAACTTACCCCTTGCGGGTGGAGATTGGGAGCTCAAACCTGTGACCTTGCAGACTATAACGTGTGCACTCAACCAGGTGCACTACCCCCAGGTCCCTCATATATACTTCTTACAGAGGAGCATGTTATATTTACTATTCTGAAACATTTTTATTCCCAGTGCTATATGTCTTTAAAATGCAGATCTTTTCGTTTTTAGTATATTTATAGAGTTCTACAACCATCACTACAGTCAATTTTGGAGCTTTTCTCCACCCACCCCGCCCCCCCCCTCCGGAAAAAAAAATTATACCCATTAGCAGTCAGTCACTTCCATTTCCCACAATTCCTCCAGCTCTAGGCAATCACTGACCCACTTTCTGTCTCTACATAGATTGACCTGCTTTGGACATTTCCTGTTACTGGAAATCATCCCACACGTGGTCCTTTGTGACTGCTTCTTTCAATTCTTGTCATGCTTACTGGGTCCATCCCTATTGTAGTATTTATTGGTGCTACTGCATTAGGAGTGGCTAAATAGTATTCCATTGTATGAATAAACCACAGTCTATCTGTTCATCACCTGATGCACTGTGGGTTGTTTCCACCTTTTGGCTATTGTGAATAATGTCTTCATTTCTCTTGGATACATACTTAGAAGTAGAATCACTGAGTACTATGGAAACTCTATGCAGAATTATCAGACTTTTCTGCAATGACTACACCAGTAATGTATGACTTGTTTTTTCAAATACTGATTTTCTAAAGATTTGTTTATTCAGGAAGAAGAGGTAGCCTAATGGTTATGCAAAAGACTTTTATGCCTGAGGCTCCAAAGTCCCAAATTTAATCCCCTGCACCACCATAAGCCAGAGCTGAGCAGTGCTCTGGTCTCTGTATCTTTCTCTTTTTCCTCTCTCACACTAAATTAAAATAAATAAATAAATTTTAGTTACTTTTTTTTTTTGCCTCCAGGTTTATTGCTGGGGCTTGGTGCCTGCCTGCACTACAAATCCACTGCTCCTGGAGGCTATTTTTTTCCCTTTTGTTGCCCATCGTTGTTGTTATTGTTGTTATTGCTGTTATTGTCATTGTTGGATAGGACAGAGAGAAATGGAGAGAGGAGGGGAAGACAGAAAGGGGAGAGAAAGACACCTGCAGACCTGCTTCACCGCCTGTGAAGTGACGCCCCTGCAGGTGGGGAGCTGAGGACTCGAACCGGGTTACGCTGGTCCTTGTGCTTTGCACCATATGCGCTTAACCCACTGCGCTACCCCGGCCTCCCCACTTGCTACCCCAGCTCCCCCCCCCCCCATTTTTTAAAATAGCACACTATCCAAGTGAGCAACTATTTTAAAAGTTTATTTATTGAGGATTGGGCAGTAGCGCAGCGGGTTAAGCGCACATGGAGCCAAGTGCAAGAACCTACAGGTTCCGGTTGGAGCCCCCGGCTCCCCACCTGCAGGGGAGGCGCTTCACAAGCGGTGAAGCGGGTCTGCGGGTGTCTATCTTTCCCCCTCTCTGTCTTCCCTTACTTTCTCCATTTCTCTCTGTCCTATCCACCAACAATAACGACATTAATAACAATAATAACAATAAGAGTAACAAGGGCAACAAAAATGGGAGAAAGCACGTGGCACAAAGCATAAGGACTGGCATAAGGATCCCGGTTCCAACCTCCGGCTCCTCACCTGCAGGAGAGTTGCTTCACAAGCGGTGAAGCAGGTCTGCAAGTGTCTTATCTTTCTCTCCCCCTCTCTGTCTCCCCTCCTCTCTCGATTTCTCTCTGTCCTATCCAACAACAACACAACAATAATAACCACAACTATGATAAAAACAACAAGGGCAACAAAAGGGGGAAAAAATGGTCTCTAGGAGCAGTGGATTCGTGGTGCAGGCACCTAGCCCGGCAATAACCCTGGAGGCAAAAAAAAAAGGGGGGGGAAATAGCTTCCAGGAGAAGTGGATTCGCAGTGCCTGCACCGAGTCCTAGCAATAACCCTGGAGGCAAAAAAAAAAAAAAAAGTTTATTAATGAGGGAGGAGAGAACCAGAGTATTATTCTGGTACAGACCATGCTGGGGTGGGGGGTGAACTTAGGACTTTATGGTTGAAGAGTCCAACACTTTACTCACTGTATCACCTCCCAGGCTACGAAAATTGGTTTAAGGTTTTATTTATTTACTAACACAAGATAGGGAGGGAGGATGAGGAAAAAAGAGAGAAACAGAGGATCATTCTGGTATGTGAGATGCTAGGGAGTCAACTCTGGACCTCACGTTTTCAGGTTCAGTCCCCCACTCATTGCACCAGCTTCAGAACCCTCTCCATAATTAATTAATTAAATCTCTAGGGTTATCGCTGGGGTCCAGTGCCTGCACTACGAATCCACTGCTCCTGAAGGCCATTTTTTCCATTTTGTTGCCCTTGTCATTGTCATTGTTGTTGTCGTTATTGTCGTTGGATAAAACAGAGAAATCAAGAGAGGAGAGGAAGACAGAGAGGGGGAGAGAAAGACAGACACCTGCAGACCTGCTTCACTGCTTGTGAAGCAACCCACCTGCAGGTGGGAAGCTGGGGACTTGAACCAGGATATTTACACACCGGTCCCTGTGCTTCATGCCATGTACACTTAACCACTGCGCTACCGCCTAGCCCCCTTCATATTTTTAACGACTACATACTATTCCATGACATGAGTATTCCATAATCTACTTAAACAGCCTCCATGCTGATCGTTTATTAGATTTTCCCCCAACTCTCCACTATTTCAAACAATGCCAAAATAAACATCTGACTCTAACCTTAGTTCACTTCTATAAGTCTAGTGCTAGGGGAAACTCCTAGACTAGTGAAAAAAAAAGACAAAACATATATATACACACACATATATATATGTGTATATATATATGTGTATATATACTCTAATTTTAAAGCATTTTTTAATTGGTGGTGTCAGAACCTCATGTATGTGCAACTTCATTCCCCCAACCCCAGGTAAACTTTTTCATTCTTTTTATTTCAGATAGAGAGACAGAGAGAATGGGAGACACACTACAGCACCAAAGCTTACCCCAGTGCTTTGAAACTCCTGTGTGGTTCTGGGGCTTGAACTGAAACCATAGACATGACAAGGTACATGCCATACCAGGTAAGCTATCTTCAGGTCAGTAGTAGTAGTAGTAGTAGTAATAATAATAAGGTTGAATGAATGAAAGGCATTCATTCATTCATTCATTAGAATTCCCTCAATTACTCTCCAATTAATGCTACAGGAGACTGCTGAACACATGTACCAGAGACAGAGCCAGACACGGGATAATGTCTGGGAATTATCACGAAACAGAGCATTCCCTTAAGGCAATGACTGTAAATTAACTATGGTTTTCTATGCACCATGTGTGCTAATTCAGGAGACTGGCAGGAATTCCCAGTTCAGGCAGGAAGATTCAAGGAGGGATTTCATGTAGATGTGACTCTTAGACTGAATTTATTTTCATGAATGTCCAAAGCACCATTCCACACACAATATGTAGTGTATCACTTATTTTGTATTATTTTTTCTTTTCTGTGATACCAGAGATTAAACCTAGGGCGGGAAAGGTGGTGGAGCACTTGACTGAGCACATGTGTTATTATGTGCAAGGACTGGGGATTGAGCCCCCAGTTCCCAACTGCAGGAGGAAGCTTTGCCAGTGGTGAAGCAGTGCTGCAGGTGTCTCTCTCTCTTCCTGTCTATCTCCCCCTCCCCTCTTGATTTCTAGCTATCGCTATCCAATGAGTAAAGATAATTTTTAAAAAATTAAAAAGAGGTTTAACTGTGGTCCGGGAGGTGGCGCAGTGATAAAGCTTTGGACTCTCAAGCATGAGGTCCTGAGTTCGATCTCCGGCAGCACAAGTGCCAGAGTGATGTCTGTTTCTTTCTCTCTCCTCCTATCTTCCTCATAAATAAATAATATCTGGGAGTTGGGCGGTAGTGCAGTGGGTTAAGCGCTCATGGTGCAAAGCGCGAGGACGTGAGGATCCGGGTTTGAGCCCCCGGCTCCCCACCTGCAGAGGAGTTGCTTCACAAGCTGTGAAGCAGGTCTGCAGGTGTCTGTCTTTCTCTCCCCCTCTCTGTCTCTCCTCCTCTCTCCATTTCTCTCTGTCCTATCTAACAACAAAGACATCAATAACAACAATAATAACTACAACAATAAAAAAAAGGACAACAAAAAAGGGAAAATAAATAAATAAATATTTTTTAAAAAAGAGGTTTAACCTAGGGCCTCACGGATGCAAGGTGTGTGCTCTTTCACCATGCCACATGAACAGAATTGTTTGCTGCTGTTATCAGGGCTTCACTGTTCTGACCTCACTTTTTCAGACAGAACAAGAAAGACAGAGAGAGAAAGAAGAAAAGTTACTACAACACTGACGCTTCCTCCTGTGTGATGTGGACCAGGCTGGAACTGCCTTTATGTACATGACAAAAATAGGTTCATTACCCAGGTGAGCTGTCTTGCTAGCCCCAGACTGAATCTGCAAGGACAAGGAGAAGTTGGTCAGATAATGTGGGAAGGACATTTCCAGCATCATTCCCAGTGGGGCCAGTGAACAGTCTGCAAGGTGTGAAGGTGTACAAGTCACCTGTGGTTCAGGACGATGGTCACAGGCATAAATCAGTGGAGAAAGAAGTGAAGAGAGGCAGGACTGGGCCTGGATCCAGGGTAAGCTGTGCTAAGGATGGACTTAGAAGTTTTGGAAGACCCCTGCCCATCCTGAGACGTGCTGACCACACACACCTCCCCACCCCAGTTTGCCTGTCCCCTGGCTGACCCACTCTCCCAACCTCAAACCCACTACTTTTGGTGCTAAGGTCAGAGAGAAATTCCCATTGGGACAATAACCGCAAAGTAAAGACCCAAGAAGACAGTTCTCTTTTCTGTCCATTAGATTGCTTAGGACAGGGACTCAGAGAAATAGTAGCTTGAACAAGGGTGCTCAGTCAACTTCTAGATGGTGAATTTTATTTTACAGGGGAAGGAATAGGAGAGAGAGGAGAGAGAGAGATGGTGAATTTTATTTTACAGGGGAAGGAATAGGAGAGAGAGGAGAGAGAGAGAGAGAGGGAGAAGACCCTGAGAAATATCTCAATTGGATAGTGAGCTGCTTTTCCATGTACTTGACCCAGTGTTGAGTCTGACCCCCACTGCATTGAAGGGAACTTCTGTATTGTAGTCTCGCTCTATAAAAAAGAAAGAAAGGAAGAAAGAAAGAGAGGCCAGGTGGTGGTGCACTCAGCTAAGTGCACATATTACAGTGCTCAAGGTCCTGGGTTCAAGCCCCTGCTCCCCACTTGCAGGCGGGAAGCTTCACAAAAGTGGTGAAGTAGGGCTGCA
The DNA here is from genome assembly GCF_950295315.1 of Erinaceus europaeus. Lineage (NCBI taxonomy): Eukaryota > Metazoa > Chordata > Mammalia > Eulipotyphla > Erinaceidae > Erinaceus > Erinaceus europaeus. The sequence continues at coordinate 67,844,108 of NC_080165.1, forward strand.
GGTATCTCCCTGTCTCTCTCGCTCTCTATCTCCCCTTACCTCTCTTTTTCTAGTTGTCTCTATCCAATAAATAAATAAATATAATTTTTAAAATAAAGAGAAAGAAGAAAGAAAGGAAGAAAGAAAGAAAGGAAAGAAGGAAGGAGGCCCTAGTGAAAAACAACACAGTGGGAGGGGAGAGATGCAGAAAGAAAACAGATTCACAAACTGCCTGACCTGCATGTCTCCTCTGCCCTTTACATTCCTGCTAACAGCTGGGCTATTTCTGCTATAGCAATCAAGGTGCGATGACTGCAGGTGTTATCTTTAGGACTAGGAAAATTAACCAACCTTCCTCAAATCCATATCAGCCCAGAATTGCCAGGCCTTGAACCTGGACTTCAAGCTCATTAAGGTTCACACTCTATTCCACGGAGAGCTTTTTATTTTATTATTTTTTATTAGCTTTATTTACTGGATAGAGACAGCCAGAAATCGAGAGGAGGGGGATGATAGAGAGGGAGAAAGACAGGGAGACACCTGCAGCACAACTTCACCACTTGCAAAGCTTTTCCCCTGCAGGTGGGGATCGGGAGCTCGAACCGGGGTCCTTGCACATTGTAACATGTGCGCACAACCAGATGCGCCACCACCAGCCCCCCCCCCCCATGGAGAGTTTTTAAATAGAAATATTTCCCTGACAGCTGTGTGTTTTCAAATAATCATTTTAAGGGTCAGTGATGGTGCACCCAGTAAAGCTCACATGTCACCATATGAGGATGACCCAGGTTCAAGCCCCCCCACCTATCTCTACCTGTGATGTGGGGGTGGGGAAGCTTCACAGGTGGTGGAGCAGTGATGCAGGTGTCTCTCCTCTCTGTCTCTTTTTCTCTCTCTTTCGTTCTTATCCTCTATCAAAATCAGAAAGGAAGAGCTGCCAGTAGTGGTGGGGTCCTCAGTGATAATCCTTGCAACAAGTAAATAAGAAGCCACTTGACATTCACTCTGTGGAGCACTACTTTTCCATTAAAAAAAAATGATGGGGGTCTGGCGGTGGTGCAGCGGGTTAAGCGCATGTGGCACAAAGCGCAAGGACCTGTGTAAGGATCCCGGTTCGAGCCCCCGGCTCTCTACCTGCAGGGGAGTCGCTTCCCAGCCGGTGAAGCAGGTCTGCAGGTGTCTTTCTTTCTCTCCCCCTCTCTGTCTTCCCCTCCTCTCTCCATTTCTCTCTGTCCTATCCAACAATGAACAACATAAACAATGGCAATAATAATAACCACAACGAGGCTACAACAACAAGGGCAACAAAAGGGAAAAAAAAAAAAAAAGGCCCCCAGCAGCGGTGGATTTGTGGTGCAGGCACCGAACCCAGCAATAACCCTGGAGGAAAAAAAAGAAAATGGCATTCTGTCTTTTGGGACCAAAAAAATGCATGGGATTGGAGATGGCTATGCTAAGTCAAATAAGGAGGGAAGTAAAAAGCAGCTATCAGATGGCTTCACTCATATGTGGAATTTAAATAATTAAAGCAAATGAACTTTGGCCCTCAGTCTCAAATCCTGGGCTGCCAGCCAGACTGTGACCTCAACTGACACAGGGCATCCAGGGAGAGCAGGCAGCAACCCCCCGGGGACTGCTTCTCTTGGTGACCCTTTGCACTCTGCTCACCAAAGGGGTAGGATGACCCTCCCACAGATCCTAGTCCCCCCCTCAGGGCAGCCCAAGGCTGCCCCACTGGGCCCCTGAGCACCGGTGTCTCCAGAGCTTGGGAACTTGCCCTCTGGATGGACGACAATCCCTCCCCCTGGGCACCCGGCCAGACAGGTAGGGATCCCTGGAGGCCTAGCGGTCACACTGAGAGCTGGATTCTAGCTGCAGGCTCTCTGATCATCATTCTATCCACTCCCAGCTCCAGAGTCCAAGGGTCCAAGTGGTGGGTGGGGTGAACAGAGCTGAGCACTACAGAAGGAGTCCGTGCTGCTCAGTGGACAGCATGAAGTTTGAGGATCTGCTGGACCAGGTGGGAGGCTTTGGGCTCTTCCAGCTAAGGAATCTGGTGCTGCTGGCTCTGCCCCGCCTGCTGCTGCCCATGAACTTCCTTGTGCCCATTTTCTTGGCAGCTGTGCCAGCCCACCGCTGCACTCTGCCTGGCACCCCTGCCAACATCAGCCACCAGGATGCATGGCTAGAGGCCTACCTGCCCCGGGAGCCTGATGGCTCGCTCAGCTCCTGCCTCCGCTTCGCCCACCCCAGGGCCCTCCCCAACACCACGTTGGGGGAAGGGGGGCAAAGCCCTGGGGAGGTGAATGGAGAGCCCGCCAAAGTGCCCTGCCCTGAGGGCTGGGACTACGATCACTCCGTGTTTTCCTCCACCATTGCAACTGAGGTACCTAGTGAGCCAGGAGATTGGGGGGGGGGAGCACAGGAGCGGGCTGGGTCTGCCACTGAGTGGGCCTTAGACACAGTGCTTTTAGGGTCTCAGTTTACCTTCTGCAGGTGTGGGGCCGGGGGGTGGTACTATCTGTGAATATAAAGTGCCAAGTGCGTTCCTGGTCTGCAGTAAGGAGCCCTTCACAGAGCTGCTACTGTGGATTCCAAGGTGACCAAGGAGGAAGGGCTAAGGTGACTGGAGAGCTGGGGCAGGCAGCTGAGGAGGATGTTTCTTTTTTTTTATTTTTTATTTTTTAAATATTTATTTTATTTATTTATTCCTTTTTGTTGCCCTTGTTGTTTTATTGTTGTAGTTATTATTGTTGTTATCGTTGTTGGATAGGACAGAGAGAAATGGAGAGGGGAGGGGAAGACAGAGAGGAGGAGAGAAAGATAGACACCTGCAGACCTGCTTCACCGCCTGTAAAGCGACTCCCCTGCAGGTGGGGAGCCGGGGTTCGAACCGGGATCCTTATGCCGGTCCTTGTGCTTTGCGCCACCTGCGCTTAACCCACTGCGCTACAGCCCGACTCCCCGAGGGGGATGTTTCTGTAGTAAGAAAGGTAGAAACAACAGAGGCCTCCCTTCTCCCTTTTCTTCTTTTGTGAGGGGCCCCAGTTCTAGACTTTACACAATCCATGTGGAGGTGAGGCAGGTGGGGACAGAGTGTGCGGGGAGGAGAGAATCCTGTTATCCTCACAAAGAACCTTCCATGGGATGAAACTGAGGCTGCAAGATTGAGGATAGGTCACATAACCCACTCCCTCGCCCCCGCCTCGCCCCCAGCTGGGGTGAGTCACTGGGGGTTCATTATCCGATATGGGTGAGGCTCCTAGGGTCTGAAGAGAAGGCATGGTACCAGCTGGAGGAGCCTGTACCCACGGTAGGCCTCTCCCTGCCCATCCCTCAGTGGGACCTGGTATGTGAGCAGAAAGGCCTGAACAGAGCCATTTCCACTTTCTTCTTCATTGGTGTGCTGCTGGGGGCCGTGGTCTTCGGATACCTAGCTGACAGGTGGGGTGAGATCAGGAATAAACAAGGGAGGGTTGGAGGTGGGCGGGGGAAAAAAACAAAAACAAGGGAGGGGAATGGGACCCTCTCCCACTAGCTGGGGTTCGGACCTAGTCTCCCTCTGTCCCAGTAGGGAGCAGAGCCCACATGACTCTCTTGTAGGTTTGGGCGCCGCCGGCTGCTGCTGGTAGCCTATGTGACCTCCCTGGTGCTGGGCCTGGCTTCGGCAGCCTCCGTCAACTACATCATGTTCGTCATCATCCGCACCCTCACTGGTGCAGCCTTGGCGGGTTTCACTATCATTGTGATGCCCCTGGGTGAGGCCAGCCTTTGCCAACCCAAGGGACCTAGAGGGCTGGAGGAGGGAGGCACTGGGCAATGGAGAGGCTGAGCCCATCAGGCTCTTGCTAACTGTCTTCCTGTTTCTGACTCTTGCTCTGGGCTCAGAACTGGAGTGGCTGGACGTGAGACACCGCACAGTAGCAGGTGTGCTGAGCAGTACCTTCTGGTCAGGGGGCGTGATGCTGCTGGCCCTGGTCGGGTACCTGATACGGGACTGGCGATGGCTCCTGCTGGCTGTTACCCTGCCTTGTGTCCCAGGAATCTTCAGCCTCTGGTGAGGCCTGCAGGTAGAGGGTGGGAGGAAAGTAGGGGGAGAGCGATGGGAAATCAGAGACAAAGGTAATCGAGTTGAGATGCAACAATACACAGAGAAAAAGAATCTGAAGGAATTCCTAGCACCACCACAAACCAGAGCTGAGCAGTGCTGTGAGGGGGAAAGAGTCACTGAACAGGAAACTGAAGGACACAAAAGCAGCTCCATTAGAGAATATGGCACTGGGCATGAGAAGCAAGAAGCACAGGGTAGGGGAGCAGTGGTAGTGCACCCGGCTAAGCACACACATTACCATTCGGAAACACCCTGGTTCAGTGTGGTCTGGGAGGTGGTGGCAGTGGCTAAGACACTAGACTCTCAAGCATGAGGTGCTGAGTTCAATCCCCAGAAGCACATGTACCAGAGTGATGTCTGGTTCTCTCTCCTCCTATCTTTCTCATTAATAAATAAATAAAATCTTAAAAAAAAAGGGAGGGGGAGTCGGGCGGTAGCGCAGTGGGTTAAGCTCACGTGGTGTAAAGTGCAAGGATCGGTGCAAGGATCTCGGTTTGAGCCCCGGCTCCCCACCTGCAGGGGAATCACTTCATAGGCGGTGAAGCAGGGCTGCAGGTATTTATCTTTCTCTCCCTCCTCCTCTCTCCATTTCTCTCTGTCCTATCTAACAATGACAACATCAATAACAACAACAATGAAAAAACAAGGGTAACAAAAGGAAAAATAAATAAATATTAAAAAAAAAAACCTGGTTCAAGCCTCACTGCCCACTTGCGGGGGGGGGGCGGTGCTTCTGTTCTCTCTCCCTCTCTATTTCCCCCCTCCTCTCTCAATTTCTCTCTGTCCTATCTAGTGAAAGAGAGAGAGAGAGAGAGAGAGAGAGAGAGAGAGAAACACAAAACAAAATACAGAAAAATAGCAATGGAGAGACAGAACAGTGAGTAACAGAGACCAAAACTGAAATCAGGTTCAGAGGAATAGATGAATATATGAGCAACATAACTGATAGAGATGGAAAGTGAGGCAAGCATAAAATGAGCATGGTCACTAAAGAGTAGAGAGGGCAGAGGACCTGTGTGAGGGCAGGAGGATTCCATGCAAGAAGGTGGAGGCCAGGAAAGGTGGGCATTCTGTTGCTTCCCCAAAGGAAACTGGCTCTGTATGCCCCTTCTGGGTATAACTGTGTGCTTGTCTCTCCTTCATTCTATGTCCTCCTCCCACTGGTGGGCCAGGTGAGTGTCAGATGCCAGGTGCAGAGATCTGAGGGATAAGACCAATTTATCTGAGTTGGGAAAGGCCTCCAGGTTTTAGGGGCCCTGAGTCTGAATAAGCAAGTGTGGGAAGAGGTGACCTTTATTACATATATATATATATATATATATATATATATATATATATATATATATGTATATATATAAACTATATATATATAAATAAACTATATATATATAGTTTATTTATTTATTTACTTATTTTTTACCAGAGCACTGCTCAGCTCTGTCTTATGGTGGTGTGGGGGATTGAACCTGGGACTTTGGAGCCTCAGGCATTAGAGTCTCTTTGCATAAACATTAAGCTATCTCCCCACCCAATTATTATTATTTTTAAATTTTTTATTTATTTATTTTCCCTTTTGTTGCCCTTGTTGTCTTTTTATTGTTGTTGTAGTTATTATTGTTGTAGTTATTATTGTTTTTGTTATTATTATTTTTAAATTTTTTTAAGTTTTAAGAAAAATTTTTTTATCCAGGTAAATTAAACTTTTACTGAAAACAAAACATGTTAGGGAAAGAGAGAAAGAGGTACAGAAAAAGAAAGAAAGAAACAGGAGTGAAAACTGCTTACATGTTAGTCCCAGGAAAGAGAGAGAGAGAGCAAGGGAAGAAAGATTTACATGGTTGCAGTCAGGGCCAAAGAGAGAGACCAAATTTTTTAAATTTTATTTATTTATTTATTCCCTTTTGTTGTCCTTGTTTTATTATTTTTTTATTGTTGTAGTTTTATTGTTGTCATCGTTGTTGAATAGGACAGAGAGAAATGGAGAGAGGAGGGGAAGACAGAGAGGAGAAAAGATAGACACCTTCAGACCTGCTTCATTGCCTGTGAAGCGACCCCCCTGCAGGTGGGGAGCCGGGAGCTCGAACCAGAATCCTTACACCAGTCCTTGGGCTTTGTGCTATTTTTATTTTTTTTCCTATTTCTTTTTTAAATATTTATTTATTTATTCTCTTTGTTGCCCTTGTTGTTCTGTTGTTGTAGTTATTACTGTTGTCGTCATTATTGGATAGGACAGAGAGAAATGGAGAGAGGAGGGGAAGACAGAGGGGGAGAGAAAGATAGACACCTGCAGACCTGCTTCACTGCCTGTGAAGCGACTCCCCTGCAGGTGGGGTGCCAGGGCCTCAAACAGGGATCCTTAAACCGTTCCTTGCACTTTGCATCACGTGCGCTTAACCTGCTGTGCTACTGCCTGACTCTCTTTTTTTTTTTAACATGGTGTCAAGGACTGAACTCAGGGCCTAGTACATGCATGATACCACTGAGTGGTCAACCAGGCCCAACTTTTTTCACATTTTATTTTATTATTATTTTACACACACACACATATGTTTGTTTTTTAAAAATCAGAGCACTACTTAGCTCTGTCCTATGGTGGTGTAGGGGATTGAACCTGGGATTTTGGAGACTTAGGCATGAGAACCTCTTTGTATAACCATTATGCTATCTCCCCCATGTATTCATATTTCATTTAAATAAAAAAGAGAGAGGGGCCTAGTGGTGGTGCACCTGTTACAGTGTGCAAGGACAGTAGTCAGGCGGTAGCGCAGCGGGTTAAGCGCACATAGTACAAAGCGCAAGGACCAGCTGTAAGGATCCCAGTTCGAGCCCCTGGATCCCCACCTACAGGGGAGTCACTTCACAAGTAATGAAATAGGTCTGCAGATGTCTATCTTTCTCTCCTCCTCTCTGTCTTCCCCTCCTCTCTCCATTTTTCTCTGTCCTATCCAACAATGACAACAACAGTAATAATTACAACAATAAGGCAACAAGGGCAACAAAAGGGAATAAATAAATAAATAAGTTTAAAAAATGAATTAAAAATAAATAAAAAAATAATGTGCAAGGACCCGGGTTCAAGCCCCCAGTCCCCACCTGCAGGGGGAAAACTTCCAGGAGCGGTGAAGCAGTGTTGCAAGTGTGTGTCTCTCTCTGTCTCTCTCCCCACTTCCTTTCAATTTCTGGCTGTCTCTACCCAATAAATAAATTAATATAATAAAAATGTAGAAATATATATTAAAAATAAAATAAATAAATGGAGAGTGAGAGAGGAAAAGACAGAGAGAGGAGAGACACCTCAGCACCACTCCAGCCTCCATGGAACTCTCTGTCTTTTTCTTTTTTAAAAAAATTTATTTGTCAGGGGAGTCGCTTCACAGGTGGTGAAGCAGGTCTGCAGGTGTCTATCTTTCTCTCCTCCTCTCTGTCTTCCCCTCCTCTCTCCATTTCTCTCTGTCCTATCCAACAATGACGACAACAACAATAATAACTACAACAATAAAACAAGGGCAACAAAAGGGAATAAATAAATAAAATAAATATTTTTAAAAAAATAACAAAAAATTTTATTTGTAAAATAATAAATATTAACAAAATAATAGAATAATAGGGGTGAAATGCCACACATTTCCCACCAGCAGAGTTCCATATCCCAGGAACTCCCTGTCTTACCCCTGTGCTGTCCATAAAGCTCACATACGGTGTCAGGGCTTGAACCCAGGAACTTGCACATAGCAAAGTACATGCTCTGCTGGGCCAGCTATCTCCTGTCTCTCAGAGGTGGCTTTTAACAGGGCCTTGAATGGTGAGTGAAGTTCCTCAGATGAGGGGGAGCTTAGGAAAAAGATATTCCAGGCTGAGGGTGCTTTGTGAACAGAGCTTTGTTTGTGGTCAGGGCGAGAGCTTAGGATGCTAACTCTGACTGAGGGGCTGCCTGCTCTCCCCAGGTGGGTGCCTGAGTCTGCGCGCTGGCTTCTGACACAGGGCCGTGTAGAGGAGGCCCACAAATACCTGCTCCGTTGTGCCAGGCTCAATGGGCGGCCTGTGGGTGAGGATGGACCAACCAGGGAGGTGAGGTGCCTGTGTGTGGTGAGGTGCCTGTGTGTGTGTGGCCTGTGTCCAGGTGTCCCCTTCTAAGACCCACTCTTGTGTAGGAGAGACTCTGTCCCTAGGGGAGAATTCCAAATGCTTTGTGGTGTCCAGCCTGGCTTTGGTGGGTCACACTCAGGGGCTCAGCTGTCATGGGCACCCCCAACCCCTCTACTGCAGAAAGGGGAGTTATGTCTTACTAAAACCACGATGTGTCATATTAGTGGACTCTCATGTCAATAGTTCTCCTCCTCCCCAACAGGCTCTGAACAAAGTGGCAGCAGGGGAGCAGGTGGTACAAAAACCCTCCTACTTAGACTTGTTCCGGACGCCCCGGCTGCGACATATCTCCTTGTGCTGCATGGTGGTGTGGTGAGGTGGGGGGCAAAGCCCTGCCAGGTTGGGGCAGGACAGGACAGAACGGTGCTGGGTATGAGTGGGGGAGGGACAAGTGAACTGTGACTGTCAAGACAGGAGGCTGGGGAGGGAACAGATGCTGGGAAGTCAAGAAGAGGGAGTAGAGTTGGGGCTGGGGAGACAGCATAATGGTTATACAAAGACTTTCATGCCTGAGGCACCAAAGGTCCCAGGTTCAATCCCCCACACCACCATAAGCCCGAGGTGAACAGTGCTTTGGATAAATAATAATAATAATAATAATAATAATAGGAGATGGAAGGGATGGGAGAGGAGGAGGGAGAGAAAGAAGGGAAGAAAGGTGGGGAGCGGAGGCCAAGAAAGGACCAGGACAGCATTTTGATTTGGGCTCAGTCACTTTCTCCTATGAGGCCTTGTGAGGGGTCACAGCATCGGACCTCATGCCCCTTCTATCAATAGGACACGTAGTTTCCAGGATCACTGTGATTAGGGAGAGACAGGAAAGCTCATAGGCAACAGGTGAGGGCAGGGGCGGGGGTCCCTCTAAATGACCGAGACTCCCAAGGAAAACAGGACAAGAGGGATGGAAAGGAGGGTTCCTGAGTGACACTGTGACCCTGCCTCAGGTTTGGGGTGAACTTCTCCTACTATGGCCTCAGCCTGAATGTGTCAGGGCTGGGTTTGAATGTGTACCAGACACAGCTGTTATTTGGGGCAGTGGAGCTGCCCTTCAAGCTGCTGGTCTACCTGTCAGCTCGCTACATCGGACGCCGCCTCACAGAGGCAGGAGCGCTAATGGGCACCGCCCTGGCCTTGGGCATCAGGCTGCTGCTGCCCTCTGGTGAGCCCCATGCCACCCCGCCCCACCCTCCCTCCATCTCCCCCTTTTCTGGAAGCTGACTCAAGTTCAGTTAACTCACTCCCACGCTGGTGCCTACAACCAACCTGGGAGTCCTGGACTGTCCCACAAGTCCCACTTACTGCCTGAACCCCTTTTCCTCCAGAGATGGGGGCCTGGAACACCACCCTGGCAGTGATGGGGAAAGGTTTTTCTGAAGCTGCTTTTACCACTGTCTACCTGTTCACATCGGAACTATACCCTACTGTGCTCAGGTGAGGAGAGCCCAGCTCTCAGGCACCTCACCTGTGGGGAGGCTTGCCCCTCACAGCTCTCATTTGTACCCCCTTGCTCCCCCACCCCACTACTTCTCACCCTTAAGCCACACCTGGAATTCAGAGCTCATGAGAGCTATGTTGGTCTACGTCTAGGAAAAGACACAACACTTACTTTTTGGGTTTTTTGTTTGTTTTTACCAGAGCACTGGTAAATATAGTAGGGAGTGGGGGTGGGGATTGAACCTTGGGGCCTCAGGCTTGAGAGTCTATTATTGCCTAACTTTATTCAATCTCCATCCCCCACTCCTGCTACACACACCCCACCCATTCACCCTTTGAGCCTCCTGTGGAAGAAAGTCCTGCCCTACCCATCCTATCTCATCCCATCCCACTCCATCCCATCCCATCCCATCCCATCTCATCCCATCCCACCCCATCATCCCATCCCATCCCATCCCATCCCATCCCATCCCATCCCATCCCATCCCATCCCATCCCATCCCATCCCATCCCATCTCAGCAAGGCTATTCTCCCATAATAAATTGGGCCTGGGATAGCCATACTCCAGCAAGTTTCCCCAGAGCTTCCTAGGGCTGCTGGGTCTTTGGACTTGAGACCTGGGATCTTTCCCGTAGTGATTGTCAGACAGGGAGTGGCTTTTAGGTAACTGGATATATTTAGGCCCTGTGCCTCTCCTAAAACTTACCAGTATTTATACAAGCTCCCTGCCTACTCTTCCCCCAACCCCATTCTCTTTTTAAACAGATTTTTCTTCTCTTTCAGTACCTCATTAGTACTCTGCCTGAATGGGGGGTCCCTCCTCTGCTGGGTGCTGGCTTGGCGGGGGTCCCTGGCCTGGGGGAGGATGGGGAAAACACCTCCAACCATCAAGGAAGAGAGCCTGTCTAGCCTGTCAGGGGTGGAGGTGGCTATGAGGCTCACCTACTTGGTTATGAGCACTACCCCTTCTCCTATCCTCTCTCTCTGAACAGACAGACAGGGTTGGGGCTGACTGCACTGGTGGGTCGCCTGGGGGGGTCTTTGGCCCCACTGGCAGTCTTGCTGGATGGAGTATGGCTGCCACTGCCCTCGATCACTTATGGGGGCATCGCCCTGCTGGCCTCCTGCACTGCCCTTCTGCTGCCAGAGACAAAGCAGGAACAGCTGCCAGAGACCATCCAGGATGTGGAGGGGAAGAGGTGTGTGCACAGAATGATGGTGTGGGTGCTCAGGTCCCTGACACTTCACGTGGGATTCAGGGAAGAAGACAGGTTTGCACATGTGCGTTTGGCACACATATACAAGTATACATGGCTGCATGTCCTGGGGTGTTTAAACCACAAGTAGAATTGTATATATGAGTCCATACCTGTGTGTGCAAACAGATAACCAAAATTGTCTGGAAAGAAATAAAGTGTGCACACTCGGGTATGTCTAGCAGGGGCGTATACGAGCCCTTGTGGGAGTCACTTGTGGGAGTCCATGTTTTTTTATCAAATGGGGAGAGCCCTGGGCCAGCCCCCACAGTGGCAGGCTTGGGGGCTAAACCCCACTATTTCTCATGACTCTTCTCCAGTGCCTCATCCATCCCTCAGGAGGAGATGCCTATGAAGCAGGTCCAGGACTGAATGGGACTAGAAGCTCTGCAGCAGAGCAGGCCCTGTGACATGGCTGGGGCATGAAGCCTCTGCCTAGAGCTGGGGGTGTCACCAGTGCCCCCTTTCTGTGCTCATCTAGCCTTGACTACTTGACCTCCAGCAACAGTATGACTTCCCAAAATGCTGGAACTTCTCTGGCATCCCTCTCACGGCTGGGGTGATTCTGTAAATAAAAGATGCCCCTAGGTTTGGGGCAGCAGTGAGCAGTCATGGGAAGGACCCTAGGTGGGGAGCCACTGAGTTTGGCCCTGGGGTCTGATCCCAGCCTTGCTCATTTGCTGTGTGACCTTGGGTGTGTGATATCCCCACTCTGGGCCTCAGCACAGGATCTGCTGGATGTCATGGTCAAATGAGATGCTGAGTAAGATGTTTCTTCTAGAGATGGTATTAAAGGGAAGTGTCTTATAACGACTTCTGGTACCAACAGGGATAATGGGTATGCTGTCTATTGTGTGGTACTGGGGGCTGCCCAACACCAGGGCCAGGGAGTAGAATAGATCACTTTGTTTCCATGGCTGAACCTGCTGCCACCTGCCAGACACTGCAGGGAAATGTCCCCTGCAGCCCATCTATGCCGAAGCCCAAAGAAGAGTTGAAGACATGGGAGCCAACATTTTATTAGAGAAACACAATAAATGAGTACCTTGAAGTTTCAGAATCTGTTCAGAAGGGACTGGGGAGATCAGAAGGCTATCCCTCAAAAGGGGGTAGCCCCTGTACCCAGACACGATTAGATAGGGATGAGAAAGGGAAGAGTTGGCAGAGAAAGTTGAGATTCTGGTCTGCCATGGAGCCTAAGGCCCAGGTTACCAGGCTACCAGCACCCTACCTCCTCCCACCCCCATGGGGTTGGAGAATTCCACTGCTCCTACTGTGGACCATGGAGTTGGATGGTGGAAGGTCCGAGTTAGGGTGACCTCTCCTGTGAGCATCTCATTTTATTTCCACGGGGTCATAGATGTAGCAGCCTACATCACCAATGTTCACACCTGAGGGAGAGACTTCCATCACCAAGGACCTTGGGGTTACAGTGTGCAGGGCTGAGGGCTGGAGGGAGCCAGGAAGGGTCTGGGGTGTGTTTGGTCACAGGGAAAGCTACTGGCACATCTTCGACATGCCATCTGCTTTAGGTCCTTCGTCTGGTATGTGGCTGCCTACCTTTGGGGCCAAACAGGTAGCCGTAGCAGGGAATGTGGCAATAGGGGGCGCCATCGTGCTGGGACACAGAAGGGAAGGGGAGAGGAGAACATTTCAGTTTGGCTTTCTTCCTACCCATCTCCAGCCTCTCCCCTTCCAACATCATCACACATCCCTGCCCCCCCCCCCCATTACCTCAGCGTGGCTCCCGGCAGTCAGGGTCTTCCGGCAGCGCTGGCACCTCAGACAGGGTCGGTGCCAATTTCTGCCCAGAGACATCACCTTCTCAGCTGGTGGTGGAGAGATGGAAGTTCTAGGGGCAGTACTGAGAGACCTACCTGCCTTATGCCACTTCCCTGCCCTCTGATGCCCATCCTTTGCCCTTTCAAGCTTTCTGTTGCCACTTACCAAAATAGACGGGCTCCTCACAGCCGGGGCACAGCAAAGTCTCCCCGGTGAATGTCTTCATGTGCGGGGGGCCTTTAAGGGAAAGAGGCCCTAGCTAGGGTTGAGGTGGGAACCAGGCCTAAGCAGTGACCCCCTTCCAGTCCCATGCTACATATGGTACCATTATCGCCCCAAAGTCAAAGCTGGTCCCCGAGCCTCTGCTCAGGCCGCAGTGAGCCTTCTGATCCCACCTCCTACCTGCGACATCCCTGTGGGCAGGAGGGATTCCAGCTTCCTTCTTGTCCTCCCAGCACTCAGGGGCCCACCAACCCACCCCTGTCAGTAACTTAATCCTCAGGAAACCTGAGATGATACAGGAGCTGGTTGGGGCAGGAGTGTCAGGTGTTGGGGAGCACAGTGTCACTGTCCACTCCATGGGCTGAGATGAAAAGACAGGGGAAGAGAAGCAGAAGAATGTAAGGGGCTGGCCCCACCCCAGTGATCCTGCACTTGAAGGTCATTCCTTCTGTGCCCTTGGCCTGAGAGACCCGAGTTCCAGGCTAGTTGCTTTAGAAAAGCTATGTGGCCACACAGGGCCATTTGCCCTCTGGTCCTGAGTTTCCTTACCTATAAAATAGGGCTAGTAATGTCATCTGCTCAGTTCACCTCTCAGTTCAGCAGCTGACATGAGAGAACATCAATAAAGGAGCCACAGGATAGGGTGGGGTGGAGTGGGGGAATTGTGCCAAGAATAAAGAAGTAGGAATGTGAAACAAAGGACTTGGTGGGAGACCTATTCTCAGACTGCGTTCCAGTCTGGGGAAAAGTTGGGAAGAGGAGGAGCTGGGGCCCAGCCTCACTTACTTTTCTTGCCCTGTAGGAGACCAGTCCTGGGTCTGGGGGGGCTAAAGCTGCTGGGGCTTAGGGGAGTGGTACTGGCAGGGGTAGGTGTGGGGGAGTTGTAGAGGTAGGAGCCCACACCACCAATATTCACCCCTGCAGAGAGAAGAGGACAGTACTGAGCCACTAGTCCCAGCCATGGGGAGATCCCGCCCTAACAGTTTCCAAGCTGCTACTTACCCCTGGGTCCGAAGAGAGCCCCATAACATGGCTTGTGGCAGTACGGTTTCCCATTGTGCTAGGCACAAGCAGAGAGAAGAGTTTTTTGCTCAGGAACAAAAGAGCCTCTCCTGTACCCTACAAGTACAGAAGTGCAACCTTTCCCCCAAGACAGGCTGCCAGGTGTGTCTGTCTACCGTGCTGGTCTGATGGGGCTGGGAAGGGTAGGGGAGTTCTGTCATCCTGAAATTACCACTTGGGTCAGGGAGAATGGGACAAGAGCAGGTTAGAAAGCAGTGCTGCTTCTCTCCACTCCCCTCCAAATGGCATAGGATCAAAAGCACAACTCACTCCAAATCTTGGCTGATATGGGGTCTGTCTTGGGGACTGCCTGCTGGGGTTGTTCTGGGCAGGCCTGCGGGGCCAAAACTAAGGACAGGTGCCTAAGCACCAGTGACAAAGGGCTGTGTGCCATAGCTAGGCCTCACCTCTGCATGCCCTCCAGGGGACAGGACGTTGTGGCAGCGCTCACATTTCAGGCAGAAGCGGTGCCAGTTCTTGCCCAAAGAGCTCACCTTCTCCGCTGTGAGGAACGAGGTGAAGGGCTGCAAGGAGCCAGGCCAGGCATCCAGCACCCTCCTTCTCTGCTGAGTTCCGCTTGCCCAGCTCCCAGGAGCAGGCGTCCCCGCCCCAGCTGGAAAGGGGAACTGGGACCACATCACCAGCCTCTCATGTCCTCAGGAAGCCCAGCGGGCTTCGCCCCACTTTTTACCCTTCCTCAGCCCAACCTCACCGAAGAAAACGGGTTGTTGGCAACGCGGGCAGGTCCAGCTCATAGCTCCGAGGTCGCCGCAGCCTGCACTGCGCACCTCCCGGACGCGGGACCGCGCTCGTACCCCTGCGCCGACTCCGCCCTCGGCGCGGTGTTGAGCCTCATTGGGCAAAGCGCGCGGCTGACCGGCGCCCATTGGTCGCCAGAAGTTTAGAAGCTCCGCACTTCGAAGGGACCCTGGGGACTTGGCCCTGGATGCAGGCGGGAGATCTGTGGCCCAACCAGGAGCTAAGGAAGCATAGTGAAAATGCCTGGAAGGGTGGCACTGGTTTCTGGTTTGTTAGAGAGGGAAAATGTCCAGACTGCAGACGCCATAGAAAAAACACTATTACTTCCCTCAAAGGGAGGAGCTGGGCATTCTTTGAGATGGTTTGATTTTTTTATTTTTAATTCTTTGTATTTATTTATTTTCCCTTTTTGTTGCCCTTGTTTTTCATTGTTGTTGTAGTTATTGTTGTTGATGATGATGTCGTCGTTGTTAGATAGGACAGAGAGAGATGGGGATGACAGAGAGGGAGAGAAAGATAGACACCTGCAGACCTGCTTCACCGCCTGTGAAGCGACTCCCCTACAGGTAGGGAGCCGGGGGCTCGAACGAGACGGTTTGATTCTTTGGCAGTCTCATGGGTGGTAAGAACAATAGAACCTGGAGACCATTTATTTTACTATTTTACTTACTCTTTAGCTTCAGGCAATTAATGTCCCCGGTCTCTGTTTTCATTATCTACACAATGAGTATGATGATTTCTACCTCATAGAATTGTGCCAATTAGTTAATATGTGTGACATGCCCAAACAGAACCTGGTACATAAATGCTACAAAAGCAACACCTATTTTTTTTTTCAATTTCAGTATCATTTTATTGAAGAAATGCTCATTTACAGGATTTCTGTCACCTGTCCACATTTCTCCAAGATAGGTAGCACATAGCACTACATTTCACCCTCACCCAAACCAACACCTTATTCCACCACAAGGGTTTAGGTCAACAGCTGTTATTAGGACGGGCCTCATAATGAACTCAATTTAGTATAGAAGCCTTAAAATGTGATCTGTATACAATACTGCGTTTGTAAATTGTGTTTGTGTGTTTATTTCTTTTTTGCCTTCAGGGTTATCACTGGGACTCACTACGAATCCACAGCTCCTGTGGCCATTCTTTCAATTTTTTTTTTAATAGGACAGAGAGAAATTGAGAGGGGAGGGGAAGCTACAGAGGGAGAAAGACAGACGCCAGAAGACCTGCTTCACCTCTTGTGAAGTGACCCCCCCCCCTTTGCAGGTGGAGAGCCGGGGGCTCCAACCAGGATTCTTGTGCTTTGTGCTATGTGCACTTAACACAGTGCACCACCACACCCCTAAACTTGTAATAATACCAACTTCCTTCAGGGCAGTGGGGCCGGGTTCAAAACTGGCAAAGTAGTGTATTATCCAAGTGAGCTAGTTCACCAGCCCTAGGATATGATTTAAACTGGACCTGATTATAAATACTAGAGAACTGATAAAGCAGAAAGAGAACTGAAAATTTGCTTTGGCAGCAATCCAGTTCCACTAATTAGTCATTCCTAAGAACTTCCTAATTAAGCTTAACTAGCATAATGATGTATATCATTAAATATATGGCAGTGAAATAATGTGGGAAAGTATCATGTAAACTGTAAAGCAGCTTACAAATATGGCTGTTATGTGTTAGGTTAGCTTTACAGTGAGTCTTGATTACAAGTATGAACTCCATTTATTTTATGTCCTTGTACACTTGTTCAAGTACATTGGCTCAGGTCAAATTTTTGTGACTATTAAGGCATTATCAAAAACTTCTGAAAGGTGTAACTCAGTTCTGGTATGTTAATGAAAAATCAATCTTACCTCTTTTTAAAATTTTTAAAAAAAAAATATTTATTTTCCCTTTTGTTGCCCTTGTTTTTTTTTTTTATTGTTGTAGTTATCGTTGTTATTGATGTCATTGTTAGATAGGACAGAGAGAAATGGAGAGAGGAGGGGAAGACAGAGGGGGAGAGAAAGAAAGACACCTGTAGACCTGCTTCACCGCCTGTGAAGCAACTCCCCTGCAGGTGGGGAGCCAGGGGCTCGAACTGGGATCCTTAGGCCAGTCCTTGTGCTTGGCACCAAGTGCGCTTAACCTGCTGCACTACCACCCGACTGCCAATCTTACCTCTTTATCATTGTTTCTTAACTTTATTATTCATAAACCTATGGTTTCTCACTCCAAGTTATGTCTCCAACTAGAAATCTTTACTTTGATTATTTTTTGTTAATTTTTATTATCTTTATTTATTGGATAGAGAAAGCCAGAAATCAAGAGTGACAGGGGCTATAGAGAGGGAGAGAGATAGACATCTACAGCCCTGCTTCACCTTTTGCAAAGGTTAAGGGCTGGGGGCTCGAACCTGGGTCCTTGAGTGCTATAATGTGTGTGCTTAACCAGGTGCGCCACCACCCAGCCCCCTACTTTTATTATTTTTAAAAATATTTTATTTACTAATGAGAAAGATGAGGGAGAGAGAACCAGACACCCTGGAGTCAGGTGGTAGTGCAGTGGGCTAAGCGTACATGGCACAAAGCCCAAGGACCAACGTAAGGATCCTGGTTCAAGCCCCTGGCTCCCCACCTGCAGGGGAGTCTCTTCACAAGCGGTGAAGCAGGTCTGCAAGTGTCTTTCTCTCTCCCTATCTTCTCCTCCTCTCTCAATTTCTCTCTATCCTATCAATAACAACATCAACAACAATAACTACAACAATAAAACAAGGGCAACAAAAGAATAAATAAATATTTTTTAAAAAAGAACCAGACAGCTGGTACACATGTTACCAGGGATTGAACTCAGGACCTGTTTGAGTTCAGTGCTTTATCTGTCCACTGCACCACCGCCCAGACCACTACTTTTTATTTTGCCTCCAGAGTTATCGCTGGGGCCCGTTGTCTACACTATGAATCCACTGCTCCTGGATATATATATATATATATATATATATATTCCCTTTTGTTGCCCTTGTTTTTTTATTGTTGTTGTTATTGATGTCGTCGTTGTTGAATAGGACAGAGAGAAATGAAATGGAGAGAGAAGGGGAAGACAGAGGAGGGAGAGAAAGACAGACACCTGCAGACCTGCTTCACTGCTTGTGAAGTGACGGCCCTGAAGGTGGGGAGCCGGGGGCTCGAACCTGGATCCTTGTGTGGGATGTTGCACTTAGCCCCACCTGCGCTTAACCAGCTGTGCTACCGCCTAACTCCCTTATTTTTTCCCTTTTGTTGCCCCTTGTTGTTTATGGTTTTTGTTATTATTGTTGTCATTGCTGTCGTTGTTGGGTAGGACAAAGAGAAAATTGAGACAGGAGGGGAAGACAGAGAGGGGGAGAGAAAGACACCTGCAGACCTGCTTCACCACTTGTGAAGCGACTCCCCTGCATGTGGCAGGGAGCTTGAACAGGGGCGGAGGGGGGCTCAAACTGGGATCCTTAAGCCTATCCTTGCACTTTGCGCCACCTGTGCTTAACCCGCTGCTCTATTGCCCGACCCATGGACCACTACTTTTATTTTTATTTTTTTTAAGATTTTATTTATTTATTAATGAGAAAGGTAAGAGGAGAGAGAAAGAACCAGGCATCACTCTGGCACATGTGCTGCTGGGGATCAAACTCAGGACCTCATGCTTGAGAGTCCAAAGCTTTACCACTGTACCACCTCCCAGACCACACTACTTTTATTTTTTAAAGCTTTATTTGAAAGGAGCCAGGTGATGGCACACCTGGTTAAGCACACGTTACAATGCTCAAGGACCTGGGTTCAAGCCCGACGCCCACCTGCAGGAAGAAAGCTCTGCGATCAGTAAGGTGGAGCTGCAGTGTTTCTCTCTCCCATCTCCCCTCTTGATTTCTATCTTTTTTAACTTATTTTTTTATTGTCTTTATTTATTGGATAGACAGGACGAAATTGAGAGAAAAGGGAAGATAGAGAGGAAGAGAGACAGAGAGAGACACCTGCAGCATTGCTTCACCATTTGTAAGGCTTTCCCCCTGAACGTGGGGACCAGGGGCTTGAACCCAGGTCCTTGTGCATTGTAATGTGT
The DNA here is from genome assembly GCF_950295315.1 of Erinaceus europaeus. Classification (NCBI taxonomy): domain Eukaryota; kingdom Metazoa; phylum Chordata; class Mammalia; order Eulipotyphla; family Erinaceidae; genus Erinaceus; species Erinaceus europaeus. The sequence goes on from NC_080165.1 coordinate 67,862,940, forward strand.
GCTCAGCCAGGTGCACCATCACCCAGCCCCTTGATTTCTATCTCTATTCAATAAATAAATAAATGAACATTTAAAAAACACTTTACTTGATAAGACAGAGAAAAACTGAGAGGGATGGGTGATAGAGAGGAAGAAAGAGACACCTGCAGACCTGCTTCACCTATTGTGAAGCTCTCCATCTGCAGTGGGGACCAGGGACTTGAACCTGGGTCCTTGCACATGGTAACTTGTGCACTCGACCAAGTGCACCACTGCCAGACCCCTCTGAAAACTTTACTTTCTATGTTTACATTACTTAACATTAAATAAATATAGAAACACACAAAACAGATTGATCTTCTTACAAACATACTAATCTTCCCACATTTAGATAACTACTATAGTGTAATCACATATTATTTATGGCTCATGGCTCCCCTTCTTTTTCTTTTTTTTCCCCCTCCAAAGTTACTGCTGGGCTCAGTGCCTGCACCATGAATCCACTGCTCCTGGAGGCCATATTTCCCCCTTTTGTTGCCCTTATTGTTGTAGCCTTGTTGTGGTTATTTTGTTGTTGTTGATGTCATTTGTTGTTGTATAGGACAGAGAAATGGAGAGAGGAGGGGAAGACAGAGGGGAGAGAAAGATAGACACCTGCAGACCTGCTTCACCGCCTGTGAAGCGACTCCCCTGCAGGTGGTGAGCCAGTGGCTCGAACCAGGATCTTCAAGTCGGTTCTTGCGCTTTGTGCCACATGCGCTTAAGCTGCTGCGCTACCGCCCAGCCCCCGTTTCTTCTTCTTTTAAAGATTTAGTTTACTTAATACACATGAGACACAGAAGTCAGGGTACCAGGGTAAAGTACTTTCTGTATGTAGAAATTTGAGGTTAGCTATTGAATGGGAAACATTTTGTGGCATCAGCAGGCTAATTCAGAATTAATATCGCAAGAAAGGACTCGTTGGCTGCTTAGAATCCATATTGAAGAGATAAACTTTATTTAATCATTTATTTTCACTTTTGTTGCCCTTGTTGTTTTATTGTTGTTGTTGATGTCGTCGTTGTTGGATAGGACAGAGAGAACTGGAGAGAGGAGGGGAAGAAAGAGAGGAGGAGAGAAAGAGAGACACCTGCAGACCTGCTTCACCGCTTGTGAAGCGACCCGGACCGCCCCTCCCCCAGGTGGGGAGCCGGGGGTTAGAACCGCAAGTCTTAAGCTGGTCCTTGCGCTGCACGCCACACGTGCACTTAACCCGCTGCTCTACTGCTCCAACCCCAAGATAAACTTTAAATGGTAATGTTTCATACAAAGATAAGATTTGACTTCTCAGGCGGGCGTAGATGGCATAATGGTTATGCCAACAGACTCTCATGCCTGCGGCCCTGAAGTCCCAAGTTCAGTCCCCTGTACCACCATAAGCCAGAGCTGATCAGTGCTCTGGTAAAATAAAACAGAATAAAATAAAAAAGATTTGACTTCTCAGACGTAACTTGGAAATGTGTGTTTTGTCTGAGAATATTTAAAAACAACTACCTTCGGAGGGCCAGGCGGTAGCACAGTGGGTTAAGTGCACATGGCACAAAGTGCAAGGATGGGCATAAGGATCCCCGTTCAAGCCCCTGGCTCCCCACCTGCAGGGGAGTGGCTTCACAAGCAGTGAAGTGGCTTCACAAGCAGGGAGTGGCTTCACAAGCAGAATCTTCTCTCCCCGTCTTCCTCTCCTCTCTTGATTTCTCTGTCCTGTCCAACAACAACAGCAATAACAACAAAAATAGCCCCCCAGGAGCAGTGGATTCATAGTGCAGGTGCCGAGCTCCAGAAATAACCCTGGAGGCAAACAAACAAACAAAACCTACCTTCAAATAGTTTGCAGTATGAAAAATGTATCCATAGGTTGAAAAATGAGGAGAAAATGAGTGAAATTTGGTAGACATCCTGCTTGGAAACCTGATAGTGAATTGAAATGGCAATAAGCTACCAGAAATTTCCTAGATTTACACTAAATTCTGGGGATAATTGTTTTACAATATACAAGAAAAGTCCTTCCAGGTCATGAGATTGCTAGTGAGGTTAAAGCAGTGTAATCTTAAGATTTCAGATAAATGCAAATGCTTATCTTTCCACAGAGGAGTCCTTCAGTTCCTCTATGAAGCTCATGGTCACATGATCAGGAGTCAAATTCCACTCTTGCCCACCTTCACAATGACTAGGTTTTCCTTCCCTCTTCTCCCAAGCTTTTGGAACAAACCAAACCATAAAATCTTTTATTCCTAATCTGCTACTAAAATCTCTCCTACAAAAAAAAGGGGGGGGGAGGTACACAATTAGCAGTGCTTTAGTGCAGGCAATAATTTGAGTAGCTGTTTCTCTTAACAAAAGACCACAAAGAGAAAAGCTACTTTAAAGGCAGTGAATTTATGCAACTTTACAGGGAACACTTTATTTTCTACTTAGAAGCATTTCCTTTGGAGAACTTCATTTCAGTTTACTAGATTATTCAGCAGTACAGAGCCTGGTGAGTTTATGACCAGAACCTGATCTGAGTACTCCATCCACCTGGCCAAAGTAATTGCTCAGGGACAAGAATATGGCCCAAGTTACAATAATCATCATCATCCAAGAGAATTTTTTTATTATAAGGAAAAATACATTCTCCTCCAGATTTGAGTCTGTAAGGATCAGCTTAAAACTGCAGAGCCTCTTGATCTCTAGAGTAGGAAAAAATAAAATTAAAAATGAAACCAAGCAGAGCAAATGGGGAAGAGATGCTTGATGACTTTTTTGACCTGAATCTAACTCTGCTTTGACTACCCAAGACAAACTATCCCATCCATTTTTTCTGAAGCTTTTTTAATTGTTTCTGTCACTCATAAGAAGTATAACTAAAACATGCACATTGGGAGCTGAGTGCTGTTGTATCCAGTTGAGCCAACCCATACTTGTTGACTACTGTGTTTCCAAGGGAAGGAATGGGTTCACAGAACTCTGGTGGTGGGAACAGTATGGAATTATACCCCTATTATCTTATAATTTTGTATATCACACTTACACCTATTAATTCCAAATGTCCTTTCTTTTTTCCTCTTCTCTGTCTCTGGGTCCTGATGGAAATAGGGTGCAGAGCCCTCTAGTCATCTTCCCCTAATATTTCTCCACCTCTGGGAAGGAGTACAGATGAAAATTCTTTTTGGGATGCAGAAGGTGGGAGTTCTGGTTTCTGTAACTGCTTTTCCACTGAACATGGATATTGGCATGTTGATCCCAGCCTGTTTCTGTTTTTCTCTAGTCGGGTAGAGCTCTGGAGAGGCGTGGTTTTAGGACCTCTTCTAAAGAGCTCTTCTGCCCAGGGAATTCAGGATGGAACAATAACAACAACGATAAACAACAAGAGCAACAAAAAGGAAGAAATAGCCTTCAGGAGCAGTGGATTCATAATGAGCCTCACTGAGCCCCAGCAATAGCCCTGGAGGCAAAAAAAAAAAAAAGATATAAAGCAAGAAAAAATGTTTAATAAATAAGAACCAGAAAGTAGGAATAGAGCAGGTAAGAACAGGGATTTTAGGTTGGAAAGAAACTAGGAAGTCTATTTTAGGTATCTTCCTAGGGGACCATGACTTTAGTAATTTAAAAAAAAATATATTTTTTCATTCCCTTTTGTTGCCCTTGTTGTTTTATTGTTGTAGTTACTGATGTCATTGTTGTTGGATAGGACAGAGAGAAATGGAGAGAGGAGGGGAAGACATAGAGGGGGAGAGAAAGATAGACACCTACAGACCTGCTTCACCGTCTATGAAGCCACTCCCCTACAGGTGGGGATCCGGGGTGTGTGTGATTTATTACATCATAGCAAATGACTCTGGGGAAGGAGTAAAAGGGAGGTGACAAGGGGAGGGGAACTTTAGGGTTCTGGTGCCCAATGGTAGGAAAAGACTTAACTTGGGAGTGAAAGTGTTTCGCAAACACCTATCATAAGGAGAAGAGAGGGCAGGGGTAGATAGCATAATGGTTATGCAAACAGTCTCTCATGCCTGATGCTCTGAAGTCCCAGGATCACCCCACCACCACCATAAGCCAGAGCTAAGTGGTGCCCTGGTTAAAGAAAAAATAATAATAATAAGTGCACATGGTGCAAAGTGCAAAGACCAGCAGAAGGATCCCAGTTTGAGCCCCTGGCTCCCCACCAGCAGGGGGGGTCACTTCACAAGTGGTGAAGCAGGTCTGCAGGTGTCTATCTTTCTCTCCCCTTCTCTGTCTTCCCTTCCTCTCTCCATTTCTCTCTGTCCTATCCAACAACGAATGACATCAATAACAACAACAATAATAACTACAACAATAAAACAAGGGCAACAAAAAGGAATAAATTAATATTTTTTAAAAATTCAACACAGGGAGAAGAGAAACTGTACTCATGTGTCAACAACTGTACTGCAAACCATTAGCCCCATCCCAGTGAATTTTTTGTTTAAGTAGGCAAAGGGGCAGGGAGATAGTTTAATGTGTTAGTGCAAAGGATTTGCATACCTGAGGTCTTAGAAGTCCTAGGTTCTGGGAGTCGGGCTGTAGCGCAGCGTGTTAAGCGCAGGTGGCGCAAAGCACAAGGACCGGCATAAGGATCCCGGTTCGAACCCCGGCTCCCCACCTGCAGGGGAGTCGCTTCACAGGCGGTGAAGCAGGTCTGCAGGTATCTATCTTTCTCTCCTCCTCTCTCCATTTCTCTCTGTCCTATCCAACAACGACGACAACAACAATAATAACTACAACAATAAAACAAGGGCAACAAAAGGGAATAAATAAATAAAATAAAATATTTTAAAAAAAGAAGTCCTAGGTTCAATCTCTAGCAACACCATAAGCAAGAGCTAAGTGTCTCTGGTATCTCTCTCACTGTAGAACTCTCTAAAGATAAATTAATTAAAAATTTTTTTTAATTTTAAGAAAGGGTTGAGAGCTCATCTGATAGAACTTGTACCTTACCATTTGTGAGGGCTTGGGTTTGAACCCTGCCACCACTTGGTTGTACCATGGCACCAGGGGAAGCTCCACAGATGGTGGAGCTGTGTTGTGTTGTTTCCCCCTCTCTTTCTCCTTCTCTCCCAGTGCCTGGCAAAAGAATTGGGGGGGAGGGGAGTCAGCCTAGAAGCAGCAGAATCTTACATGCATAAGATCTTCGTGCTACAAAAAAAAAAAACCAAAATATAGTGTATATATATAATCATATGAATATATAAATGTTATATATATGAATTCATATTATATATGAATATATAAATATATTTAAGGTAAAGGCGTTGGGTCATTCTCTAAAGAAAATAAACACAAAAAAAGATACTTGGCATTACTACGGAAAGAGAGAGACAGACTGGCGGTATAGATCAACCAGCCAACATCTATGTCCAGCAAAGAAGAAATTACAGAAGCTAGAACTCCTTCCTTCTGCACCCCAAAAGAAATTTTGGTCCTTACTCCCAGAGGGGTTGAAATGTTAGGGGAAGATGATCAGAGGTCTCTGAACCCAAGTTCCACTGGGACAAGAATTTTTGTGACAAGGAATCTTTGTTTTTGTACCATCACTGAGAGGGAAGAGATTCTGGAGAACACCTATGGAAAACAGGCAGTGTTTTGATTATATGAGAGAGGATAGTTATGGGATGGTTTTGATTTTTCTCATAAGGGGAATGTAGAGAATTCAAACACATGAACACACACACACACACACATATACACATACAGTCAAACCATAAATAGGATTTCAAGAGAACTATGGTGGTTAACCTTGGGGCTGGGGGATACACAGCACTTTGGTAGTGGGAGTGATATGGAATTATACCTGTTATAACCTTATAAACCACTATTAAATCACTAATAAAAATGTTAATATAGAGAAAAATACAACGTAATATAAATGTAAAAAAAAGATGTTTGCCATTATTAGTCATTCAAGAAGTATAAATAATACTGCCAGAGACAAGCCATGGTACAGTACTTGCAAGTAAACCATGTTCCCCAAAAACAACTATAAAAAACAAGAAATTACAGTAAATCTTACCAGTGCACAACTGATTTGCTTGACTAACACATGCATCCAGAGTCAGAAGCTAGTTCAAATAGTAAAAGTGTCTGCCTCATCCAGTAGAGTGTCCACATTATCATGCTGGAGGCCACAGTTTCAAACCCTGCCACCACATCAAAGTACCATGGCACTGGAGGAAGCTTCATAGATGGCAGAGCAATGTTGTGGTCTCTCTCTCCCTCTCTCTCTCCCTTCCTCCTCCCCTCTTCTCTTTCTCTCTCTCTCCCTCCCTCTCCCCCCCCCACGTATGTAATGGTTATACAAAGAGACTCTCATGCCTGAGGCTCCATAGTCCCTGGTTCAATCCCTTGTACCACCATAAGTCTGAGCTGAGCAGAGCTGAAACAGAGCTCTGGTTAAAAAAAAAAAAAAAAAAAAGACACACACATCCTTCTAGAGGCAAGAAGCAAGTGAAAGGCAAAAAGAGAAGATTCAGACACATCTGGTCTAGCAGCACACCACTTGTCAGTCGCTACTATTACAAGCAGAGCAGACCCCATGGGGATAGGAGAGACTTTAGGTTTTTTTGTTTGTTTTTCTTTTCTGATGTCCTCATAGTTACCTTTGTTGTTGTTATTATTGTTGTTGTCATTGCTGTTGTTGTTGTTGGATAGGACAGAGAAATTGAGAGAGGAGGGGAAACAGGGAGGGGAAGAGAAAAACAGACACCTGCAGACCTGCTTCACCATCCATAAAGCAACCCCCTTGCATCTGGGGAGCTGGGGGGGGGGACTCAAACCGGGATCCTTATGCTGGTCCTTGCACGTTGTGCCACCACCCAGCACCCTGTTTGTTTTGTTTTAAGATTTGTTTTTTAAAAAGGAAAATACTGGGCTGGGTGGTGGCACACCTAGTTGATGTTAACACAAGGACCCAGGTTCAAGTCCCCAGTCCCCATCTGGAGAGGAAAAGCTTTGCAAGTGGTGAAGTAGTGTTGCAGGTGTCTCTCTGTTTCTGTCCCTATTACTCCCTCCTCTCTTGACTTCTGGCTGTTTCTATCCAATAAATAAATAAAAGATAATTTTTAAAAAACCAAGGGGCCAGGTGGTGGTGCACCTGGTTGAGTGCCCATGTTACAGTGTACAAGGACCCAGGTTCGAACCCCTGGTCCCCACCTGCAGGAGGAAAGCTTCACAAGTGGTGAAGCAGGGCTGCAGATGTCTCTCTGTCTCTCCCTCTCTATCACCCCCTTCCCTCTCCATTTCTGGCTGTCTCTATCAAATAAATAAAGATAATAAAAAAATTTTTTTAAAAGGGGGAATACTGGGGACTGGGTGGTGATGCACCTGGTTCAGAGCATATGTTACCATGCACAGGACTCAGGTTGGCACCCCTGATCCCCACCTATAAGTACAGGGAGTGCTTCACGAGTGGTGAAATAGTGCTGCAGGTGTCTCTCTTCTTCTTTATCTGCCCTTCCTTCTCAATTTATCTCTGTACTAGTAAGCAGATAAATAAATAAATATAAAAAGGAAAATACATGATAGTAATGTTCTGCATCAATATCACTAGTTTATAATGTCTGTTTACAAGAAAATCTATGTAACAGTGGACCTAACAGTTCAAAGCTAGATAATTTAAAGTTCAGTGCTATTTGTAAACCATTTATCTAGTAAAGTCTACTAACCAGAAAATATAAAGAATCTTTACAATTCTATAATAAAAAGACAACTCAATTAAAAAGTGGGCAAAGGAATTCAGATATTTCTCCAAAGAAGAAACAGAGCAAACATGAAAATATGCTCAGTGTCATTAGTCATCAAATAAAAACTATAATGAAATACTAGAATGTCTATATTTAATAGAAAACTAACAAACAATATAGATAAGCAGAGACTGAAACCATCATTCATTACTGAAGAGAGGGAAAAGGTAAGAAAATTCAGGGGGCAAAGGCAGATAGCATAACGGTTATGCAAAGAGACCTCATACCTGAGGCTTCCAAGTTCCAAGTTCAATTCCCTGCATCAATATAAACCAGAGCTGAGCAGTGCTCTGGTAAAAAATAAAGTAAGTGGTCCGGGAGGTGGCGCAGTGGATAAGGCATTGGACTCTCAAGCATGAGGTCCTAAATTCAATCCCCGGCAGCACATGTACCAGAGTGATGTCTGGTTCTTTCTCTCCTATCATTTCTCATGAGTCAATAAATAAAATCTTTTTTAAAAATTAAGAAAAAGAAAGTAAAACTTAAAAAAAAAAATTAGAGGGCCAGGCGGTAGTACAGAGGGTTGAGCACACATGGCCCCAAGCACAAGTGTAAGGATCCCAGTTGAGCCCCCTCGCTGCCCAACTGCAGCAGATCACATCACAATCGGTGAAGTAGGTCTGCAGGTGTGTCTATCTTTCTCTCCTCTCTGTCTTCCCCTCCTCTCTCCATTTCTCTCTGGTCCTGTCCAACAACAATGACATCAATAAGAACAATAATAATAGCAACAACAACAATAAACCACAAGGGCAACAAAAGGGAATAAATAGCCTCCAGGAGCACTGGATTCACAGTGCAGGCACTGAGCCCCAGCGATAACCCTGGAGGCAAAATAAATAAATAAAAATAATAAAGTAACTAATTAAAAAAAAGAAAATTCAGGCAGTTTATCAGACAGTTAAATATTACAGTAATATTCTAATTCTTCTTTTAGGCATATACTGAAAAGAACTGAAAATAAGTACTAAGCTAAATAAGTACAAATGTTCATGGTAGTACCATTCACAATAGTCAAAACTGAAAACAGGTCAAGTGGTGGCACAGCCAGTTGAGCACACATGTTGCCACGTGCAGAGTCCCAGGTTCAAGCCCCCCAGTCACCACCTGCAGAGGCAAAGTTTCACAAATGGTGAAGCAGTGCTGTAGGTGTCTCTCTCTCTTTTTTCTTTTCTTTTCTTTTTTTTTTTTGACCAGAGTACTGCTCAGCCCTGGCCTATGGTGGTGTAGGGATTGAACCTGGGACTTTGGAGCCTCAAGCATGACAATCTCTTTGCATAATCACTATGCTATCTACCTCCACTCTCTCTCCTTGTCCCCTCTTCCTTATGCCTCTCAATTTGTCTCTATACAAAATAAATTAATAAATTTAAAAAAATTTTAAATAACCCATCAATGAATAATGGATAAATAAATGTGGCAAACAGGTATGATGGATATTATCCAGTCAGAAAAAGTAATGAAACACCAATACATGTTACCAGATGGATGAACTTCAAAAATCGTTATGCTAAGTTAAAGAAGACAGAAAAGGGGGCCTGGTGGCAGTGCAGCGGGTTAAGCGCATATGGTGCAAAACGCAAGGACTGAAGCAAGGATCCAAGTTCTAGCCTCCTGCTCCCCACCTGCAGGGGGGTTGCTTCACAAGTGGTGAAGCAAGTCTGCAGGTGTCTATCTTTCTCTCCCCCTCTGTCTTCCCCTCCTATCTTGATTTATCTCTGTCCTATCCAGCAATAACAATAATAACAACAAGGGGAAAGTCTGGCGGTAGTGCAGCGGGTTAAGCCCACGTGGTGCAAAGCACAAGGACCGCTGTAAGGACCCCGGTTCCAGCCCCCAGCTCCCCACCTGCATGGAAGTTACTTCACAGGAAGTGAAGCAGGTCTGCAGGTGTCTATCTTTCTCTCTCCCTCTCTGTCTTCCCCTCCTCTATCCATCTCTCTCTGTCCTATCCAACAATGCCAACATCAGTAACAATAGTAACTACACCAATAAAAAACAACAAAAGGGAATAAATAAATATTTTTAAAAAGTAATAACAACAAGGGCAACAAAAATGGGGAAAAAAGGCCTCCAGGAGCACTGGATTCATAGACACCAAGGCCCAGCAATAACCCTGGAAACAAAAAAAGAAAAAAAGAAGAAGACAGAAAAGGTCATATAATGTATGTTTGACTTGCATAAACTGTCCAGAATAAGTAATCCCCCAGAAAAATCACATTAGATATGAACAGCATTTTGGGGTAAGGAATAATGAGGAGTAACCATTAATACATTATTTTCAGGGGGTTAGAATGTTCTGGAATTAGTAGCACTGACTTTGAAGATACTGAAAACCACTGGGGTATGGGTGGGGCTGGTGATATAGGTCACCAGGGAGGGCACCCGCTTTGCCATGTGTACAACCCAGGTTTGTGTTTCTAGTATACAACATAGAAGTACTATAGCACTAGGGGAAGCTTTTCTCTCCTGCAACCTCTCCATCTGAAAAGGTCTGCCCAGAGCAGTGAAGCTCTCAATAATAACAAAGAAAAAGAGAGAGAAGGGGAAAAGAGGGAGGGAGGGAGTGAGTGAGTGGGAGAGGAGAGACACAGAAAGGAGAGGTAAGGGGAGAGGGGAGGGAGGGAGGGAAGGAGAGGAGGCAAAAAGGAAAGGAGGGGAGGCAAGGAAAGGGTACGGTTTCTTAAAATTTTTTGTTTGTATTACCTTTATTTATTGGATAGAGACAGTCAGAAATCGAGAGGGAAGTGGGTGATAAGAGAGGGAGATAGAGATACACCTACCACACTGCTTCACCACTCAAGAACCTTTTCCCCCTACAAGTGGGGACTGGGGGCTTGAACCCAGGTCCTTGTACATTGTAACATGTGCACTCAACCAGGTGCGCCACCACCAATCCCCTTTCTCTCTTTTTTATTTTTATTTTTTTCCCTTTTGTTGCCCTTGTTGTTTATCATCGTTGTTATTGTTGTTATTGCTGTCGTTGTTGTTGGATAGGACAGAGAGAAATCGAGAGAGGAGGGAAAGACTGAGAGGGAGAGAGAGACACCTGCAGACCTGCTTCACCACCTGTGAAGCAACTCCCCTGCAAGTGGGGAACCGGGGGCTCGAACTGGGATTCTAATGCTGGTCAGTGTGCTTTCCGCCAAGTGCACTTAACCTGCTGCGCCACCACCCAGCTCCCCCCTTTATCTCTTTCTCTTTTTAAAAAATTTTTTATTATCTTTATTTTTATTTATTGGATAGAGACAGCCAGAAATTGAGAGGGAAAGGTGGGACTGAGAGAAAGAGAGGCAGACAGACCCCTGCAGCACTGTTCACCACTTGTAAAGCTTTCCCCCTGCAGGTAAGGACTGGGGACTTGAACATGGTTCCTTGCACATTTTAACATGTGCGCTCAACCAGGTGTGCCACCACCCAACCCCCCTTTCTCTCTCTCTCTCCCCTTCTCTCTTGATTTCTGTCTATCCAGTAAATAAATAAAGATAATTTTTTAAAAATTAAGTAGGGCGGGGGTAGATAGCATAATGGTTATGCAAACAGATTCTCATGCCTGAGGCTCCAAAGTCCCAGGTTCAATCCCCCACACCACCATAAGCCATAGCTGAGCAGTGCTCTGGTTAAAAAAATAATAAAAATTGGGAGTCGGGCGGTAGCGCAATGGGGTAAGTGCAAGTGGCACAAAGCACAAGGACCAGCATATGGAAAAAAAATAAATAAATGGTTTTATATGTGAACTCTGACATATTAAGCAAAGCACAAAGGAAAAAAAGTCTAAAAAATCTTCCCTTTCTCCCAGCTTATCTTCTAGATCTACACACCTCAAAGGTGAACTTCAGATACTGATGAAGAATGCAGGTCTAAGTAGCATCCAAGGGACGATACGGAAGTGAGACACAGGAATGAATATTATGACTAACACCGACTATTTTCCCTGACTGTGGTAGCTGATAAGAAACAGAGGGAAGGACTAGGGAGGTGATTCCTTGGTAGAGTGTCAGCCTTGAATTTTTGAAGTCGTGAATTTGCTCTCTGGTATGTGAAAGCAACAAAGACAAAACAAGTAGAACTCTACGAACAATAGAACAGTGTTTATAGCTCTTTTTCAGACAAAAAAAAAAAAGTCCAGGGTGGTAGCTGAGAACACATATATGGGACCCTAAATTCAACCTCTATATCATATTTTATTTATTCATTTATTGTTTATATCACATTATTTATTCCCTTTTGTTGCCCTTTTTTTTATTGTTGTAGTTATTGTTATTGATGTCATCATTGTTGAATAGGACAGAGAGAAATGGAGAGAGGAGGGGAAAACAGAGAGGGGAAGAGAAAGACACCTGCTTCACCGCCTGTGAAGCTACTCCCCTACAGGTGGGGAGCCGGGGGCTCAAAACCTGGATCCCTATGCTGGTCCTTGCTCTTTGCTCCACCTGCCCTTAACCCACTGTGCTACCACCTGACTCCCTTTATATCACATTTTTAAGTTTTGTTTGTGGAGGACTGGCAGTAGGGCACAGAGTTAGGCACACATATTACCATGTGCAAGGACCACACCCCACCTGCAGGGGGTACTTCACAAGTTTTATTTCTGTAAGCTGGAGCTGCTCAGATTTAAATGAATCTGAGTATAAAGCACTTAAAGGTCATCTAAATTTTATTTGGTTCTGGTTATTATCCTCACTGTTTCTGAGCCCACAGTTCCAAAGAATAAGAGAAGGTGGGGGCCGGGTGGTAGTGCAGTGCAATGGGTTAATGCTGGGAAATTGTGCCGATGCAGTCACATCTGCCATGTTGTCCCCTCAGGCTACTGCTAGTTCCCGCGAGAGTTGGGACATTCTCTGAGTGCCTGTTCAGCCATGTTGTGCCCTCAGGGCATTGTCTATATCCCCGTGATATTTGGAGTGCTTTGGTTACTCCTCCCCCTCCCATTCTCACGAGAGTTATTATCCTATCCTGGAGTGCTATGGTTACTCCTCCCCGAAAGCTGCTCCTATAAAAGCCCTTCTTCTTCCGCACCTCGTTCTCTTGCCAGCACTTCACTCCGGTGTTCAGACGCAGGAAAGGTTACTGCGGTGAGGTGGCCATTTTTGCTACCTCCACGTGGCCCAACCTGCTTCTCTAGCACCCAACTCTGAGGTGCCAGCGCAAATAAAGATTTGTGTTTCCTCTTCGCTCAGGACCCCTCCTCTCTCTCTTCTCTGTGGCCTGCGCACAACAACAGATTAAGTTCAGGTGGCGCGAAGCAAAAAGACCGGAGTAAGGATCCTGGTTCAAGCTCCTGGCTCCCCACCTGCAGGAGGGGCCACTTCACAGGCCGTAAAGCAGGTCTACAGGTGTCTATCTTTCTCTTCCCTTCTCTGTCTTCCCCTCCTCTCTTCATTTCTCTGTCCTATCCAACAACAATGACATCAATAATAATAATAAATAATAAACAACAATGATAAAGCAACAAGGGCAACAAAAGGGAATAAAGTAGCCTCCAGGAGCAGTGGATTCCTGGTGCAGGCACTGAGCCCCAGCATTAACCCTGGAGGCAAAAAAAAAAAAAAAAAGAATGAGAGAGTAGAAGAAACACATACAAACATTTTAGATAGAGGTCTCCCTACCCCCCGCAGTGGTGCACCCATTAAGCACAAGCACAAGGATCCAGGTTTGAGTCCCTGGATCCTCACCTGCAGGGGAGATGCTTCATAAGCGGTGAAACAGGTGTTCAGGTGTCTATCTTTCTCTCTCCCTATCTCCCCCTCCTCTCTCAGCTTCTCTCTGTCCTATCCAATAAAAAAAAAAAAAGAAAAAAAATGGCCTCCAGGAGCAGTGCATAGTGCCTGCACTGAGCCTCACTGATAACCGTGGAGGCAAAAAAAAATTTTTTTTAATGTTAGGGCAGGGGTAGATAGCATAATGGTTATGGCAAAGAGAGTCTCATGCCTGAGGCTCCAAAGTGCCAGGTTCAATACCCACCACCACCATAAGGCAGAGCAAGACAGAGCTGAGCAGTGCTCTAGTAAAAAAAAAAAAAAAAAAAAAAAGAGCGAGAGAGAAAGAGAGAGAGAATAAGGCATTTCCATGGAATTTTGAAGTGATGTTTGCCTACTTCTGTGTACCAGATGTTTCAGTATAAGTAAGTGGAGTAAGGGGGTCAAGCAGTAGCACAGCAGGTTAAGTGCACGTGGCATGAAGTGCAAGGACCAGTGTAAGGATCCCAGTTCAAGCCCCCGGCTCCCCACCTGCAGGGGGTCATTTCACAGGCGGTGAAGCAGGTCTGCAGGTGTCTCTCTTTCTCTCCTCCTCTCTGTCTTCCCCTCCTCTCTCCATTTCTCTCTGTCCTATCCAACAACAACGACAATAATAACTACAACAATAAAACAACAAGGGCAACAAAAGGGAATAAATATAAAAAAATTAATAAAAATAAAATTAATTTAAAAATTTTTTTAAATTAAAATTAAAAAGTAGGTGGAGTATGACAGACTGAATGGAAACTGGTAAGACATATGTCCTGAAGTCTAATACTGCAGGATTTTTTAAGTTCATCCTTTATTATTGTCTCTCATTCTCTGAGCCTCCTTTGCTTACCCACTCCTCTAAGAACAACTCCATTTTTTTACCTTGATTCTTGGCTAACAAAGGAAAGCTAAAATCAAGATAGGAAATAATTCACTTGTTCAAACACTTGACAGTGGACCCAAGAAGTATGAGCCAATATGAATTTTACAGTTTTTTTTAAAGAATTTTTTTGTTTTTTTTTTATTTATTTTCCCTTTTGTTGCCCTTGTTGTTTAACATTGTTGTGGTCATTGATGTTGTTGTTGGATAGGACAGAGAGAGAAATGGAGAGAAGAGGGAAGACAGAGAGGGAGAGAGAAAGACAGACACCTGCAGACCTGCTTTACCACTTGTGAAGGGACTCCCTTGCAGTTGGGGAGCCGGGGGCTGGAACCAGGATCCTTACGCAGGTCCTTGCGCTTTGCGCCATGTGTGCTTAACCCACTGCGCCACTGCTCAACTCCCAAATTTTAGTTTTAACATAAGAATCATGGCACAAAATGAAAGGGTGATGATTAGAAGACAATTTATTTAGTATTAAATAAGAAGCATGGCAACTTTATAATGCATACCTTCTATGCCTATCCTAATTCTTCCACTACTGGTATAAATATATATTTGACATCTCCACTCACTACTCACCATTTCCTGGCAGCTAAAATGACAGGCTTTCTCCATCACCCATTCCTGCCCCAGCAGCCATACCCACCTTCTTGAAATCAAGAGATGATTGGTTTACTACTGGCTCCAAGGGCAATAATTTCTTTGGTCTCAGTAGCCTCTATCCCTCACTTCGTGAGACAGAGATATTTTCTGCTTTTTTTTCCTTGTGAAAATCAGAAGCCTTCTGCCACTGTTCCTGAAAAGAAATGAAGATAGGTTGTTGAGTCAGTAGCAATTTCATAAAAATCATCCTTTTGTAGGGAGTTTATAAGAAGGTTAGGTGGGGAAGTCAAGCGATAGCTCAGCGGGTTAAACGCAGGCATAAGGATCCCGGTTTGAGCCCCCGGCACTCCACCTGCAGGGGGTTCCCTTCACAGGCGGTGAAGCAGGTCTACAGGTATCTATTTTTCTCCCCTTCTGTCTTCCCCTCCTCTCTCCATTTCTCTCTGTCATATCCAACAACAATGACATCAATAACAACAATAACTACAACAATAAAACAAGAGCAACAAAACGGAATATTTTTAAAAAACTAAAAAAAAAAAAAATTTAGGTGGCCCTTAAACAGTGGAAGAATATCAAAGATAAAAGAAAGTACTTCAATTTCTCTTAAACAGATTTTTATATTTTTTTCATTATCTTTATTTATTTATTGGATACAGCCAGAAATCAAGAGGGAGGTAGGGGTAAAGAGGGTGAGAGACAGAGAGACACCTGCAGCACTGCTTCACCACTTGTGAAGCTTTCCCCCTGCAGGTGGGGACTGGGGGCTCTATCCCAGTTCCTTGCGCACTGTAACGTGTGCGCTCAACCAGGTGCACCACCACCCGACCCCTCTTGAACATTTTTATTTCCCTTATTTTCTACAAAACTCTTTTGCGGGGGCTGGGCGGTACCGCAGTGGGTTAAGTGCACATTGCGCAAGCGCTAGGACAAGAATCCCGGTTTGAGCCCCCAGCTCCCACCTGCATGGGGTCGCTTCCCAAGCAGTGAAGCAGGTCTGCAGGTGTCTATCTTTTCCTCCCCCTCTGTCTTCCCCTCCTCTCTCCAGTTCTGTCCTATCAACAGAACTGCAGCAACAACAGCTATAACAATAACAACCACAACAAGGGCAACAAAATGGGAAAAATGTTCTCCAGGAGCAGTGGATTCGTAGTCCAGTGATAACCATGGAGGCAAAAAAAAACAAACAAAAAACTTTTGGGGAGCCAAGCAGTGGGGCACAGGGTTAAGTGCAAAGGCCAAAGCAAGGATCCCGGTTCCCCGCCTGTAGGGGAGTCGCTTACAAGTTGTGAAGCAGGTCTGTAGGTGTTCTCTGTTTCTATCTTCCCTTCCCATCTCAATTTCTCTCTGTCATATCCAATAAACATTAAAAAACGGGCAGTTGGCGGTCGGGCGGTGGCGCAGCGGGTTAAGCGCATGTGGCGCAAAGCGCAGGGACCCGCGTAAGGATCCCGGTTCGAGCCCCCGGCTCCCCACCTGCAGGGGAGTCGCTTCACAAGCGGAGAAGCAGGTCTGCAGGTGTCTATCTTTCTCTCCCCTTCTCTGTCTTCCCCTCCTCTCTCCATTTCTCTCTGTCCTATCCAACAACGAATTGCGTCAACAAGGACAATAATAATAGCCACAACGAAGGCAACAAAAGGGGGAAAAAAATGGCCTCCAGGAGCGGTGGATTCATGGTGCAGGCACCGAGCCCAGCAATAACCCTGGAGGAAGAAAAAAAGGCAGTCGGGCGGGTTAAGCACACGTGGCGCAAAGCGCAAAGACCGGCATAAGGGCACTTGGCGCAAAGCGCAAGGACTGGCATAAGGATCCCAGTTTGAGCCCCGCTCCCCACATGCCGGGTGAAGCAGGTCCGCAGGTGTCTTTTTTCTCTCTCCCTCTCTATCTTCCCTTCTTGTCTTCTGTCTGTCCTATCTAACAAGGACAACATCAATAACAATAACTACTACAACAATGAAAAACAAGGGCAACAAAAGGAAAAATAAATATCAAAAAAATGTTTTTAATAAAAAAATGGCCACCAGGAGCTGTAGGTTCATAGTGCAGGGACTAAGACTCAGCGATAACCCTGGAGGCAAAAAAAAAAAAAAAGGATTGGGGATGAATTCACCACAACTCTTTTGCCAGCTTCACCATAATGGAAGGAACAATTTTAAATGAAAACACCTAGATATAAGGGAGTCAGGCAGTAGCGCAGTGGGTTAAGCGCAGGTGGCACAAGGCGCAAGAGCCAGCATAAGGATCCTGGTTCCAGTCCCCAGCTCCCCACCTGCAGTGGTGTCACTTCTCTCCCCCTCTGTCTTCCCCTCCTCTATTTCTCTGGCCTATCCAATGACGGCATCAATAACAACAATAAAACAAGGGCAACAAAAGGGGAAAAAATAAACAAAACATCTAGATATGAATCATATTTTTGTCTGCAACAAAAATTATGTGGTATATTTTAAGTACATATATTTATTTGTGCATACATTATTTTAGTAAGCTTTGTTAGGTCTCATAGATTTCTATAACTTAGTGTCTAAGTATTTGTGCATAAATGGAAATACACAACCAGTTTAGTAGGTAGGGGCAGTAGAAAATAAGAGGAACAGAAGACCAAGAATAGTGAAATTCTTGAATACAATGTTGCCCAACTTCAAAGGCAGTAGAAGAATGTAGTTATATGGGAAAGACAGCAAAATCTATTTATAATGTTAGAAAACTGATGACTATAGTGATGAGACACAACTTTAGAAATATTTTTAATTTGTAAAAGCATAAAGAAAACCCTGCCCTTTAGTTCCACAGCACTAGATAACTTTACTTATATAAAATATATATTGTAAATACATATATTATCTATATTTGATGTAGTATATAAATTATTTGTTGTATAAAATGTATCTTCATAGTATGAACGCTGAAACAGAAGTTAGAGTGAAACCATCTCTCCTTCCTCTTGAAAAAGAAACCTTTGCTTAACATTCGTATCTTCTAAGGAAAAAAGAAAGTAATGGTAGGTCGATTCGTTTTTAATATTTACTGGAGAGGGAAGACTTACTTTTGATGAGATGACAAGAGTTTGTGGGGTCATGAAATTATGAATGACCCCTCCTGCTAAGTCTCAGGGATTTGGAGTTTGACTAACTTCATTATACCTAAGGAGACTGGCTAGAAAGATAGTAAACCTTTTGAAAATATTTTTTATTTTCACTGGTATTATTACTAGTAATAACTAACTTTTTATAACTATTATGCTAGTTTACACTTCTTCCGACCCTGCTTTTAAGAGCAAGAACAGTGTACTTTCTTCTTAGCCTGCTATCACAATTCCAGACTACTAAAATAAAGGGAGTACTTGCATCCTTCACATATACTTAACTGTTACACAAAGTTCTTTGGGGAAGGGGTAGATAGCATAGCATAGTGGTTGTGGCAAAGAGATTCTCATGCCTGAGGCTCCAAAGTGCCAGGTTCAATCCCCACCACCATCATAAGCCAGAGTTGGGCAGTGCTCTGGTAAAAAATAAAATAAGGAGTCAGGCAGTAGCACAGCAGGTTAAGTGCAGGTGGCACAAAGTACAAGGACCGGCTTAAGAATCCTGGTTCAAGCCCCGGCTCCCCACCTGCGGGGGAGTCACTTCACAAGCAGTGAAGCAGGTCTGCAGGTGTCTATCTCTCTCCCTGTCTTCCTCTCCTCTCTCCATTTCTCTCTGTCCTATTCAACAATAACGACATCAATAACAACAATAACTACAATAAAATAACAAGGGCAACAAAAGGGGATAAATATTTTTTAAAAAATTTTAGAACCAGCATTGTGATAGCTCTTTTTTAAATGAACTGGTTATTAATTTAATTTAGCAATTTATAGGTGGGTAAAATTTATAAATTAATTATTCTACTTTCTAAGTGCTTAGTACTCCAGAAACCAACTGTTTTCTTGGTTCCTATTTTTTTATTGAACACTCGTTATGCACTAGGCAACTGTTTACCATCAACAATGAAAAAACAGTAAGCAAAGACAGACTTCTTGAAGAGCTGTGGTGGGGAGTAAAATATATAAACCAAAGAAAATGTAAAAACTACAACCACATTTAAGTGTTAAAATGCAAACAACACATGATCCTTTGAAAGTATACAAGGAAGTAGTCAACCCAGGATGATAGTGGGGCTTTTTTTTCTTTTTTTAAACTGGGGACAAAGAAGAGAGGAGATACCACAATACCACTCCATTGCTAATGAAGCTCCCTCCCTTTGCAACTACTCCCATGTGGTGGTTGGGCTCAAATCTGGGACCTTGTGCATGGTAAAGTGTGCGCTCTGTCAGGTGAGCTTTCTCTATGGTTTGTTTATAAAAGAGAGGGTGAGGGAGTTGGGCAGTAGTGCAGCGGGTTAAGCAAACATGGCGCAAAGTGCAAGGATTGGCATAAGGATCCCGGTTTGAGCCCCCCGCTCCCCACCTGCAAGGGAGTCGCTTCACAGTGAAGCAGGTCTGCAGTTGTCTATCTTTCTCTCCATGTCTTCCTTTCCTCTCTCCATTTCTCTCTGTCCTATCCAACAACAATGACATCAATAACTACAACAAGGGCAACAAAAGGGAATAAGTAAATAAATAAAAAATATTAAAAAAAAAAAGAGGGAGAGAACCAGAGCATCACTCTAGAACATGTGACAGTGGGGATCAAACACAGAACTTCATGCTTGGAAGTCCAACACATCATTCACTGTACCATGCCTCAAACTACTTTTTTTTTTTTTTAAAGAATTTATTTATGAGAAAGAGAAGAACTAGACATCACTCTAGAACATGTGCTGGCGGGGATCAAACTCAGGACCTCATGGTTAAGAATCCAATGATTTATCCACTGTGCCACAGCCCAAACCACATACTTTCTTTTTTTAGGATAGATTTTTTTTCACTGTATGGTTGATTGCTGACGTATTAATATGCTTACAATCCCAAATCATTTTCTCCATACAAAATTGTTAATAAATGGAAGACCGTGTTTTTGTTTGTTTGTTTTGTTTTTGTTACTAGAGTTTTAACACTCCAGTCTGACTTTTTCAAATAGAAACAGAGGTAGACAGAAAAGACACCACAACACAGAAGCTTCCTTCAGTGTGGTGAGGTCTGGGCTCAAATGTAGGTAGGGCTTGTAACAAAGCAAGAGCACTATCTTGCGGGCCCCTTGTTTAAGTTCTTATCCTCAGATTAGTAGATATATTTTGTTATGTTAAGAAGAACCAAGTAATCCTCAATACTTATTATATTTAATGATAGATTTTATAATAAAAGCATGTAGTATAGCATGTATACTGTTATGTACATTAGCATTTACATATCACAATGTTTATTGTAATTATATCCATTTAAAATCTCATCTAATGGGGGCCAGGTGGTGGTGCACCTGGTTGAGTGCATGTATTACAGTGCGTAAGGACCTGGGTTCGAGCTCTTGGTCGGTCCCCACCTGCAGGGGGAGAGCTTTATGAGTGGAGAAGCAGGGCTGCAGGCGTCTGTCTCTCTTCCTATCACCCCCTCCAGCTTGATTTCTGGCTGTCTCTATCCAATAAATAAATATAATTTTAAAAATCTCATCTAACTTTAACGATTGATTTATTTTATGAAATCAATTTTAGGATTGAAGAGAATAGGAGAGAAGCCAGAATAGCACTCCAGCACATGCGGTTCCTGGGCTTGAGCTCATGTCCTTAAGCTAGCCAAGTCCAAAGCTATACTAGAATAGCTCATCTTGATTCTGCTGCTTCTTCTAAAGATTTTAATGGTAGAGGTCATAGCACTACTCACTCTGACTTATGTCAATGGTGGGGATTGATATCTGGGCACTCAGACATGCAAATTATGCACTCTAATGTGTAGAACTGTCACCCCAGCCTACCACTTATCAAAAGACATTCTTATTTATTTCATGACAGAGGGAGACTAGAGCACCATTCTATTAATAGCATTTTTTTTTTCCTCCTCCAGGGTTATTGCTGGGCTCGGTGCCTGCACCATGAATCCACCGCTCCTGGAGGCCATTTTTTCCCCCTTTTGTTGCCCTTGTTGTAGCTTCGTTGTGGTTATTATTATTGTCCTTGTTGACGCAATTCGTTGTTGGATAGGACAGAAGAGAAATGGAGAGAGGAGGGGAAGATAGAGAAGGGGAGAGAAAGACAGACACCTGCAGACCTGCTTCACCGCCTGTGAAGCGACTCCCCTGCAGGTGGGGAGCCGGGGGCTCGAACCGGGATCCTTACGCCGGTCCCTGCGCTTTGCGCCACATGCGCTTAACCCACTGCGCCACCGCCCGACCCCCTATTAATAGCATATTTAGTGTTTGCAATCAAGTCTTGGACCCTATGCATGCAAGTCCTGTACTAAAACATAGCTTTTTTTTCTTCATGCTTATTTTTTTTTATTATTTATTTTCCCTTTTATTGCCCTTGTTGTTTTATTATTGTTGTAACTATTGTTGTCATCGTTGTTGGATAGGACAGAGAAATGAAGAGAGGAGGGGAAGACAGAGAGGGGGAGAGAAAGACACCTGCAGACCTGCTTCACCACTTGTGAAGCGACCCCCCACCCCCCGCAGGTGGGGAGCCAGGGGCTCGAACCAGGATCCTTCTGCAGGTCCTTGCACTTTGCGCCATGTGCGCTTAACCTGTTGTGCTACCGCCTGACTCCCCTGCTTATTTTTTATATGACAGAGAAACTGGAGGCAGGAGAGGGAGGAATAGTAGAGATATTTGAAGCACTGCTTCACTGCTTGTGAAGCATCCCCCTGCAGATGCAGACCAGGGGCTGTTTCTTTTAAAAAAAAAAAAATGGAGTAATTTAAGAATACTTAAATACATAAGGGAGTCCAACAGTAGTGCAGTGGGTTAAGCGCACGTGGCTAAAAGCCTTAAAGCGCAAGGACCGGTTAGGATCCTGGTTCGAGCCCCTGGCTCCCCACCTGCAGGGGAGTCGCTTCACAGGCGGTGGAAGGTCTGCAGACGTCTGTCTCTCTTCCTCTCTATCTCCCCCTTATCTCTCAATTTCTCTCTGTCTCTATCCAATAACAAATAAATAATTATAAATTTTTTTTTTTTTTAAAAAAGAATACTTAAGCAGGAAGGTTAAGAGGACTATGTTCCTTGAAGTTAGCTGTGAAAAGAATATGGCTTATAAACCAACAGCCTCCTTTAACAAAGTCAAAAAGAATTTTTAGGAGGTACTTATGCAACTTGGGTAAAATTAATTTTGCCAAAATTTAAACTTAACATATCAATCATTTGTTTACAGGTAAGGTAGTGAGGCAGATCCATAAAATTTATCTTTTATGTTTGCAAAAATGTAAGCAGTTTAGATAAGCCACATAGAAAGATTAGAGTGAATTCTTAGCGCCTTCATCTCCTAATGTGAAAATCTACTCACTACTGGTGGTGCTGAGTGAAAGTAAATTGGCCCTACCTTTAGGCACAACCTTTAGGGTTTGAGTTCTGCCTTTTCTCTCACAAGACTTCTGTGGATGGGCTCCAAAGCTGTAACAGGCCTACTGATCAAAGAAGCAGTCAAGAAATACTTCCTGCCAAAACACAGACTCCTAAAAATCTCTCTCTGCTGGTTCAAGAAATATAAAGAATGCTACTGCTTCAATTCCTAAAAGTGGGCATTATTCTAATATAAAATGAAGCTGGCAGTTACCTTTGGTATAAAATCTGAAGTTATTAAGAGGTGCAAGAGGAGTTCTTTTTTTTTTTTTTAAGTTTTTTTTAAATTTATTTATTCCCTTTTGTTGCCCTTGTTGCTTTATTGTTGTAATAATTATTGTTGTCTGTCTTCATTGTTGGATAAGACAGAGAGAAATGGAGAGAGGAGGGGAAGACAGAGAAGGGGAGAGAAAGACAGACCACCTGTAGACCTGCTTCACCGCCTGGGAAGGGACTCCGCTGCAGGTGGGGAGCCAGGGGCTTGAACCAGGATCCTTACGCCGGTCCTTGCGCTTTGCACCACATGCGCTTAAGCCACTGCGCCACCGCCTGACCCCTGCAAGAGGAGTTCTTAAAGTTCTCTAATCCGTTACATAAATTAGTATTGCCCCCTACATTTAGTTTATTTTTCCTTAAAGGGGGGGGCAGTTGGGCAATAGCGCAGCAGGTTAAGCGCATATGGCACAAAGCACAAGGACTGGCGTTAAGGATCCTGGTTCGAGCCCCTGGCTTCCCACCTGTGGTGGTGGTGGGGGGGTCACTTCACAGGTGGTGAAGCAGGTCTGCAGGTGTCTTTCTCTCCCCCTGTCTTCCAATCCTCTCTCCATTTTTCTCTGTCCTATCCAACAATGACAACATCAATAACAACAATAACTACAATAAAACAACAAGGGCAACAAAAGGGAATAAATACTTTTTTATGCTTTTTAAAAATTTTTTATTTATTTATTCCCTTTTGTTGCCCTTGTTGTCTTCTTGTTGTAGTCGTCATTGTTGGATAGGACAGAGAGAAATGGAGAGAGGAGGGGAGACAGAGAGGAGGAGAGACAGACACCTGCAGACCTGCTTCACCGCCTGTGAAGCGACTCCCCTGCAGGTGGGGAGCCGGGGTTCGAACCGGGATCCTTATGCCGGTCCTTGTGCTTTGCGCCACCTGCGCTTAACCCGCTGCACTATAGCCCGACTCCCGGGAATACTTTTTAAAAAGATATATCTTTAAAAAAAACTATTATCTTTATTGGATAGTGACAGTCAGAAATTGAGTGGGAAAGAGGTGACAGGGAGAGAGACAAAGAAACAACTACAACACTACTTTATCAAAGCTTTCCCCCTGCATTGTAACATGTGCACTCAACCAGTGTGCACATGGCCCATTTATTTTTTAATATCATATAGAGACAGAAATTGAGAGGGGAGGGGGAGACAGAGACAGACACACACCTGCAGCCCTGCTTCACCACTTGCAAAGCTTTCCCCCTACAAGTATCGACCAGGGGCTTGAACCCAGCCCCTTTCACACTGTAATATGTGTTTAACCAGGTGTGCAACTGCCTGGCCCAAGATTCAGTTTTTTGTTTTTTTTTTAAAGATTTTGTTTATTTTCCCTTTTGTTACCTTTGTTGTTTTATTGTTGTAGTTATTGTTGTCATTGTTGGATAGGACAGAGAATAATTGAGATGGGAGGGGAAGACAGAGAGGGGGAGAGAAAGATACACACCTGCAGACCTGCTTCACCACCTGTGAAGTGACTTCCCCTGCAGGTGGGGAGCAGGGGGCACGAACCAGGATCCTTAAGCCAGTCCTTGCACTTTGTGCCACATGCACTTAACCCCAAGATTCAGTTTCTTAAGTGGTCAAACAGAAAGGAAGAGTTTGACTCCCTCTGAAATGGTGCGAGATTATTTGTGGGATCTACGTAAGATTAGTTTCCTCCACTTCTTTCTCTAAACTTCCTAAAGGAAGATGGAATTCACTAAGCAAACAGGGCTGAAAATAAGTTACAATTGACATTTTAACTGTTACAGTCTCTGCATTCCTATAGACTCCTAGAAAGTAGTTAATGGGAGAATTTTTAATAAGTAGTAATAATAATAATAATAAACCCAATTATGAAGCCCACCTAGGTTTATGTCTTTCTAAAGGGTCAGAATGAACTTCTGAGTCAGTCTATGGTTTCTAGGTCAGAGAAGTGTATTAAACTCAAGCTTAGGCTTTAAAAGGCAGGTCTAGGATGGCTTGACCTGTAAACATTTGGTACTAGTAAAGAAAGAAACTGACATCCTAAAAAAAAGGATAAAAATCTTTGTTGCACAGTGAGGTGGAATAACTTGTCCAAAATCACAGGAGAATGATTAAGGAACATTCAGAATCTAATTCTCTTTCCACAACACGATGAAGAGTTGAGGACCACTTCTAAATAGACATTAAGACTCTAGGGAGGGAGTCAGGCTGTAGTGCAGCGGGTTAAGCGCAGGTGGCACAAAGCACAAGGACCGCCATAAGGATCCCGGTTTAAGGCCCCAGCTCCCCACCTGCAGGGGAGTTGCTTCACAGGCGGTGAAACAGGTCTGCAGGTGTCTATCCCCCGCCCCCTCCCCGTCTCCCCTCCTTTCTCCATTTCTCTCTGTCCTATCCAACAACTACTACAACAAGGGAAACAAAAGGGAATAAATAAATTTTTTTAAAAAAGACTCTAGGGAAAAAAGTTTCCAAAACTCAGCACAAAGATGCTATAATTTTGCACACAAGAAAACATGGAAAAAGAATTCAGGGGTGGGGGGGATAAGCAACTTTTCATGATTTTTGAAGAGTGGATAGAACAAACTCTGAAGCCTCTGTTAAATCAGGTCATAGATGACTGACAATAGGGATGTCAAGAAGAAACCAGGACAGAGATGAAAAAAATCCAGGAACTGAACTCTCAAGCATGGTCTTGAGTTTGATTCCCAGCATCACAAGTAGAGTAATATTTCAGTTCTCTAACCCCCCATAAATAAATAAATATTAAAAAGGAAAAGGAAGATGAAGAAGGGTGGAGGGGAAAGGAGGAAAGAAGGAAGGATGAATGGAGAAGGGAGGGAGGGAGGGAGAAAGGGAGGGTGGATGGATAGATGGATGAACAGACCGACCTGGGGACCAAGCTCTGTTCCCAAAGATCCCTTAGCAAGATCCTGAGTGTCCTTTTATTATTACTATTATTATTATTATTATTATTAGTAGTAGTATCTTAATTAGATAAAGAAAGCCAGAAATTGAGAGGGGAGGGGGAGATAGAGAGAGGGAAAGACAGAGAGACACTTCCAATGATGCTTCACCACTTGGAAAGCTTTCCCCCACAGGTGGGGAATGGAGGCTCGAGCCTGGGTCCTTGTGCATTGTAGCCTGTGCACTCAACCAGGTGCACCACCAGGTGTACCACCACCATGTGTCCCTGATCTTAGTGTTCTTGAGGGAACTTAGTTCTCAGAGGAGAGTTAAC
Source organism: Erinaceus europaeus (assembly GCF_950295315.1). Lineage (NCBI taxonomy): Eukaryota > Metazoa > Chordata > Mammalia > Eulipotyphla > Erinaceidae > Erinaceus > Erinaceus europaeus. Next base: position 67,888,845 of record NC_080165.1, read on the forward strand.
ATAATTATATGAAATGCTTTACAACGGGAAGATACCAATACCAGACTATTATCACATATTCATTACCCATCAAGGTAGTACCCTACTGCTGTTTTAGACCTAAAAGGCTTTATAATTTACAATTTGTATGAAAGAAATAACCTTATTGTTAAGTTGCGAGATAATAATTGGGAAGGGGCAATAGTTATTCATTGCTCTAGTTTTCCTTTGGAGTTCAAAAGTGTGTAGTTTCAAAACAGAAATCAGAAAGAAACATGAGACTGATGCATTTATTCCAAGTAATTAACACATTAAAAAACTGTTAAACTCCAAGTCAACTTATAAATTCTTTAATCTTTTAAACAAAATATACAGCCAAAAACATCACACTTATGGTAGAAATAACTTGAGAAAAGGGAGAGGTAGGAGTACATATGGACTGTGAAACAGAGAATGAGTCCAATCTCAAGACAAATTTCAAATCTTCCACCTCTTCAGAAGAGAAATATCTGTTAAACAATTTAACACAAAGTGTTACTGGATCATAATACAATGAAAAAAGGCCATTTCAAAAATAAAAGTGACCCCAAAAACTTCTGTTCCTAGCACTGAACCATGAACAAGTCTTACCGATCTGCTGTCTTCCAAAAGTGAGCCTGTTAGATTTCCTTCCATGCTTACAAGATCATTTCCAAACAGCTTTGTGAGTTCACATGACCATAGTGTTGTAAAGGGTATGGGAGTGAGGCTGACATACCACAAAGAAGTAAAGACAGTAAACAAAAGAGCTACTCACACTGCATTTCAAATAATGTTAAGGCAGGTCCATCCAAATGGAAGCTTGGGAGATGAACAACTTTTCCTTCATTAACAATTTTCCATTTTAGTAGGCTTTCTGGTGTTTCTCTTAGAGATCCATCAGTGCCCATGAAATTGGGTGGGGATACAATACAGCAACTGGAGAAGTCAATTGTTTCCCTCCTCCCCCACATTCCAGAGTGACAGAGCCAAAGCCAAAATACAATCACACTACATGGTGAGCCAGATAGACATCTGTTTTTAATGACAAAGTAGGTAAAATAAGTTGACCAAAATTATTAACAGAAAATACAATTTACAAATAGGTATAGTAGTTATGATAGGTTTGTCTTTTAAGGAGAAAGGAGGTAACTTTTTTTAAACTCCCACATTTACTGTAAGATACTGACTGCATCTTTTGATGTAGATTCCAGATGAAAGAAGCCAACTTGTCCTGCATAATCTGGGCACCTTATTTCTAGAAGTCAATTTGATTCATCCACAAGTAGCTCCAGATGTATATTCTTGGTCATGAACAGTACATTCTGTGGGGTCCTGAATGGCATCAACTGTGGCTTCTTGTGTGGTTATTTCCTGAGGGATAACATTGCCTCTAACTACATGTTCCCTTGAAGGGGACTGTGGAGCCAGAGATTTCACTAAATTCAAAGTATTGTTATCGTCCTCATCCACTTGAGGATGAGGATCTGTGAAGGATGCATTTACTTTTTCTAGTTGTACTGGTTCCACATCTGGGGAACATTCAGGAGTGTCACCTGGTTCAGAGGAGGGAGAACACATCTCTTTTTGAACTCCAGATGTTCTTGTGACAAAGTCAACAAGGTCTGGAAGGCAAGGAGATGGCCCAGCCCCTGTAGAGTTCATTGTTTCTGATTCCAACCTGAGTGAATCTTGTTTCTCTAACTGAGTTTCTTCTATTTCTTCAGGCATCATTCCTCCTGATAATAGGTCAAGGGCCTGGTGTGTTCCCTCTAGGGTTCCCAAGCTAAGCTCATCAGCATTTTCTACAGAAAGTGCAGGTTTCAAAATGTTATGAGTGATCCTCCTACTTCTGGGATTAGATGAGTTTTGTCCACCCTTTGTGGCAAAATTAAGCACCAGGGTTTTGGGAGAATCTGATGGAAACTCAGAAAAGGATGGGGTTGGTTCCAAGTCAGTAGCAGTAGTAGTGCAACTACATCCTATAGGTAACAAAGAATTTTCTTCACACACATTCTGAACCAGGGCAACTGGGAATCTATGTGCTGTGTCTGCCAGGTTCCCAAGAGGAGTTATCTCTTCGACTTTTAAGTTTGTAATTTTAAAATCTTCTAAGGCCTTTTTTTCTACTGTAACTTTTAATTCTGGATGTACATCTTGTATCTCCAGGACTTCTGCTTCTGATTTCTTTGGACTCTCCCAAACCTCTGGCTTCTTATTTTCATCCCAAGCAGCCTGCTTATAGGTCACTTTTTCCTGAAAGTCTTCTGGTCTTTCTCTCTTGAGTTTGAGGCTTCTGTATGTAGAGGCTTTGGAAGCTGATTCTGGAGCTGAATTTTCTGTTCTTTCTTCACTATCAGCTAAAACTCCTTGTTGTTGTGTGCTATTTGTTAAATACATATCTGACCTGGCTGAAGACTGAAGAAACAATTCTGGGGCTGAAATTTTCAGAGGCTTACTTGGTGGGTTTTGCAATAAAGACTTAATGTCTGACTGATATGAATCTATTTTTTCCTCTGTGGAAAAGTGAGTCTGTGTACTCAATTCAGTAACTACTCTATTTTGAATTTCAACTCTTGTCATCATTTTCTTGGACTGTTCAGCCTCAGCCTTCTTATCAGTCATTTGCAATTTAGGCTGTTCTGCTTCTCTCTCCCTTATGTATTTATCCCCACGCTTCATATTAATATTCTCTGTGCTGCTGGGTCCAATACTGACCCCTATTCCCTCTCCTACCATCCTTTCAGAATGTCTTGCTCCTCTTTCCTTTAGCTCAGTGTTTGTATCTGCCACACATTCTCCATACTCCTTAGAATGGTGGAACTCTTGGTTTTCCCCATCCTGGCTACCAGATTCCATAAGATGGGCTTCTACCAACTTCTGAGAGTCCATAGCATGACAGTGTATTTCTGAGAGTTCAGCTGGTTCTATGTCTGGTTGTTCTGGATCTCCTAGGTCAAGCTCATTTCTTCCCTCTAAAGACCTAGTCCTACTAGCATCACTCTGGGAAGTGCTAGAAGTCCATCTAGTGAAAGAATCTGTCTGTGAGGTAAAAGTTTCATAAGGCTTGCTTTGACATAACCTTGTCAGAGGCTGAAGGAAGCCATAGCTATTGTCTTTGCATTTTGAATCTGTTTGTTCTACAACTGACCATTTTCCTAATGACATCAAAGTTTTTGCATCAGATTTTTCAGAACTGTTGGCTGGAGCAGAAACCAAACAGCTACCTGGAGACAACTTCTCTTGCGATGCACTGCTGTTCAAAGTAGAAGAGATGTTTGAACTTTCAGTTTTAGAAAGGTTGCTATTTTCCCCATTGGCCAGTAATACATCATTTAGCTTGGTCTCAGAAGCCCCCTTTCCACCACCACCACTACTGTAGAATATATCATACAGATCCTTAGCATTGGCTGTGGCTAAACATAAATTTCTCTTTTCTAACTTTCTGGCTTGTTCACTAAACACACTTGAGAGGGGAGGTGGAGGACGCACTAATACAGAGAATAGGGTCTGGTCATGGTCATTCTCACTCACTCCAGGAGCTGTCTCATCAGAAGGAATAGCAACTGGCTGTTCCGAGGCCAGGATGGCTACTGGCAACACTGGGTTCAAAACGTTAAGACCCAGGAAGCTAGGGCTGGCAGTATGAGATACAGCTGCATTTGATTTTATTGGAGCAAAGACAGCATTTACTTGAGTGGGAGATGGGGCAGCTGAATGAGGTACAGCTGGGGGCGGTAGAGGTGGTGGTGGAGGTGGTGGTGGGAGAGGTGTTATAATTTCTTCAGGCATATGAGATGGTTCTTTCTTTTCAGTTAGTGCCATTTTTTCCTCCAGAGATCCTTTTAGAATCACCTCTTCCCCTCCAAATGCTTTGGAGATGATGTCAGGAGGTAAAAGGAGGTTAGCTGAAGATTCTTTAACCACTGGCAAAGGTTTGGCAGTGGTTCCAATAGACTTAATGGACAGAAAGGTATTAAGAGGAGCTGGTTTGCTCACTACAGATGAACCTGATTTTCGGAGTACTGTAGATGGGATAGGAAGGTTGGGTCGGATTTTAGTCTGTGTGGAAGTTGTCACTATAGGAGTCCAAGAACTAGTATGTGCAACAACAGTTTTCCCAGACAACTTGATTTTAATGGGCTTTGCCTTCCCAATTTCAACTTTGCTATCCTCCTTATCCTTACTACTTTCCACGGTCTCTTCCTTGGGCACACCTGGGGCTACCACTGAATTTTTTTCCTCCTCTTTTTCTGGCTTCTTCCAGCTGAATTTCCCAAATGAGGAAGAGAGTAGTGATTCTTTCTTTACCTTCTCTTTTAGTTGGAGTTTGGTGGCACTTGTCTCTTTATTTTCAGGGGAGTTCAAACTCTCAGAGAACTCTTCTGGTTCTTCAATGGTCTTGATATCCTCCTTTGTTTCTCTCACAATTTTTGCCTTTTTTTCTTTTTTGTCTTCATTTGGCTTCTCACTAAGTTTACGCTTCAACTCAATCTGTCGTCGCCGTTCTGTCTCTAGGACCACAGCCAAGCCTGCTTGACGATCCAGATTCCGCCGTTCTTCATATAATGGGTTTTCATCCACATAATTCTGGGAAGAGAAAAGATAAAAGCTCAACAACTTCTCAAAATACTGTAATAGAGAAAATCTTGATCCCACCATTGTTAGAATTCACATAGTAGAAATTCCTAGTGTCATCTTCCACGAGAATATAGGTGATGCTTATCAGGTAAGCTTCTCTCACTAGGACTGTAAGCTTCCTGGTGCTTATATGGATTTGAAGTATTAATGATTTTTTTCCTGGTTAACTTTTTTTTTCTGTCTTAACTAAGTCAGAAAGATTATTGCAGAAAGTGGGAAACTCCACAAGCTACAATAAAGGCCAACCTTATATTTCTCATTATGTTGGTGACCCTTCACATGTTGTTCTCCAGAAATCGAATCCCCAAAAAATTCTTCACAGAGCTGACAGTAATATCCAGTGATGGGAATCAGAAACTCAGAGCCTGAAAAAAGTAGAATAAAGTCAAGAAAATAAACTCATTTCCACCCAGTATTACAGTAACCAAAAGAAATCCTACTTCCCGGGAGTTGGGCAGTAGCACAGTAGGCTAAGTGCACATGGCGCAAAGCACAAGGACCGGCATAAGGATCCCAGTTTGAGCCCCTGGCTCCCCACCTGCAGAGGAGTCACTCCACAGGCGGTGAAGCAGGTCTGCAGGTGTCTATCTTTCTCTCCCCTTTTCTCTCCATTTCTCTCTTTCCTATCTAACAACAACATCAATAACAACAACAATAAAAAGGGGGGGTCAAGAAAAGGAAAAATAAAAAAAAAATTTTTAAATCCTATTTCCCTTTCTCCACATAATGGTTAATGGTATTAAGGGTACTACCTACTTTTAAGTAAAAAGTAGCATTTAGATTAACCCCAATGGCATATTCTTCCCAACTTAAATTTGAACTCAGAACCTCTATCCCATCTACCTTTTGGGAACACTAACTGGCTAATTCAGTAGTTTCGTGAGTGAGACTTCCGTTGCCGTTCTCTTCAGACCCCTAACATTAAGCAACTTAGAAGATTCTTAAAAGAGTATAGATCCTAGAAAGGGATGACAGAGGACCTAGTGGGGGTTGTATTGTTATGTGGAAAACTGAGAAATGTTATGCACGTACAAACTATTGTATTTACTGTTCACTATAAAACATTAATCCCCAATAAAGAAATTAAAAAAAAAAAAGTTACGCAAAAGACTTTCATACCTGAGGCTCTATGGTCCCGGGTTCATTCCCCAGTTCCACCATAAGCCAGAGCTGAGCAGTGCTCTGGTTGTTCTGTGTCTTTTTCTCTCTCTCATTAAAATAAAAATAAATTAACTTTTAAAAGTTCAGTCAATTATATTTTAGCAGCATGTGTATGCTTAGTGTGTTAGATTTCTGGCCATATGTAAAGAGAACATTCTTATAAATCTGTTTCTTCAGAACCTCATACTGTTTTACATATAAAAGAATTCTTACAGTTTTATTAAAAGGAATGGTTATTGGTATGTCTCATTCTATGTTTCCTATCCCCCTAGAGTTCAGGGACACTTCTCCTTGGATGACTGTAAGGAAATCACAAAGGAGGCAAAGAGGAAACATACCTTTTGCAGGAACAGTAATCTTGTCAGTGCGCTTTATAATATCTTGCTTGGCCTTTGTGGGTGTCTTTGAAGCCCAAGGTCTGTAGTAGGGATCCAGTGTCTATTTGCAAGAGGCAGAGGCGCTCACACAATAGCATTACCAACTCAATAACCTACTTCTATCCCTTTTTGCCCCCAACTAGCCAACCCCACCCAATCTACCAATGGAAATCACCTGTGGGAAAAGCAAACACATTAGAGCAAATACTGGCAATGAATAAAAAGAAACAAAAAATGAGATACTCAAGGAATTGAAAGAGAAAAAAGCCTCACTTACAACTGTCATGGTGTTTAGTTAGAGGACATTCCCCTAGGCTGAGCCTGGGGATGGTGTCTCCTTTGTTGGTATCTCTTGGCTCTTCATATTGGGGCTCCTGCCCATAGGAGAGTATTTCATTTTCTTTTCACCTTTGTTATGCAGGTTTAAGGGGAAGAAGGAAAAGAAAAGAGGGCAGGAAACCTACCTTTGTGTGCTTTGTATTGTGCATATGGGTGAAGAAGTCAAACATGGTTCCACAGATGGTATTGCAGTCTTTGCACCAGTGACTGCCAGCATCATAATACTCATAGACAGCAGTAGGCTGATCAGCCTGCTTAGCAGCTGACTGGGGGTTCTCAGGAGGCTTAGAATAGTTCTCATTTACGTTTGACTTCTAGAGGGGGAAAAATACCACATACAAAGAATTCAGGGTGGGGGTAAGGGTAGATAGTACAATGTTTATGCAAAGACACTCATACCTGAGGTTCCAAAGTCCTAGGTTCAGCCCTTGCTATACCATAAGCCGGAGCTAAACAGTGCTCTGCTTAAAAAAAAAAAAAAAAAAAAATTCAAGGGTGGTCTGGGAGGTGGCACAGTGGATAAAGCACTGGACTCTCTAATGAGATTCCCTGGCAGCACATGTACCAGAGTGGTGTCTGGTTCTTTCTATCTCATTAGTAAATAACTAAAATCTTAAAAAAGAAAGAGAACTCAAGGTTGTTAAAATCTGTCTTTTTTCAATATAAGTAAGCAGTCTCCTTTGATAATAAAAATAAGGCCACAGGACATTTTTATTGTTTAAAGTTGCATAAGCTGGGGAAAATCCCTAAGGAAGTCTGCCTGCAAAGTTCAAACAAGAATGTTTAGTTCCATTGCCTAGTGTAGAGTGAATAATGGCTAAAATGTCCTTAGAATACACAAGATTATGCTGACTCATCTATGGAAAAGCAAAATAAATCTGTCATTACCCCCAAAAAATAAAAAAGAAAAAAGAATACACAAGAGTATGGAAACACTGGCTGTCTTTGGGAAAGGAAAATGAAGGACAAGGTTGGATTGTAATCTCCTACATACCCTTCGGTATTTACTTAATGTGTTGCCCATGAAAGTAAATACATTAAATTTAAAAATAATGACAACTAGGGAAGGAAGAAAAGGTAGTGACTTAAGCAAATGTAGAAAATCTGACTAAATGATGATAGTGAACTCCAATCCTGGTATAAAAAACTGGAAAACATGACTGGTGTTGTGTATAGAAAAAGCAAACCTTTCCTTTCATAGTATACTCTAATTCCATCCCAGGTGGTTCACTTTCTAACAAAGTCCCAAAACCTAGATACAGACCAGGTTCTGTGAGAGAGAGCATACGTTCACACGTATCCATAAACTACTGCAAAATATATACCTGAAAGCAGAAGTACACTAGAGTATGCAGTGAGTATCCCCCTAACACTTCCTCTCCACTAGTCCAAGCTTTGGGTCCATGATTGCTCAACAATTTGTTTGGCTTTGTATGTTAACTCTCTTTTCAGTCACCGGGTTCCAGATGTCATCAGGATGCCGGCCAGGCTTCCCTGGACTGAAGACCCCACCAATGTGTCCTGGAGCTCCGCTTCCCCAGAGACCCATCCTACTAGGGAAAGAGAGAGGCAGACTGGGAGTATGGACCGACCAGTCAACGCCCATGTTCAGCGGGGAAGCAATTACAGAAGCCAGACCTTCCACCTTCTACAACCCACAATGACCCTGGGTCCATGCTCCCTGAGGGATAGAGAGTGGGAAAGCTATCAGGGGAGGGGATGGGATATGGAGATTGGGTGGTGGGAATTGTGTGGAGTTGTACCCCTCCTACCTTATGGTTTTGTTAATTTATCCTTTCTTAAATAAAGGAAAGAAAAAGAAAAAGCAAACAACGATGTAGGATGTTGTACAGGAGAAAGGGCAAAATATTTCTTTTTTAAATATTTATTTACTTATTTCCTTTTTGTTGCCCTCATTTTTATTGTTGTAGTTATTATTGTTGTTATTGTTGATGTCGTCATTGTTGGATAGGACAGAGAGAAATGGAGAGAGGAGGAAGACAGGGGGAAGAAAGATAAGACACCTGCAGATCTGCTTCACTGCTTGTGAAGCGACTCCCCTGCAGGTGGGGAGCTGGGGCCTCGAACCGGGATTCTCATGCCGGTCCTTGCACTTTGCACCATGTGTGCTTAACCCACTGTGCTACTGCCCGACTCTTGGGTAAAATATTTCTAACAAGGACCAGCAAGATAGCTCATCTGATTTCTCATGTGCATGGCCTAGGTTCTATTGTGGCTCCCACCACACTGGGGGGAACTTTGGTGCTCTATCTTCCTCTCTGTGTCTCTATCCAAAAAGCTGGCCTGGAGTAGTGGAGGCCCCGTAATGACAAAAAATATATATATATTTGCAGCCTGGGAGGTGACACAGTAGCTAGAACATTGGAGACTTGCAAGGAAATGCTGCCAGGTTTGATCCCTAGCATTGTATGTGCCAGAAATGATGCTCTAAAATACTACTAGAATTTTTTTTAAGCATTTACTACCTAAAATTACCATGAAATCACTTTCAAAATAATCAACTTCTCAATAATACATTAACAATAATATAAGGTTGGGCAGTGGTGCATCTAGTAGGGCAGCACACATATTGCAATGCTTAAGGAGGCTGGTTTAAGTCCACATACCCCACCTGCAGGGAGGAAGCTTCATGAGTGATGAAACAGTGCTGCAGGTGTCTCTTCCCCTCTCGACCTCCCTCTTCCCTCTTAATGTCTCTTTGTCTCTATTCTAAGTAAAATAAAAACAAAATAATTTTAAAAATAATTTAAGATGAATTCAGTAATTTGGATATAGGCACTTAGTAAAGAAAAAAATTTTTTCTCTTGATGTCAGAGAGTGAAATACCAGGGGGGAAAAAAGACAATTGGAGTTGGAGAGAGAGTGTAATTATGCAAAAAATTCTCATGCCTGAGGATCCAAAGTCTCGAGTTCAATACCCAGCACCACAATAAACCAGACCTGAGCAGTGATAGGTGAGTAGGTGGGTGTGGGAGTGGGTGGGTGTGTGTCCATATCTCTTATGAAAGAAAAAAAAAAGACAATTGTGGAACACAAAGTGATAAAATATAAATGGGATTCTGTAATAGACAAGACTGAGGAACTAGGCACCTGGAATAATACTTGTAGGAAAAAGACAGGCTACAGAAAGGAAAACAATTAGAAAACTTTGAATAGTGATGGGGGACATAACACAGATGAAGCACTGGACTCTCAAGCATGAGGTCCTGAGTTCAATCCCTGGCAACACATACACCACAATAATGTCTGGTTCTTTCTCTCCTCCTATCTTTCTCATTAACAAAACTTTGTATAATCTGTCCCAAGGGCTGGGAGATAGCTCATCTGGCATACTGCACACTACTGTGCATGCACTCCTGGATTTAAATGCTGACATCACCTGGGAGCTCCATGATAGCACCAGAGGAACTCCATAAATGATGGACTGATGTTATGGTGTCTCTTCTCACTCTTTGGGAAGAAAGAGAGAGAGAGAAAGATAAGAGACAGAGAGGAAGATAAAAAGACAAAATTCAGCTAAGGGAGGTTGCTTACTTAGTATCACACATGTGTAATGCCCCTAGTTCATTGACAAATAGCACATTAAAATAATAAGGATATTTGGTGTATTGTACTAAAGTAAAAGACTCCTGTGGGGGATCCTGGAACATGGTGGAGGAGGATCTAAGTGGGGGGTTAGAGTGTTGTGCAGAAAACTGAGAAGTGTTACATATATACTACTGTATTTACTGTTCACTATAAACCATTAATCCCCCCAAAAAAAATAATAATAAACACAAAGAGAAGTCTGTGCAGTGGTGCTATAGATAAAGCACTGGACTCTCAAGTAAGAGGTCCTGAGTGCAATCCCCAGCACTTCATGTGCCAGTCATACTCTGGACTCAACTCTCTCTTGCAAATAAATTTCTTTCTTTAAAACAAACAGGGCTGGAGAGACAGTATATGGTTATGCAAGACTTTTATGTCGGGGATGGGCAGCAGGTTAAGAGCACATGGCGCCAAGCCAAGGACCAGCATAAGGGTCCCGGTTCGAGACCCTGGCTCTCCACCTGCAGGGAAGGGTCCCTTCACAGGTGAAGCAGGTCTGTAGGTGTCTATCTTTCTCTCCCCCTCCTCTCTCAATTTCTGTCCCGTCCAACAACAACAGCAATGGTAACAACAAGAGCAACAACAACAACAACAATAACAACAACAACAACGGCAACAAAATGGGAAAAGTGGCCTCCAGGAGCAGTGGATTCATAGTGCAGGTACCAAGCTCCAGAGATAACACTGGGGGGGGGGGGGGGAAGACTTTCACACCTGAGGTTCTGAAGTCCCAGGTTTAATCCCCAGCACCACCATGAGCTAGAGCTGAGCAGTACTCTGGTCTTTCAGCATCTCTATCATTAAAATAATAAAAAGGGGATGGGTGGTGGTGCGCCTGGTTGAGTGCACATGTTACAATTCAAAAGACCCAGGTTAGAACACCCATTCCCCACCTGCAGGGGGAAGCTTTGTGGGTGGTGAAGCAGGGCTGCAGGTGTCTCTCTATCTCTTTGCCACTCCCTTCCCTCTCGATTTCTGGCTGTCTCTAATAAATAAAGATAATAAAAAATTTAAATAAAATACTAAAAAGTAACAATAATAAAAACAAATAAGCAAACAGGGCAAGCAATGACACGTGGTTAAGCGCACACATTATAATGTTCAAGGTTCAAGACAGGGCCCCACAAGCCAGGGAAAGCTTCACGAGTGGTGAAGAAGTGCTATAGGTGTCTCTTTCTCCCTATCTCCCCTTTCCCTCCTGATTTCAGGTTTTTAAATAAAAACAAACAAACCTATGCAGCAGGTGCTTGAGTAGCATGAAGATCATGCCAGACTCTCAAATATGAGGTCCCAAATTCAATATCCAGCATCAACTACATCAGAATAATGCTCTGGTTCTCTCTCTTATATCAATAATTTTTTTTCTCTCTAAAGGCAACTCGGTATGTATTTCAGTGGCAGAGCATATGCTTTAATGTATGATGCCCAAGGCTTGATCTCAGGCAATAAAATGAAATAAAATTAAAAATAAATTTAAAAAGATGGACCAGGGAGATATCACAGTGGTTATGCAAGATTTTCAAGTCTGAATTTTTGATGTCCCATCTATGTCTCTATCTATTCTTTTTTTTTTTTTTTAGATTTTCTTATCTTTTTTTATATTTATTTTATTTATTTATTCCCTTTTGTTGCCCTTGTTGTTTTATTGTTGTAGTTATTATTATTGTTGTTGTTGTTGTTGGATAGGACAGAGAGAAATGGAGAGAGGGAGGGGAAAACAGAGAGGAGGAGAGAAAGATAGACACCTGCAGACCTGCTTCACCGCCTGTGAAGTGACTCCCCTGCAGGTGGGGAGCTGGGGTTCGAACCGGGATCCTTATGCCGGTCCTTGTGCTTTGCGCCACCTGCACTTAGCCCGCTGTACTACAGCCTGACTCCCAGATGTCCCATTTTCAATCTCCAGCACCACCATAAACAAGAATTGAAGCTACAAGGAGTTGGGCAGTAACGCAGCAGGTTAAGCGCACGTGTCGCAAAGCAAAAGGACTGGAGGAAGGATCCCGATTCAAGCCCCCGGCTCCCCACCTGCAGGGGAGACACTTCACAGGCAGTGAAGCAGGTCTGCAGGTGTCTATCTTTCTCTCTCCCTCTCTCCATTTCTCTCTGTCCTAACGACGACATCAATAACAACAATAACTACAACAATGAAAAACAACAAGGGCAACAAAAGGGAAAATAAATATATGCAATCCCAGGGATGTTTTATCCACTGCACCACTTCCTTAGCCACTTTCTATTTTTAATTATTAATCCCAATTCCAGCATTGCTTTAGTAGGAAATGATGATTTGTAGTATTGCTGTTGTCACAACATACCATATCATATTTTGAGTATTACTACGTGCCAGGCACTAAGTTATATATTGAGGAATATATTGAAAAATGAGAGGGCTGAGGCACACTGGGTAGAGTATACATGTTACAATGTTTAAGGACCCAGGTTCAAGCCCCTGTCCCCATCTGTAGGAGGAAAGCTTCACAAGTGGTAAAGCAGCACTGCAGCTCCCTCCCTCTCTCTCTCTATCTTTATCAAATTATATAATTAAATGTTTTAAAAAATGGTGTTAAAAATAAAAGACATGGTGGTCGGGCTGTAGTGCAGCAGGTTAAGCGCACATGGCGCAAAACTCGAGGACCAGTGTAAGGATCCCGGTTCGCCCTGGCTCCCCGCCTGCAGGGGGGTAGTTTCACAAGCGGTGAAGCAGGTCTGCAGGTGTCTATCTTTCTCTCCCTCTCTCTGCCTTCCCCTCTTTTCTCCATTTCTCTCTGTCCTATGCGGCAACATCATTAATAACAACAATAATAATAACCACAACAATGATAAAAACAACAAGGGCAACAAAAAAAGAGAAAAAAATTTAATAAGACATATACAGACTCTAATCCTTTGAATCTTAAAATCAAATTTGGTGGTCTGGGAGTTGGTGCAGTGGATAAAGCATTGGACTCTCAAGCATGAGACCCTGAGTTCAATCCCTGGCAGCAAATGTACCAGAGTGATGTCTGGTTCATTCTCTCTCTCCTCCTATCTTTCTCATTAATAAATAAAATCTTTTTTAAAAAAAATCAAATTTGGGGAGTCAGGTGGTAGCTCAGTGAGTTAAGGGCAGGTGGTACAAAGTGCAAGGACGGGCATAAAGATCCCAGTTTGAGCCCCCAGCTCCCCACCTGCAGAGGAGTCACTTTACAAACGGTGAAGCAGGCTGCAGGTGTCTTTCTCTCCCTCTCTCTGTCTTCCCCTCCTCTATTTCTCTCTATTTCTCTCCTATCCAACAATGACGACAACAATAACAACAACAATAAAACAACAAGGGCAACAAAAGGGAATAAATAAATAAATATTAAAAAATCAAATTTGGAGAACACATGTAATTATCTAAATACAATAATAAATGCTCAGAAGAAAAGTTAGGTTTTATTAGTGCATATAGGCAATTTTTTTTTAATAGACACAGAAAAAATAGAGAGGCAGAGAGTGAAAGAAACTATTGCACATGAAGCTTTCTGCAATGTAGCAGACGCTAGGTTCAAACATGGATTTTGCACATGGCAAGGCAAATTTAATAGTTTGGGAAAACAAGGAAGCATTTAAGTTGATGTGAAGGGTGAATGAGTTTGTTAGGATAAGGAAGTTATAGTTAGAAGACTTCTGTAGGAGTTAATCGAATTAAAAGGTGAAATAACAGAAATAGAAAAGTTGAGGTGTGGGCGGGGCTAGATAGCATAATGGTTATGCAAAGAGACTCTCATGCCTGAGGCTCTGAAGTCCAGGTTCAATCCCCTACACCACCATTAGCTAGAGCTGAGCAGTGCTCTGATTAAGAAAAGAAAAGTTAAGTTGTTACCTTACTGTTGAAAGAGTTTGAGGAAGATGCTTTTTCTGGGCTCTTTGATTTTTCTCTTTTTCCTGTAGACTCTTTACTATCTTTAGACTTCTCTGATTTATCGAAAATATTGATTCCCAAGATCTGAGCAACTTTGTCCAGTTCAGATTGCTTCTTTTCGGCCTTTTCTGCCTCTTGTCGAAGTTCTGCAATGTCCTTCATAATGTTATCCTGAAGCCGACTCACCTCCATCAGAAGTGGGTCTTTGTGACCATCCTTTTCCCTACGTTTCTTGCGCATCATTTCTCCTGAGGAGTCAAAAGACAACAGGAAGAAATTAAGTTAAGAGGAGTTGTTTTGGGAGTCAGGTGGTAGCGCAGCGGGTTGCGCAAAGCGAAAGGACCGGCATAAGGATCCTGGTTTGAGCCCCCGGCTCCCCGCCTGCAGGAGAGTTCCTTCACAGGCAGTGAAGCAGGTCTGCAGGTGTCTTTCTCTCCCTCTCTGTCTTCCCCTCCCCTCTCCATTTCTCTCTGTCCTATCCAACAACAATGACATTAATCATAACTACAACAATAAAACAATAAGGGCAACAAAAGGGAATAAATAATAAATATTTTTAAAAAGGAGTTGTTTTTCAGTAAAAAGAAATACTCTCAGTGGGGGTAGATACATAATGGTTATGTGAAGAGACTCATGCTGGAGGCACTAAAGTCCCAGGTTCAATCCCCACCACCACCATAAACCAGAACTGAGCAGTGCTCTGGTAAAATAAAAATTAAAAAGAAAATAAATACTCTCTTAAGACTTTATGGTCATAAACTCTATTCCCAAAAAGTTCTTGGACTAGCAAAATAGTGGATAGCATGCTGTTTTGCCAGTAACATTTTGGGAAAAGAATTCATGACCATAGAGTACATAAAAAACAATGGGAGGGGGGACCAGGCAGTGGCTCACCTGATTAAGCACACATACTACAGTGTGCAAGGACCCTGGTTGAAGGCCCTGGTCCCCACCTGCAGGGGAGAAGCTTCACCAGCAGGACTGCAGGTGTCTCTCTGTCTTTCTCCCTTCTCTCAATTTCTCTCTGTGTCTATCCAATAAGAAATAAAAATTAAGGAAAAAAAAATGGAGGCTGGCAAAATAGCTCACTTATATACTGTGCTGCTTTGCCATATATGCACAACCCAGGTACAAGCCTGGCCCCCAATAAACTGAAGGAAGCTTGGGTGCTAGAGAGAGAGAAAGAGAGAGTGAGAGGAAGAAAAAGAAACAGGATTGCAGAGGACCTAGTGGGGGTTGTAGTATGTGGAAAACTGAGAAATGTTATGCATGTACAAACTATTATTAATTCCCCAATAAAGAAATAAATAACAACAACAATAATAATAAAGGTACATTATCATACCAAAATAACACAGTCAATTTTTGAGCAGTTTTTCAGCTCTGGGGTGTGGTGGTACCAGGGATTAAACCTTGGACTTCTGTTGCCTCAGGCTCTGATGCTCTCTCAGTAGCCTAAATAACTTTTTTTTTTGCCTCCAGGGTTATCTCTGGGGCTCAGTGCCTGCACTTCGAATCCACTGCTCCTGAATGCTATTTTTTCCCTTTTGTTGTCCTTGTTTATCATTGTTGTCGTTGTTGTTGTTGTTGTTGTTGGATAGGAAAGACAGAAATCAAGAGAGATGGGGAAGACAGAGAAGGGAAGAGAAAGCCAAGACACTTGCAGACCTGCTTCACCGCCCAAGAAGCAACCCACTGCAGGTGGGGAGCTGGGGGCTTGAACTGCGATCCTTACACTGGTCCTTGTGCTTTGCATCATATGCACTTAACCCACTGCACTACCACCCAGCCCCCCAAACAACTTTTTCTTAAGTGAGACTTCAAGATATCAAACCTGAAAATCCCCAAATCTCTCTATTGGTCTATTATATAAGTAACTACAAAAAAGGCAGCCACACAAAAAAATGTCTGGTACCTTGCTGTTTATGAAGCCGCTCCAACTCATTTCTGAGATAGTACATCTTTTTCTGGCGAGCTTCCCGATCACTCTTCAGTTTTTCCCTCTCTTCAATAACCTGCAAGGTACAAAACAGTAAAAGTCCTTCCACTTCCAACATTCTCCTTTTTCTCTTGCTATTTTCCACCAGTCCTCTATGATACATACATTTGAATACCAGGATCCAAATGCCTGAACATAGAGTCTGATGTGACTACAGTCAAGGCAATATTTTGTTTTAATCTAAATTCTAGAACAAAATTATCCTTTTCAGAGCTCTCTTTCCCTGAACTTATTATTTTGGTGCAGAAAACATCACCCCGTTAATATTAAAGCTAATGACAGCAACTTTTTTTCTCTTAAATATTCATTTCTCATTTAAAAATATTTTAGATATGTGGTCCAGGAGGTAGCACAGTGCCTAAGGCACTAGACTCTCAAGCATGAGGTCCTGAGTTCAATCCCTGGCAGCACATGTACCAGAGAGATGTCTGGTTCTTTCTCTCTTATCTTTCTCATTAATAAATGAATAAAATCTTTAAAAAATATTTTAGTTATTTATTGGATAGAGACAGAAATCAAGAGGGAGGGGGGCAATAGGGAGAAACCCACAACACTGCTTCACAAAGCTTTTCCCCTGCAGGTGGGGACCAGGGATTTGAACCTGAGTCCTTCCACAGTGTAACACGTGTACTCTGCCAGGTACGTACATCATCACTGGCCCTTAACGAAAACACTTAAGAGGGGAGCCGGGCGGTAGCGCAGAGGGTTAAGCACAGGTGGTGCAAAGCGCAAGGGCCAGCTTAAGGATCCCAGTTCAAGCGCCTGGCTCCCCACCTGCAGGGGAGTTGCTTCACAAGCTCACAGGCGGTAAAACAGGTCTGCAGGTGTCTATCTTTTTCTCCCCTGCTCTGTCTTCCCTTCCTCTCTTCATTTCTCTCTGTCCTATCCAACAACAACATCAATAATAACTACAACAATAAAACAAGGGCAACAAAAGGGAATAAATACATATTTTTTAAAAAACACAAGAGAGATTCTAAGCCCTCAGAGAACCACTGAGAAGGAATTAATATATGCTACGGATGTGGCAATTAATGTCTTAAGTTACTTTACATATGTCATCTTCAATTCTAGTGATATTTTCTCTTACAATAAGAAAACTAAGGTCACGGAGCCAGGTGTAGCAAACCTAGTAGAACAGGAACTTTTTTAAAAATATTTTATTTTTCTTTTTTAATCTTTATTTATTAGAGACAGCCAGCAATGGAGAGAGGTGGGGGTTACAGAGAGGGAAAGAGATAGAAGCTCCACACCTGAAGCTTTACCCCTGCAGGTGGCTTGAACCTGGGGACTTGAACCTGGGTCCTTGCACATTTTAACATGTGTGCTCAACCAGATATGCCACCACCACCTGGTGCCGAACATGAACTTAATAAGCACAATGACCTAGGTTCAAAACCCCAGTCCCTACCTACAGGGAAGAGGAAGTTTGTAAGTTTGATGAGCAGTGAAGCAGTACTGCGTATGTCTCTCCTCTCTGTCTCTTTCTCATTCCTTCTACCTCTCATGTTCTATCAAAATAATAATAATGAAACAAAAAAAAGAAAGAAAGGAAAAAGGAAGAAAGAAAGATGGAGTAGGGCACCAAAGTAAAAACCCTGGAGTGAGGGTGAGGGTAGATATTCAGCTTCCCGGGGTGGCTGGGAGGTGGGGGTGGGATGGCACACAGTCTTTTGGTGGTGGGAATGGTCTTTATGTAAACTATTAATTTGTAGTCATATAAATCACCATTTAATTAATATGAGAGGGGAAAAATTGATTGTATGTCTCAAACTTTTTAAAGCACAGACTGAGTCTTCTCAATACATAGGCTGAGTCTTTGATATGATGACTCTCTCAAAAGCCTAGACCAGGGAGTCGGGCGGCACAGCGGGTTAAGCGCACATAGTGCGAAGTGCAAGGACCGGCATAATGATCCCGGTTGGAACCCCTGGCTCCCCACCTGCAAGGGAGTCGCTTCACAGGCGGTGAAGCAGGTCTGCAGGTGTCTTTCTCTGTCTTCACCTCCTCTCTCCATTTCACTCTCTCCTATCTAACAACAATGACATCAATAACAACAACGATAATTACAGCAACAATAAAATACAACAAGGGCAACAAAAGGGAAAATATAAAAATTTTTTTTTTTAAAGTCTAGACCAGGGAGAACAGAAGCAACCAGTGGCACAGCTATATACAAGATGTTGGGTATTATACAGCAAATCCTAACAAAGGGATTTTTCAAAATTAACCCAATTACCAAATGATGTGATTATAATAATAATTATTTATTGTTTTCGTGAACCCTAAGACAGCAGGAACCTCACATTTCCACTAGAGCCTGTATTTCCCCCAGTCCTGGAACCTTAGGGTGGGGTATACTTTCCTATATGCTTCTCTCAATTCATATGAAATAATATTGCATCCACTGATCACAACCTAATCAATGCAACAAGTGCCACCTCAGCATGCTTCACTTCAGACTGTGTCCAGAGACTTCAGGTGTGGAATGACAACCCTTCAGCTTCATTACTCAGGTGAGATCTTCCCTTTCATAGTATTCTCTAGTTCCATTCCAGGTAGTTCACTTCCTAACAAAGTCCCAAAACCTAGAGATAGACCAGGTCCCCTGAGATAGAGCCTATGTTCACACATATCCATAAACTAGGGCAAAATATATACCTGAAAGCAAAAGTACACAATAGTCTGCAGTGAGTACCCCCAACACTTCATCTGCACTATTCCAGCCTTTAGGTCCATAACTGTTCAACAATTTGTTTAGCTTTGTATGTTAACTCTCTTTTCAGCCACCAGGTTCCAGACGTCAGCATGATGCCGACCAGATGACCCCGCCAATATGTCCTGGAGCTCTGCTTCCCTAGAGCCCCGCCCTACTGGGGAGAGAAAGAGGCAGGCTGAGAGTTGGATCAACCAGTCAACGCCCATGTTCAGCAGGGAAGCAATTATAGAAGCCAGACCTTCCACCTTCTGCATTCCACAATTACCTTGTGTCCATACTCCCAGAGGGATAAAGAACAGGAAAGCTATCAGGGGAGGGGATGGGATACAGAGTTCTAGTGGTGGGAATTGTGTGGAGTTGTATCCCTCCTATCCTATGGTTTTGTTAATGTCTCCTTTTTAAAAAAAATTTTTAAAAGAGAAAATTTTTAAAAGAGAAAGAAAATTTTAAAATTTTTAAAGAGAAAGAAAAAAGAAAAATGGCTGCAAAGAAAAAAGTGGAGTTATACAGGCACTGAGCCCCCACAATAACCCTGGTGGGAAAAACCAAACAAAAAAAAACATTGAATAGGACTGGGGAGATGACATTATGGTTATGCGAAGAGCCATCCATGCCTGAAGCTTCAAAGTTCCAAGCTCAGTCCTCAACTCTATCACAAACCAGAGCTGAGAATTGCTCTGGTTTAAAAAAAAAAAAAAAAAAAAAAAAAAGACTGAATAATCTAAGGACATACTGCAAAAAGATTTAAAAGGAAGGTATATCTGTCTTAAAGTTCATGATCTTTCAATTATATTACTACTTAATATAAATATTATAAACAAATATGGCTTTGGGAGGACCAGGCAGTGGTGCACCTGGTTAAGCATACACATTACAGTGTGCAAGGACCCAGGTTCAAGGCCTGGTCCCCACCTGTAAGGGGAAAGCTTCACAAGTGGTGAAGCAGGGCTCCAGGTGTCTCTCTGTTTCTTTCTGTCTCTATCTCCCTCTACCCTCCCTTCTCAATTTCTGCCTCTATCCAATAATAAGTAAATTAATAAAAAAATTTTTAAAATTAAAAAATAAATCTTTTTTAAAAATATGGCTTTACCAGACAATCACCTGATGGTTTTACTTCTATATGGAATTTAGAGAACTGAAATATATGAACTTGGGGGTGGGGGTGGGGAGACATAAGCAGCCAAACCAAACTATCTCTAAGTATGGAACTGTTGGTATGCTTCTAATTCTGCTTTTAAAAACCCCTTCTGTTTCATTTGGTTTAATCCCCCCTGCTTAACACTGTATTCTATTTACATAACCACTGTTAACAAGCACCACCCTCCCTCCAGGGCATTGGTGGTAGAATTCTTGCCTGCTCCGCCCCCTCTCCTTGTCACACCGATATTCACCAGTCACTTTTCTCTCCACCCTCTCTACATCACATCCTGTTTACACCCTACTTGGAAAGTATATATAAAGACAGCATTGTTAGTTTAGTTTAGCTCGGCTTAGATTGTGCTGCGTCCTGCATGAATAAAGAGATACTGCGTACAACCCAGCCATGAGTCCCGGGTCCTCTGTCTCCGCTGGCGAAGCCAGTCCGACATGGAACTATAACAGTTATCATTAGGAGGGAAGAGGAACAGATATTTTGGTTGTAGGTGCAGTGTGGAACTATATCCTGTAATCTTATGAAATACTATTTTTATTTGTGTGTATTTTATTTATTTATTTATTTGAAAGAGACATGAGAAAAATTAAAGAGGGATGGAGAAGACAAAGAAAAAGCAAGACAGACACCTCTAGCACTGTTTCACCCCTCACAAGCTTTCCCCTTGCAAGTGAGGACTGGGGGCTTGAACCTGAGTCTTCTGGCATTGTGATATATGTACTCAACCAGGTGCGCCACTGCCCAGCCTCATAAACCACTGCTAAATAACTAATTATAATAGAAATAATGGGAGTCAGCAGTAGCACAGCAGGTTAAGGGCATGTGGCGCAAAGCGTAAGGACTGGCGTAAGGATCCCGGTTCCAGCCCCGACTCCCCACCTACAGGGGAGTCGATTCACAGGCGGTGAAGCAGGTCTGCAGGTGTCTATCTTTCTCTCCCCCTCTGTCTTCCTCTCCTCTCTCCATTTCTCTCTGTCTTGTCCAACAATGACGACATCAATAACAACAACAATAGCTACAACAATAAAACAAGGGCAACAAAAGGGAATAAATAAATAAATATAAAAAAGAAAGAAGTGGGACTGGCAAAACAGTCCACTTGGATAGTGTGCTGCTTTGCAATGTGAGTCCCAGATTCAAGCTTAGCCCCCATCACACTGGAGGAAGCATCAGTGATGGGGTCTCTTTGACACTGTTTTCATATCTCTCTATCTCAAAGTCATCCCAGTTTGATGAAATCTCAGGGATGATCAAAATGTGTGTGTGTGTGTGTGTGTGTGTGTGTATAAATGTGTGTCTACAAAGGGATAATTGTGATAGACCTGTTTATTACCCACCTTGACTTACATTTTTAATATTTATTTATTAAGATAAAAAAGGAAGACTTGGAGAGGATCAATTTAATTTCCTTTGGTCTATATTTTATTTTATTAAAAATTTACAGGCAGGGCTAGATAGCATAATGGTTATGTAAAGAGAGTCTTATTCCTGAGGCTACAATGTTCCTGGTTCAGTCTCTCACAACACCATAAGCCAGAGCTGAGCAGTGCTCTGGGGAGAGGAAAAAAATATATATACAATGACGACATCAATAACAACAACAATAATAACTACAACAATAATAAAAAAAAAACAAGGGCAACAAAATCAAAATATAAAAAATTAATATAAAAAATTAACAGTATGTCTTATTTCTACTAGAAATTTCTTTATTTTATCCTACATTCCCTGCCTCTATGTAATTTTTACCTTCTATTCTAATTAAAAGATCTAGAATTGAGCTGGCCAAATGAAAATATCACTTTGATAGTGTGTTGCTTTGCCATTATCAGTGACCCATGTTCAAACCCAGGCCCCACCGCTCTGGAGAAAACTTCAGTGCTGTGATATATTTCCCTCTCTCCCCCTTTAATTTTCCACTTTAGATATAGGCAGAGGGGCAGAGAAATTGGGAGGGGGGCAGAGGGAGGGGAAGGGGAGACCACAGGCACAGAGAGGCAGGGAGAGAGAAAGAGAGGGGTTATGTGGTGTCACACCTGGCTGAGTGCACATTACAATGCACAAGGACCCAGGTTCAAGTCCCCAGTCCCCACCTGCACGGCAAAAGCTTCACAAGGGGTGAAACAAGTCTGCGGATGTCTATCTCTCTTCCTTTCAATCTCCCCCTTCCCTCTTGATATCTGGCTGTATCTATCAAATAAATGAAGGTACCAATTTTTTTTAAGTATTAAGGGGGGGAGATAACATATGATTATGCAAACAGACTTTCATGCCTGAGGTTCTGAGGTCCCAGGTTCCCCCAAATCACCATAAATCAGAGCTAAGCAGTGTCCTGGAAAAATAAATATATAAATAAGTAAAAATTTTAAAAAAGAGAGACTGTCTCTCTGACCACACCACTGAAGTTTCAAAGGAACCTGGGTCACTCATATGGCAAAATAACACACTGTCAAAGTTAGATTCTCACCAACCCTGTAAAGATTTGTTTTATTTATACATATCTGTGTTCCTCATGAAACAGAGAGCCAGAGAAAAAAAGTGAGAAGTCAAACCACCATTCCAGTCCATGTGCTGCTAGTGGAGCTTCAGGTATCCAAGTCCAATGATCTACCATTTGAGTCATTTCCCTAGAGCTATCTTTCTACTAAAAAAAAAAGAAAGTCAGCCCTAGGAGTCAGGCCGTAGCGCAGCGGGTTAGGCGCATGTGGCCAGAAGTGCAAAGACCAGCGTAAGGATACCGGTTCGAGACCCCAGCTCCCCACCTGCAGGGGAGTCGCTTCACAGGCGGTGAAGCAGGTCTACAGGTGTCTTTCTCTCCCTCTCTCTGTCTTCCCCTCCTCTCTCCATTTCTCTCTGTCCTATCCAACAATGACATCAGTAACAATAACTACAACAATAAAAAAAAGGGCAACAAAAAAGAAAATATATAAATACATATTTTTAAAAAGTCATCCCTAAGTGAAGCCACAGACTTTACCCCAAACCCTAAAAGTCTAGATTACATCAATACCCTTGTCACTGGTCCTTTTCAACAGCCTAGAGACTCAATAAACCTTGATAGTATGAAAACTGCTTTTAGGGTGGTGGCACACCTGGTTGAGAGCATGTGTTACAATGCACAAGGACCAAGGTTTGAGCCCCTAGTCCCCACCTGCAGAGAGAAGCTTCATGTGTGGTAAAGCAGGGCTGCAGGTGTCTCTCTGTCTCTCTTTCTCTTCCCCTTCCCCCTTGATTTCTGACTGTCTCTATTCAATAATAAATAAAGATAATAAAATTAAATAAATACATAAAAACTGCTTTTAGGGGGGAGGTAGTGGCTTACCAGGTAGAGCGCACACATGACCATGCAAAAGGGTTCAAGTCCCTAGCCCTCACCTACTAGGGGGAAACTTCAAGAGCATGGAGCAATACTGAAGATTATCTATCCTCAGTCTCTTTTACCCAGTTTATCAAAGAGAAAAAAATAAACAACAACAAAAAAAAAAACGCCACTAAGAAAGGTGGAGTTGTTTGTTCTTTTTAAATAGCCAGATCACTGCTCAGCTTGGGATGCATTGGATCGACCTTCTCGTGGTGCATCCCGTGAGTACCCATTCATTGGGGAAACTGACGATCCTTCCTAGCCAACTGAATCCACATGGATCCCAGTCACTTTCAAAGCCAGCAACAAGCAGCTCCTGACAGCTTTCAACCTGACCTGTTGACTGGCTACGGAAGAAGGGCAAACGCTAGAAGAAGAACTGCTCAGCTCTGATTTACGGTGGGGTAGGGGATAGAACCTGGAACTTTGGAGCCTCAGGCATGAGTCTCTTTGCATAACCATTACACTATCTACCCCCCCACCCTACCCCACCCCTCCGCCCGGAATGGTGGAGTTCTGTAAGCAACAAGCCCCAACAATAATCTCAGTGGATCAATGTGAGAGGTGTTGCAGGAGGGGCAGGGGTAGATAACATAATGGTTATGCAAAGAGACTCACTTGCCTGAGGCTCAGGTTCAATCCCTCACACCACCATAAATCAGAGCTGATCAGTGCTCTTTAAAAAAAAAGAGAGAGAGATACAGGTCCAAGAAGGATGACAGAGGACCTAGTGGGGGTTGTATTGTTATATGGGAAATTGGGGAATGTTATGAATGTACAAACAATTGTATTTACTGTTGAATGTAAAACATTAATTCCCCAATAAAGAAATAAAAAAGGGGGGGCAGGTGGTAGCGCAGTGGGTTAAGCGCACATGGTGCAAAGTGCAAGGACAGGCGGAAGGATCCAGGTTCAAGCTCCCGGCTCCCTACCTGTAGGGGAATCGCTTCACAGGCAATGAAGCAGGTCTGCAGGTGTCTATCTCTCCCCGTCTCTGTCTTCCCCACCCATCTCAATTTCTCTCTGTCCTAGCCACAATGACAACAATTAATAGTAACACCACCACCAATAAACAAAAGGGGGGGAGAGAGAGATTGCAAGATAAAGTACTAAACTCTCATGTGTGAGATTCAATCCCTAGAACCACATGTGGCAGATTCTGGTTCTCTCTCAATAAATAACAGTAATAATAATCCCTCTGCTGGCGCGGGGGGGGGGGGGTGGTACAATGGCTAGAAGATTGAACTCTACAGCATGAAGTCTCAAGTTTGATCCCTGACATCAATATGCCAGAGTGATGCTCTGGTTCTCTCTCATAAATAAATCAATCCGGGAGTCGGGTGGTAGCACAGTAGGTTAAGCGCACATGGTACAAAACACAAGGACCGGCGTAAGGATTCTGGTTCAAGCTCCTGGCTCCCCACCTGCAGGGGAGTCACTTTCCATGTGGTGAAGCAGGTCTGCAGGTGTCTATCTTTCTCTCCCCCTCTGTATTCCCCTCCTCTCTCCATTTCTCTCTGTCCTATCCAACAACGAAGATATCAATAACAACAACAAGTACAACAAGAAAACAAGGGAAACAAAAAGGGAAAATTAATAAATATTAAAATAAATAAATCCTAGCACCCACCCCCAACCCCCCTTCCAAAAACAAAAGGCCAAATATCAGCATAGGAAGTGGTACAGTGGATAGTGTTGGACTCCCAAATAAGACATCCTAAATTTAATCTTTAGTATCACTTAAAACAGAGTGGGGGAGTCGGCAGTAGCACAGCGGGCTAAGTGAACGTGTCACTAAGTGCAAGTCCCACTTCTGGTTATCTTGTCCATCTCCAAAAATCTCTCCCTTTACACTGTCTGAACTGGAAGACGCTTTGAAGAGGGTTAAACCGGGCTGCTGGCTATGATAACATCACCCCAGAACTCATTCTTAACCTGGGCCCCGCGGCAAAGAAGTGGCTCGCTTCATTCCTGTCCCACATCCTGGAATCTGAGTCTATGCCCAAAGTTTGGCGTCGTGCGAAGATTATAGCGGTTTTGAAACCAAAGAAAGACCCAACACTGGCCGCCAGCTATAGACCAATTTCTCTCCTCTCCGTGTGTTACAAACTCCTTGAGAGGCTGCTTCTGTCACGTATTTCTCATCTTACAGAGAAATTCCTATCACCCGCCCAGGCTGGTTTCCGCCCAGGAAGATCTACCTGCGAACAAGCCCTGGCCCTCTAAACTTACATTGAAAATGGATTCCAGAAGAATTTAAAGACGGGTGCTGTCTTTGTTGATCTCACAGCAGCCTATGACATGGTCTGGCACTGTGGTCTCCTAGTCAAGATCTCAAGATGCCTGCCTCCATGGGTGGCCAACACTATATCGTTTCTTCTCCAAAACAGAAGATTCCGGGTACATCTGGGTGACAAGTCTAGCAGACGGAGACTTGTCTCAAGTGGCCTCCCCTGTTCTGGCTCCTACGCTATTTAATATTTACATCAATGACCTCCCAGAAACTTCTTCAAGGAAGTTCATCTACGCCGATGACATCTGCTGTGCAACTCAGGCATCCAAGTTCGACATCCTCGAGGAAACACTCACGAAAGACATGTCTCTGATATCTGATTACTGTAAAAGATGGCGACTAATCCCTAGCACTGCAAAAACGGTATCATCTGTTTTCCATCTACACCATGCCTCGGCCTCGCGTGAGCTTAATGTGCAGCTTGGCGATATGAGAATCCGGCATGAAGCCCAGCCAGTCTATCTTGGCATTACTCTCGATCGCACTCTGTCATTTCACAAACATCTCATAAAAACTGCAGCAAAGGTGGGCGCGAGGAATAACATCATTGCAAGACTGGCCAGCTCCTCATGGGGCGCGAGCGCTTCCACACTACGATCATCCTCTCTGGCATTATGCTATTCCACTGCAGAATACTGTGCCCCAGTATGGTTCCGTAGCCCCCATGTCCACTTGGTCGATTCCAAATTATATTCCTCCATGAGGATCATTTCTGGAACCATCCGTTCCACCCCGGTTCCATGGTTGCCAGTTCTTAGCAACATCGCCCCGCCAGATATTCGTCAGGATGCGGCATCATCTAAGTTCATTTCCCACGTCTATGCTCGACTGGACCTGCCAATATACGCGGATATCTTCGCCCACCCTGTCCAACGCTTGACGTCTCGTCACCCAACCTGGTCCCCTACGCCTACACTGAACTTCTCTGTTCCAGTCTCTTGGAAACAGAGCTGGCAGTCAGCTGAGGTAAAGAACAAATACCTCATCACAGACCCCTGCAAGCGTCAACCCGGCTTTGACCTAGCACGTTATGATTGGGCCCTCCTCAATCGCTATTGAACAGGCCATGGCCGGTGCGCCGCTATGTTCCACCGCTGGGGAGCCAGAGACAACCCGAACTGCCCCTGCGGCTACAGACAGACTATGACCCACATAGTCAACGACTGCCACCTCTCCAGATTCAAAGGAGGTCTCGAAACTTTACATCAGGCTCAACCTGATGCTGTTGACTGGCTACGGAAGAAGGGCAAACGCTAGAAGAAGAAGAAGTGCAAGGACCAGCCTAAGGATCTTGGTTCGAGCCCCCGGCTCCCCAGCTGCAGGGGAGTCTCTTTACAGGTGGTGAAGCAGGTCTGCAGGTGTCTATCTTTCTCTCCCACTCTGTCTTCCCCTCCTCTCTTGACTTCTCTCTGTCCTATCCGGTAACGACAATATCAATAACAACAATAATAATAACTATAAAAATGAAAAAACAAGGGCAACAAAAGAGAAAATAAATATTAAAAAATCATTTTAAAAAAGTGAAACTCAGGTTCTTTCTCTCTTCTTGTCCCTCCCATAAATAAATCTTAAAAGATTTATTGTGCAGCTAGAGAAAGGTAGCTTAGCAGGCAGTATGCAGAATTTGTAGCATAAAGCCCTGGGTTCATTCCCCAGCACCACATATATCTGAGTGGTTCAATCTTCCAGAGTCACCATAAACCAGAGTTGAGCAGTGCTCTGGTTAAAAAAAAAAGGGAGGTGGGGGGGCTGGGAAGTAGCACAGTGGGTTCAAGTCACATGGCACAGAGCGGAAGGGCCGGAGTAATGATCCCGGTTCAAGCCCTCGACTCCCCACCTGCATGGGGTCACTTCACAAATAGGTGAAATAGGTCTGCAGGTGTCTTTCTCTCTTCTCTATCTTCCCCTCTCTCTGTCCTATCCAACAACAGCAGCTATGACAATAACTATAACAAGGGCAACAAAATGGGAAGAATGGCCTCCAGGAGCAGTGGATTTGTAGTGCAGGCACCAAGCCCCAGTGATAACCTTGAAGGCAAAAAAAAAAAAAAAAAAAAAAAGGAAGGAGATTGAAAACTTTGGGAAACAGATTTGCTGATGCTCCTTCATTCAAACGAATGAAGCGCAAAGACCGGGTAAGCCCATGGTTCGAGCCCCCAGCTCCCCACCTGCAGGGGAGTTGCTTCACAGGCAGTGAAGCAGGTCTTCGGGTATCTGTCTTTCTCTCCCCGTCTTCCCCTCCTCTCCATTTCTCTCTGTCCTATCCAACAACGAACGACATCAATAATAACAATAATAACCACAACAAGGCTACAACAAGGGCAACAAAAGGAGGAAAAAAATGGCTTCCAGGAGCAGTGGATTCATGGTGCAGACACTAAGCCCCAGCAGTAACCCTGGAGGCAAAAGGGGGGGGGGGGCTGACAAACAGTACTACTAAAAGATAAATACAAACTTATATTAAGAGAGAAAACCAAGTGCTAATACTCACCTTCTGCTTCTGGGAAGCACGGTTCTTTTCATCAGAGATCTTCTCTGGATTATATTTTATGAGAGATGATGGGGTGGATTCCTGCACAGGATTTTGGACATTAGAAACTGAGCCAAGTGCTGTTGCCTCCGGCTTGGATTTAGTAGGAGTCACAGTAGGAATCACACGGAGATTGGGACGGCTACGAGTCGTCTGTTTGGTAACTGGTATTAGCCTATGTGGTTCACATAAAGGGTGGCCTGAAGGTTGAGAGGTGGGATATATAGGCCATCTTGAGGCTGCGTATGCCATGTAGTGACTATAGGCATCAAAGGAGGGAGGAGAAATGCCAGATCCTTGGTAGTTTGGAGGTATCCGAGCTGCAGAAAACTGCGAAGACCTTGGCAAACGAAACTGAGATAAAGGAGGAGGGTGTGTAAGTCTAAGTGGGGTAGGAGGAACTGATGGCAACATGCATCTGACTGTGACAGATGACTGAAATCCTCTGCCAACCAACTCTGTTCCTGCAATGTGACCAATTGGCTGGGCAGACTTTAGGAATGGGGGGTTACTTTTTGTGTGCAGGTAAGGATCCATAGATGAGACTGAATGTGCATGTGACACCTCTGGGGAGTGAATACTGTTATGGTGTTTCTCCTGGCTTTCTAGACTGTGAAGATCTGAGGTACACCGATCAGCTGAGAAACGTCGGTCAACTGAGTATCGGTCAACTGAAGAGTATCGGTCAACTGAAGAGTATCGGTCAACTGAAGAGTATCGGTCAGAAGAAAAGCGCTGGTCAACTGAGGTGCGTCGGTCAGCTGATGCACGTAATGGCTTTTTGCCATGAAGTCGTTCCTGGGTACGTACACCCATCTTACTAAACTCTGCAACCCCAATATCCAGTCCTATGGTCTTGAGCAAATCATGAATCTTAGCATATTCTGGATTAGGTTCTTCTGATTCTAGCTTAATAGATGGAGTTGATGAGGTTAGGCTGCTCGGCTTCTGCCTTACAGCTTCATCTTCTGAGCCACCAAGGGGCTTTGGTGGAGATCCTGCCTTTAAATCTTCTTCATCTCCATAAAGAAATTTCTCCTCATCCTCAATGTCAGGGAAGCTGCATTGACTTTTTTCCTGTGTACTAGCAGAATCTGCCAACAGACTCAGAATACGAGAAAATCCATTGCCATCCTGGCTGGCTCTCTCATGAGGCAGCAAGAAGTCTGTGTGTTGTCCATGTCCCTCAGTTTTCATATTCAGTTTGTCTTTATGGCACAGGAAACTTCCAAACTTCTCTCTAAAAGGGCTGTTGTGTTTGGTCTGTCCAGTGAGAGGACCCCTTTGGTAGGGGTTGCCCTGAGGTTCACTCAAGGGAGTATCTACCACAGTCCCCCCGCTGTTTTCAATCTCAGAGGCAAAAGTAGCAGTAGCATCACTTAATGAGAGAGATGGACGTCCAGAATAGAGAGAATGATCCTGGCTGGAACTAGTATTGCTGGAAAAACTTTCATGCTGAAAACACAAACATAACAGATTTAGCCTCTGTAGAATCTCAGAAAAATATAAGTATTAATGAATGAAGAGTAGGCTGGAGGGACAGCTCACTATCTAGTTAAGTGTCTGTTTTTTCATTCATACCACACAGGTTCAGGACCTAACACCACATCACAGTACCATCCTTTCTGTGTCTCTATCTGAATGAAAAAACAAAAAGGGAAAAAAACAAAACAAAACAGCCTGGGGCTAGTGAATCACTGCATGGTGCTTCATGTACGAACAAGGTCCCAAATGACTCAAAAAAGAAAAGAATTATGGGTATGCTTAGCCAGAATCAGGCTCTCTCCATATGCTTTTTTGCTTTACTTTACTTATTTTGGATAGAGATGGAGAGAAATTGAGAAGAAAGCAAGAGACATAGAGGAAGAGAGACCCACAGCACCATTTCACCTTTTTTTTTAAAGTATTTATTTATTTTCCCTTTTGTTGCCCTTTTTTTTTTATTGTTGCTGTAGTTATTGTGGTTATTGATGTCGTCGTTAGGACAGAGAGAAATGGAGAGAGGAGGGGAAGACAGAGAGGGGGAGAGAAAGACAGACACCTGCAGACCTGCTTCAGCACTTGTAAAGCAACTCCCCTGCAGGTGGGGAGCCAGGCACTCGAACTGGGATCCTACCACCAGTCCTTGCACTTTGTGCATGTGTGCTTAACCTGCTGCTCTACCGCCAGACTCCCCATTTCACCTTTTGTGAAGCTTTCCTCCTACAGTTGGGGACTGGGGACTGAGGACTCGAGTCTGGTTCCTTGAATACTGGTATGTGCTCAACCAGGTAGGTGTGCCACCACCCAGCCACTCCACATGCTTCTTCTATAGCAAAGGAGAGGGCTAGCAACATAGCTTTACCATGTGTGACTCTGATTTGAGGCCAGCCCACATTGAAGGGTTGTGGTTTCTCTCCCTACCTCTCTCTCTGCTCTCTGTCTCTCTAGCTGGAAAAAAAAAGTTATAGTCTAGAATGAAGAAGTCCTGGCAAGGAGAAAAAAAACACACACACACACACACACACACACACACACACATCATAGGAGAACCAGAAATAAAGCAGACAGGAAGATGGGTGGTAGTTCAGCGGGGTTAATCTCAGGTGGTGCACAGCACAAGGACAGGCACAAGATCCGGGTTCGAGCCCTCGGCTCCCTACCTACAGGGGAGTCACTTCACAAGCAGTGAAGCGAGTCTGCAGGTGTCTTTCTCCTTCTCTTTCTTCCCCTCCTCTCTTCATTTCTCTCTGTCCTATCCAACAACAACAACAATAAAACAAGGGCAACAAAAGGGAATAAATAAATAAATACTAAAAAAAAAATCTTAAAAAGAAAGAAAGAGAGAGAGAGAAAGAGCTCAAGGACCCAGGTTCAAGCACCCGGTCCCCACCTGCAGAGGGAAAGCTCTGCAAGTGGTAAAGCAGGGCTGCAAGTGTCTCTCTTTTTCTCTCCCTATTTTCCCTACCCTCTCTATTTCTGGCTGTCTCTATCCAATAAATAAAGATAATTTTTAAAAAATTTTTAAAAATAGAAACCTCACTTTTTTTTTTTCTGTCTCCAGGGTTATTGCTGGGGCTCGGTGCCTGCACTACTCCACTGCTCTTGACTCTTATCTTTTCCGGGTTTTTTGTTAGTTTGTTTGTTTGTTGTTGGATAGGACACAGAGAAACTGAGAGAGGAGGGGAAGACAGAGAGGGAGAGAGAAAGATAAGACACCTGCAGGCCTGCTTCATCTCTTGTGAAGCAAGCCCCCTGCAGGTGGGGAGCCAGGGGGCTTGAACTGGGATCCTTGCACTTTTTATGTGCACTTAACCCAGTGTGCTACCATCCAAATCCCGAAACCTCACAACATTGTTGTCCATTTCAAAGTAACTGAATTCAAAGGCACCAGCTTGTTTTCTTTTTTCTTTTTTTCTTTTTTCTTTTAATTTTTTATTTAAGAAAGGATTAATTAACAAAAACATAAGGTAGGAGGGGTACAACTCCACACAATTCCCACCACCCAATCTCCATAACCCACCCCCTCCCTACCAGCTTGTTTTCTTTGTATCACCAAAATAAAAGCAAAATAAATTCAGAACCCTATCAAAGTCTGTATTCTTTTTTTTCCCCTTTTTTTGCCCTTGTTTTATTGATGTTGTTGGATAGGACAGAAAGAAATCGAGAGAGGAGGGGAAGACAGAGAGGAGGAAAGAAAGATAGACACCTGCAGACCTGCTTCACCGCCTGTAAAGCAACTCCCCTGCAGGTGGGGAGGCGGGGGCTCAAACTGGGATCCTTACGCCAGTCCTTGCGCTTTGTGCCACCTACACTTAACCCGCTGCACTACTGCCCAACTCCCCTCAAAGTTTGTATTCTAATAAAGCACCCTAGACCCTTTTTTTGAAATTGAAATTTTATTATATTTATTATAGGATAGAGACAGAAATTGAGAGGGAAAGGGGAGAGAGAGAAGGAGAAAGATAGAGACACCTGCAGCTCTACTTCACCACTGGTGAAGCTTTCCCCATACAGGTGGAGATCAGAGGCTTGAACCCAGGACATTCCACACTATAGTGTGTGCACTTGACTAGGTGTGCCACCACCTGGTCCCACTCCCTTAGACACTTTAGCTCCTAAGAGGACAGCTAAAAACTAGTGCTCTTGACTGATAATCATTTCATAAATGAAGGAGAAATATAAGACAAAAAAGAGAGTTAACTTTTCTAAAAATCACAAAACAGGCAGGTATATAGCATAATGCAAAGAGACTCTCATAGCTGAGGCTCTAAAGTCCCAGGTTCAATCCTCCATACCACCATAAGCCAGAGCTAAGCAATACTCTGGTAAAACAATAATAATAGGGGATCGGGCGGGTAGCGCAGCAGGTTAAGCGCATGTGCCATGAAGCGCAAGGATCGGCATAGGGATCCCGATTTGAGACCCCCAGCTTCCCACATACAGGGGAAGTCGCTTCACAGGCGGTGAAGCAGGTCTGCAGGTGTCTGTCTTTCTCTCCCCTCTCCGTCTTTCCCTCCTCTCTCCATTTCTCTCTGTCCTATCTAACAACGACAACACCAGTAACAAGAACAAAAATAACTACAACAACAATAAAACAAGGGCAACAAAAGGGAAAAACAAAAAAACAAAATGATAATAATAACAAATAAAAATAAATTAAAAAATAAAAATTACAAAGCAAAGTAATTAGAGAGGTGAGTACAGAATTGGAATCACCTAAACTAATGGCCCAACATACTAACCACATAATTTATTTATTTATTAATTCCCTTTTGTTGCCCTTGTTGTTACATTGTTGTAGTTATTGATGTCGTTGTTGTTGGATAGGACAGAAAGAAATGGAGAGAGGAAGGGAAGACAGAGAGGGGGAGAGAAAGTGAAGCGACTCCCCTACAGGTGAGGGCTCAAACCAGGATCCTCAGGCCGGTCTTTGCGCTTTGCGCCACCTGTGCTTAACCTGCTTCGCTACGACCGACTCCCACTACCGACTCCCACTACCACATAAATTTTGTCTTCTTTGTAAAAGAAATGAGGAAAGTGTGGTCTGGGAGTGGTGCAGTGAATAAAGCACTGGACAAAGCAATGGACTCTCAAGCATGAAGTCTTGAGTTCAGTCCCCAGCAGCACATCTACCAGAGTGATGTCTGGTTCTTTCTCTCTCCTGTCTTTCTCATTGTAAATAAATAAAATCTTTGGAAGAAAAAAAAAGATGAGGACCTTGAAAAATTCATGTTAAGTGAAATAAGTCAGAAACAGAAGGATGAATATGGGATGATCTCATTCTCGGGGAGAAGCTGAAAAACAAGATCAGAAACGAAAACACAAGTAGAACCTGAACTGGAATTGGCATATTGCACCAAAGTAAAAGACTCTGGGGTGGGTGGGTGGGGAGAATACAGGTCCATGAAGGATGATAAATGACATAGTGGGGGTTGTATTGTTAAATAGGAAACTGGGGAATGTTATGCATGTACAAACTATTGTATTTACTATTGAATGTAAAACATTAATTCCCTAATAAAGAAATTAAAAAAAAAAAAAAAGATGAGGAATGTCAGATCATTTCCTCTCTTTACCATTTGAGTACTGCCATGGACAGGGGAAAGAACATAATGGTCATGCAAAGACTTTTGTGTCTGAGGTTCCAAACTCTGTACCACCATAAACTAGTTTAGTCGTGCTCTGATTTAAAAAAAAAAAAAAAAAAAAAAAAAGGACTGCAGGGGGAAAGCTTCACAAGTGGTGAAGCAGGGCTTCAGGTATCTCTCTGTCTCCCTGTCTCCCCCTTCCTCTCAATTTCTAGCTGTCTCTGTTGAATAAATAAATATTTTTTTAAAATTTTAAAAGGTGAAGTTTTATTGCCACAGGCCAGAAAATATCACAGTGATTTTAAAGATTTTCATGCCTGAGGCTCTAAGGTGCATGTTCTGGGATCAACCCCTGGCACCACCATCATAATAAGCCAGACTTAAGTTATGTTTTGATGAAAAATAAAACTATTGTCAGGGCCAGGCAGTTATTCACCTGGCTGAGCCCACATGTTACAATGCTCAAGAACCTGCGTTCAAACCCCAGGTTTCCACCTGCAGGGAGAAAGCTTCATGAGAAGTGAAGCAGTGCTACAGGTGTTTCTCCCTATTTCCCCTTTACCTCTTCATTTCTGTCTGTATCCAATAAGTAATAAATAAAATATTTGTTAAATTATTGTCAAATAGGGAGTTGGGCAGTTAAGCACACATGGTGCAAAGCGCAAGGACCGGCATAAGGATCCCGGTTCAAGCCCCTGGCTCCCCACCTGTAAGGTAGTCGCTTCACAGGCAGTGCAATAGGTCTGCAGGTGTCTGTCTTTCTCTCCCCCTCTGTCTTCCCCTCCTCTCCACATTTCTCTCTGTCCTGTACAATAACAACAACAATAATAACTACAACAACAATGGAAAACAAGGGCAACAAAAGGGAAAATAAATAAATATAAAAAAAAAGAAAAATCAAAACAAAAAAAAAAAAATCTTGTCAAATAACCCCATACTCCAAGATTTATACAGGCCTATCCAATTCAGAGTAAAAACATTCCAACAGAAACTCTCTAAAATATGTTTAGAAACCCTAAATATATGGCAGTAGCCCTCTTCTACTGAGGCATTAGGAGGCCTAAAGGTTTCCTTGGGGGGCCAGGTGGTGGTGCACCTGCTTGAGTGTACTTGTTACCATGCACAAGGACCCAAGTTCAAGGCCCCAGTCCCCACCTGCAGGGGGAAAGCTTTGCAAGTGGTAAAGCAGTGTTTCAGGTATCTCTCTGTCTCTCTTCCTATCTTCCCCTTCCCTCTTGATTTCTGGCTGTGTCTATACAATAAATAAATAAATTTTTAAAAAGTTTATGAAAAAAAAGATTCCCTTGGAAATGTACAGCAGAGTGGTCCAGGAGATGGCGCAGTGGAAATGTACAGCAGAGCAGCTCATCAGAATGGCAATATGGGCCCAGCATATATTCTGAACACAGCCCCCTGGACAGTAACTAAGCTTTAAGATTTTAGAGAACTAACATGACACCCTAAAGAAATATAGCAAAGCGAGTTGGGTGGTAGCACAGTGGGTTAAGCACACATGGCACTAAGTGCAAGGACTGGTATTAAGGATCCAGGTTCAAGCCCCCGACTCCCTGCCTGCAGGGAGGTCACTTCACAAGCAGTGAAGCAAGTCTGCAGGTGTCTGTCTTTCTCTCCCCATCTTCCCCTCTTCTCTCCATTTCTCTCTGTCCTATCCAACAACAATGACATCAGTAACAACAATAATAACCACAATAATAATAAAAAATAAGGGCAACAAAAGGGGAAAATTTAAAAATAATACTAAAAATTTTATAAAGGGGGAAAAAAATAGCTTCCAGGAGCAGTGGATTCGTGGTGCAGGCACCGAACCCCAGCAATAACCCTGGAGGCAAAAATAAATAAATGCAGCAAACTCAGGTTCAAATCCAGTCCTCACCACATTGAAAAAGTCTCAGTGATGTGGTTTCTTTACTTCTGTCTGCTTTTATCTAAAAGAGGAGGTTGGAGGGCAGAGAGAGAAATACAACACAGACCTGCACAGAGGAGTCCACGTTCACTTCAATCCGTTTCTTCAGAATGGATTTCTTGGGCATCACAGATACTTCAGCAGGATGATGTAAAGAATATCCTGGTTCGGATGATGGCAGGACAGTTGATAATCCAGGAATGGGACAGCTAGTGCCACCATCATCAACTGTCAACAGTTCCTGATTCAGGATCCTACTTCGGTCTTTCTCCTCTTCTCGTTTACGCTGGGCATGATCCAGTACTTCAAACTCAGGGTCCAGAAATTCAGGGCTAGGGCTTCGCCTACGCTGTCGATAATTGCGTGTTCCTGATGTAAAACCTGGCTGATCATCTCCCCTGCTGTGTATCTTCTCTCTGTCATCATAACGAGGGCGTTTGGCCTCCCTGCTCCTTTCCTCAGGTCGTATATAATAGGAGCCCTTCAGCTTGTTTCTGTTCTGTTCTGTTCCCTGTAATAACTCATCATGACAACTAACATGAGGGCTATAATCAGAACGATGCAGGTAAGTTTCTCTTGTTCGGTAATCCTCATCAAGATGACCTAAGAAGGGACTGAGAGGTCCTTCTTGCCGGGAAATAAATCGATCGAGACCTCTTCGAGTGAAGACCAAATCCTCAGTCAGGTCACCTCTAATGAAAAAGACAAGCATCACTGAATATAAGGGACTTGAAAGGAGTACAACCAGAGAAGGCATAGAATAGTTAGGGCAATAGACAATCATGAAACCCAAAAGCAAATCTATGGACACATGCTGGACATTTCCTCTTCCCTTCCCTCAGCACAAGCAGTTTAAACTTGTGGCTGGAGAAATAACTCAACTAGTAGAGCATGAACCTCCATTCCAGATTCCAGGTTTATTCCCTGTTATCATGTATACCAGAGTGGCTTATTTCTCTATGTCTCATGTAAAATACTCTGTCTCACACATATAATAAGTAAGTCTTTGTGATTCGGGAGGTGGTGCAGTAGATAAAGCATTAGACACTCAAGCATGAGGTACTGAGTTCAATTCCCAGCAGCACATTTACCAGAGTGATGTCTGGTTCTTTCTCTCTCTCCTCCTATCTTTCTCATAAATAAGTAAAATATTAGAAATAAATAAATCTTTTAAAATGGGGGTGTGCAGGTGGTAGTGCGCCAGGTTAAGAACACACATTACAGTGCACAAGGATCCAGGTTCAATCTCCCAGGCCCCACCTGCAGGCAGATGCTTCACAAGTAGTGAAGTGTTGCAGGTGTCTTTCTCTCCCCCATCTATTTCCCCTTCTCTCACTTTCTCTGTCCTATAAAATTAAGAATAAATAAATATTTTAAAAAGCTGAAAAGTGGGGAGGCGGGCTATAGCGCAGTGGGTTAAGCGCAGGTGGCACAAAGCACAAGGACCGGCATAAGGATCCCGGTTCGAACCCCGGCTCCCCACCTGCAGGGGAGTCGCTTCACAGGCGGTGAAGCAGGTCTGCAGGTGTCTATCTTTCTCTCCTCCTCTCTGTTTTCCCCTCCTCTCTCCATTTCTCTCTGTCCTATCCAACAACGACAACAACAATAATAACCACAACAATAAAACAACAAGGGCAACAAAAGGAAATAAATAAATAAAATAAATATTAAAAAAAAAAATTTTAAGAAAAAAAAAGCTGAAAAGTGTTCCTCTGTATCTTTTTCTCTATATCTTTTACTAAAATATTTCTAAAAATAGGGCACCAAAGTAAAACTCTGGGGTGAGTATAAGGGTGGACATTTGGCTTCCCGGGGCGGCAGGGGTTGGGGGTGGGATGGGACAGTCTTTTGGTGGTGGGAATGGTGTTTATGTAAACTCCTATTAATTTGTAGTCATATAAATCACCATTTAATTAATATGAGAGGGGGAAAATTGATTGTCTCAAACTTTTTAAAGCACAGACTAAATCTTTTTAATACATAGGCTGAGTCTTTGATATGTTGACTCTCTCAAAACCTAGATGTTGGTATTCTTCGTGTTGGTTTGGCCCCCTTCCTCCTACCTCTGAGAGAAATGGTTTGGCCCTTGCTAGTTTCGCACCCCTCTTTCTCCCCGCCCCATATGCTAAGGACATGCAGAGTCCCAGCAGCAGCGGCAGAGGGAGAATGATGGAGAAGCACATGGTGTGGTGATTTGCCCATTTGTGAATAAAGATTAAACTGCAGCTTCTCAGCCCAGCCGTGTGTCCCCGAGTCTACCTCTGTCTACCACCATGACGCTAGCCTGGCCTGCTGGAGCCCCCAAACTTTAACAACACCTAGACCAGGGAGAACAGAAGCAACCAGTGGCACAGCTATATACAAGATATTGGGTATTATACAGCAAACCCTAACAAAGGGACTTTTCAAAGTTACCCCAATTACCAAATAATGTGATAACAATAACTATCCATTGTCTCCTTGAACTCTTGTCATTAAGCCAGCTTGGCATTAGGCCAGCTCCCCCTGCTCCACCCTGCATTGCTGATAGTATGGCCTATTTACATAATCATTGAAAGATCCCCACCCATTCCATTCCTTTGATCTATCTTCTTTGAGACCCGCCCTACCTGCAGGGTAACATTAATCCCACCAGTCAAAACCACCACAACAGTTGCTAGGGAAGTTTATACCTTCTCAGCCCACTTTTGCCTTTCTCCACCCCTCTTCCTAGCCATTTCTGTTTTCTATTTGTCACTTCCGGCTCTATCCTATAAAAGCATTGTCTCTCTGATCAAATAAAGACATTGCATTACCTCACACCACGTGTTTGGTTCCTGAGTCATCTATCTCCTGTGTCATTGAGTGAGTAGCAGGCCATCCTGGCTCAGGTCGAGTTCTCTCCAACCCAGAGAGTACGCACCTGGGAAGAAGCACCCCCACGTAGCCCGGCACACCCTAAGACAGGAGGAACCTTATATTTCCACTATAGATTCTATATTTCCCCCAGTCCTGGAACCTTAGGGTGGGGTGCACTTTCCTGCATGCTCCTCTCAATTCATATCAAATAATCTTTCATCCACTGATCACAACCTAATCAGTGCAACAAGTGCCTCCTCAGCATGCTTCACTTCAGACTGTGTCCAGAGACTTCAGCTTCATTACTCAGGTGAGACCTTTCCTTTCATAGTATTCTCTAGTTCCATTCCAGGTGGTTCACTTCCTAACAAAGTCCTAAAACCTAGAGATAGACCAGGTCCCCTGAGATAGAGCCTATGTTCACACGTATCCATAAACTAAGGCAAAATATATACCTGAAAGCAAAAGTACACAATAGTTTGCAGTGAGTAGCCCCCAACACTTCATCTGCACTATCCCAGTGTTTAGGTCCATAATTGTTCAACAATTTGTTTGGCTTTGTATGTTAACTCTCTTTTCAGCCACCAGGTTCCAGATGTCAGCATGATGCTGACCAGACTTTCTTGGACAGACAACCCGACCAATGTGTCCTGGAGTTCCGATTCCCCAGAGACCCACTCTACTAGGGAAAGAGAGAGGCAGACTGGGAGTATGGATCGACCAGCCAACGCCCATGTTTGGTGGGGAAGCAATTACAGAAGCCAGACCTTCCCCCTTCTACAACCCACAATGACCTTGGGTCCATATTCCTAGAGGGATAAAGAATGGGAAAGCTATCAGGGTAGGGGCTGGGATATAGAGATCTGTTGGCAGGAATTCTGTGGAGTTGTACCCCTCCTATCCTATGGTTTTGTTAATCTCTCCCTTTTTAAATAAATAATAAAAAACATATATTTCTGAAAAAACTCTAGGGTAGGAGATAGCATAATGATTATGCAAAGAGACTCACATGCCTGAAGCTTGAAAGTCCAGGTTCAATCCATCACTACAAGCCAGAGCTGAGTAGTGCTCTAGTGGGAAAAAAAAAAAAGCTTAAAAAAATACACCCTAATAAAAGTGACAAAAAACTTAAAGGGGGGGGAGTCGGGCTGTAGCGCAGCGGGTTAAGCGCAGGTGGCG
This sequence comes from Erinaceus europaeus, assembly GCF_950295315.1. Lineage (NCBI taxonomy): Eukaryota > Metazoa > Chordata > Mammalia > Eulipotyphla > Erinaceidae > Erinaceus > Erinaceus europaeus. The sequence goes on from NC_080165.1 coordinate 67,928,418, forward strand.
CAAAGCACAAGGACCGGCATAAGGATCCCGGTTCGAACCCCGGCTCCCCACCTGCAGGGGAGTCGCTTCACAGGCGGTGAAGCAGGTCTGCAGGTGTCTATCTTTCTCTCCTCCTCTCTGTCTTCCCCTCCTCTCTCCATTTCTCTCTGTCCTATCCAACAACGATGACAACAACAATAATAACTACAACAATAAAACAACAAGGGCAACAAAAGGGAATAAATAAATAAAATTAAAAAAAAAAAACTTAAAGGGGGGAGGAGACAGACAATGGTGCACCCAGTATGGTACACATCACATCGCTCAGTAGGAAGCTTCACTAATGGAGCAGTGTTGCAGTTGTCTCTCTCTCCCCTCATTCTGGATTTCAGTCTTTAACAAAATGAAAAAGAAAAAATATATATTAGTGCCTAGGAAGTGGTGTTATAAGTAATATGCTGGATTCTCAAACATGAAGTCCTCAGCTCAATCCTCAGCATCCCATGTGCCAGAAAGATGCTATGGTTCTCACTTCTCTCCCTATCTTGTGTTAATATCTTTTAAATATTAAAAAATTTGGGGACTCAGGCAGTAGTGCAGCGGGTTAAGCGCACGTGGCACAAAGCGCAAGGACCTGCATAAGGATCCTGGTTCAAGCCCCTGGCTTCCCACCTGCAGGGGAGCTGCTTCACAAGTGGCGAAGCAGGTCTGCAGGTGTCTGTCTACTCTCCCCGTCTTCCCCTCCTCTCTCCATTTCTCTCTGTCCTATCCAACAACAATGACATCAAGAATAACTACAACAATAAAACAACAAGGGCAACAAAAGGGAATAAATAAATATTTAAAATGTTTAAACTTACATATAAAAAAGAAAAAAAATATTCCACAAAAATTCTTTTTTTTCTTAGTGATTTAATATTAATTTGTAAAATTACATGTCAACAGGGGTATAATTCCATACTGTTACCACCAGAGCTCTGAATCCCCAACCCCCTTATTGTAAGCTACAGCAGTTTTTCAAAGAAAATAATCTTTTTTTTTTTTTTTCCCACCACCCAATCTCCATATCCCACCCCCTCCCCAGTAGCTTTCCCATTCTCTATCCCTCTGGGAGCATGGACCCAGGGTCATTGAGGGTTGCAAAAGGTAGAAGGTCTGGCTTCTGTAATTGCTTCCTCGCTGAACATGGGCGTTGACTGGTCGGTCCATACTCCCAGTCTGCCTCTCTCTTTCCCTAGTAGAGTGTGTCACTGGGGAAGCTGAGCTCCAGGACACACTGGTGGGGTCTTCAATCCAGGGAAGCCTGGCTAGTATCCTGATGGCATCTGGAACCTGGTGACTGAAAAGAGAGTTAACATACAAAGCCAAACAAATTGTTGAGCAATCATGGACCCAAAGCTTGGAATAGTGGAGAGGAAGTGTTAGGGAGGGTACTCACTGCAAACTCTAGTATACTTTTAATTTTTTAATATTTATTTATTCATTTTCCCTTTTTGTTGCCCTTGTTGTTTTATTGTTGTTGTTATTGGATAGGACAAAGAGAAATGGAGAGAGGAGGGGGAGACAAAGAGGGAAAAAGAAAGACACCTGCAGACCTGCTTCACCGCCTGTGAAGTGACTCCTCTGAAGGTGGGGAGTCGGGGGCTTGATCCAGGATCCTTAGGAAGGTCCTTGTGCTTTGTGCCACCTGCACTTAACCGCTGTGCTACTGCCCGACTCCCTTACACAAAAATTCTAAGAGTACTCTGAGCTACCTACATAAAGGATATTTATTATTCTTGAGAAATCAAAGACGGCATAGTTCTGGGATTTCCACTTCAATGAAACTGTACTAAAGGTGCCAGATCAAGGTGCACTTTGTAGAGTGGACATGTTATCATGTGAAAGGACACAGGTTCAAGGCCTGAGTCCCCACTTGCAGGGAGGAAATTTCAAAAGCAGTTGAGTAGTGCAGCAAATTTTTCTTTTCTCTCCCTATATATAGCTCCCCCTTCCCTTATAAAATTCTGTATTAAAATAAAAAAATATAGGGGGAACTTTTTTTTTTAATTTTTTTTTATATTTATTTAATTTATTTATTCCCTTTTGTTGCCCTTGTAGGGGAAACTTTTAATTAATGAATATCTAATTGACATGACATTCTTCAACATTTCAGAAGTCTCCAAAATTTTGTACTACTAGTATATATATTTTTAAAGATTTACCTTATTATTTAAATCACAAGAGTGACCCAGGAGGTGGTTCAGTAGATACAAGCATTGGCTTCTTGCGCACTGGGCCAACTCATCAGTTTTTAACTGTCCATTTCAAGTGAACTATATGATATATACTACTATATGCTACAATGCACAAGGACCCATGTTCAAGCCCCCAGGCCCTACCCACAGGGGGAAAGCTTCACAAGTGGTGTAGCAGTGCTGCAGGTATCTCTCTGTCGCTTTCCCTCTCTATCACTCCCTTCCCCCTCGATTTCTGGCTGTCTCTATCGAATAAAGATTACTTTTAAAAAATTCATTTTAAAAATCATTATAAATAGTAAAGCCATTAAAATCATACATGGCAGGGGCTGGGTGGTGGTTCACTCAGTTGAATACATGTGTTACCATGTGCAATGACCCAAGTTTAAGCACACTTGTAGGGGGAAGCTTCACAATCGGTGAAGCAGTGCTACAGGCATCTCTCTCTCTCTCTCTCCTTGTCTCTCTCTCCCTCTCAACTTCTGTCTGTCTCTTTCCAATGTGTCCTGGAGCCCCGCTTCCCCAGAGCCCTGCCCTACTAGGGAAAGAGACAGGCTGGAAGTATGGATTGACCTGTCAACACCCATGTTCAATCAGGAGGCAATTACAGAAGCCAGACCTTCCACCTTCTGCAACCCTCAATGACCCTGGGTCCATGCTCCCAGAGGGATAAAGAATAGAAAAGCTGTCAGGGGAGTTGGGCAGTAGCACAGCAGGTTAAGCACAGGTGGCGCAAAGCGTAAGGACCAGTGTCAGGATCCTGGTTCGAGCCCTCGCTCCCCACCTGCAGGCGAGGTGCTTCACAAGTGGTGAAGCAGGTCTGCAGGTGTCTTTCTCTCCCCCTCTGTCTTCCCCTCCTCTATCCATTTCTCTCTGTCCTATCCAATAACAACAACATCAATAATAATAACTACAAAAAAAAAGCTATCAGGGGAGTGGATGGAATCCGAAGTTCTGGTGGTGGGAATTGTGTGAAGTTGTACCCCTCTTAATCTATGGTTTTTGTCAGTGTTTCCTTTTTTAAAAATATTTATTTATTCCCTTATGTTGCCCATGTTGAGTGTTTCTTTATTTTATAAGAAAATTTTTTTAAATTAAATATAGGGAGTCAGGCGGTAGCGCAGCGGGTTAAGCGCACATGGCAAAAAGCACAAGGACCAGCACAAGGATCCCGGTTCGAGCCCCTGGTTCCCCACTTGCAAGGGAGTCACTTCACAAGCAGTGAAGCAGGTCTGCAGGTGTCTGTCTTTCTCTCCCCCTCTCTGCCTTCCCCCCCTCTCCATTTCTCTCTGTCCTGTCCAACATAACATTAATAACAACAAAACAACAAGGGCAACAAAAGGGAATAAATATTTTTAAAAATTAAATATAATCCCCACCTGCAGGGGAGTCACTTCACAGGTGGTGAATCAGATCTGCAGGTGTCTGTCTTTCTCTCCCCCTCTGTCTTCCCCGCCTCTCTCCATTTCTCTCTGTCCTACCCAACAATGACAACATCAGTAACAACAACAATAAGACAACAAGGGCAACAAAAGGGAATAAATAAGTAAATAATTTTTTTTCCTTTTTTTTTTTAATATTTATTTATTTATTTCCTTTTGTTGCCCTTTTTTTTTTTTTTATTGTTGTAGTTATTATTGTTGTTGTCGTCGTTGTTGGATAGGACAGAGAGAAATGGAGAGAGGAGGGGAAGATAGAGAGGAGGAGAGAAAGACAGACACCTGCAGACCTGCTTCACCGCCTGTGAAGCGACTCCCCTGCAGGTGGGGAGCCGGGTTCAAACCGGGATCCTTATGCCGGTCCTTGTGCTTTGCGCCACCTGCGCTACAGCCCGACTCCCAATAAATATTTTTTAAAAGTCATACATGACAAAGCAAAATATACACATCAGGGAGAGAGTACATTAGATCTGCATGCTGATGCTTCAGAGGTCCTAGGCTCAGCCAAGGTAATGCTCTGGTCCACTCGTCTATCTCGTGAAAAACTGGAACTCCCTCCCTCCAAAAAAAAAAAAAAGGCCAAATACCTAAGTCATTTTTGTCTTTTACTGATTCCCCATGTATGTCACAAGAATACTATTTACTACAGCAAATAAAGGAAAAGAAACCTATTCCAGTGGGCCAGGAGGTGGCGCAGTGAATAAAGTGTTGGACTCTCGAGCATGAGGTCTTAAGTTCAATCCCCAGCAGCACATGTACCAGAGTGATGTCTGGTTCTTTCTCTTTCCTCCTATCCCTCTCATTAATAAATAAAGAAAAATATTTAAAAAAGAGAAAGAAAGAAAGAAAGAAAGAAAGAAAGAAAGAAAGAAAGAAAGAAAGAGCCCTATTCCAGACAAGGATGAGTTAAGAGACAAAAAATTCAGGGTCCAGAGAGTGGTACATCTGGTTTAGCCTACACATTTACCATGTACAAGGACCTGGGCTCAAGCTTGGGTCACCACCTGCAGGGGGAAAAGCTTCATAATTGCTGAAGCAGTGCTACAGGTGTATATATCTCTCTCCCCCCTCCCTTTCTGTGTCTCCTCAATTTCTTTCTGCTGGGCTCTACCCAATAAAAAAACAAAATAAAATAAAAATAGTAAGGGGGGTCAAGCAGTGAGTGGTACACCAGGTTAACCACAGAGTATGAAGTACAAGGACCAGTGCAAGGATCCTGGTTCTTCAAGTCCCCAACTCCCCACCTGTAGAGTGGTCACTTCACAAGTGGTGAAACAGGTATGCAGGTGTCTTTGCCCTCTCAATTTCTCTCTGTCCTATTCAATAAAATGTAAAAAAGAGCCGCCAGGAGGAGTGGATTCATAGTGCTGGCACTGAGCCCCAGTGATAACCCCAGAGGCAATAAAATAAAACAGAATAAATAAAATAATAATAATAAAATACAAAAAGTTCATTAATGGGCAGGGGTAGATAGCATAGTGGTTATGCAAAGAGATTCTCATGTCTAAGGCTCCAAAGTCCCAGGTTCAATCCCTTGTACCAACATCAACCACAGCTGAGCAGTGCTCTGGTAAAAAAAAAAAAAAAAAAATTCATCAAAAGTTCATTAACTGGTTCTAGGAGATAGTAGATAGCGCAATGGTTATATAAAAACACATGTAGGGCATGGGGTAGATAACAATGGTTATGCAAAGAGAATCTCATGCCAAGGCTCCAAAGTTCAAGGTTCTATCCCCTGCACCACCATAAGCCAAAGCTGAGCAGTGCTATGGTAAAAAGAAAGGGGTGGAGGAGAAAGAGAGAGAGAGATAAGTAGATATAGACAGACAAACAGATATAGTGTCCCAGGAGGTGGCACAAGGGTAAAGCTCTGGGCTTGCAAGTATGATATGAGATCCCAAGTTTGACTCTGATACTGCATATGTCAGAGTGCTGCACTGGTCTTTCTATCTCAGGTGAGACAAATAAAAATAATTAATTTAGAAAATTAATTTAAGAGCAGGAATAGACAGTGTAATGGTTATGCAAAAAGACTTATGCCTGAGGCTCTGAAGTCACAGGTTCAATCCCCGCCCCCACCATGATAAACCAGAACTAAGCAGTGCTCTGGTTAAAAAAAAAAAATTAACCAGGGCCAGACAGTGGCGCACTTGGTTAAGTGAGCACATTACAGTGTGCAAGGATCCAGGTCAAGTCCTTGGTCCCCACCTGCAGGGGGAAAGCTTCACAAGTGATGAAGCAGGGCTGCAGGTGTCTCTCTGTCTCTCTCCCTCTCTATCTTCCCCTCTCAATTTCTCTCTGTCTCTATACAATAATAAATAAAACATTAAAAAAATTTTTTTAATTAATCCCACTTTCTGCACCCCAAAAAGAACTTTGGTCCATACTCCCAGAGAGGATAAGGGAAGACAGGATGGCTCTGGATCCCAGTTCCACCAGGATCCGAAGAGTTTGTGGCCAGGAATCTTTTTTTTTTTTTTTTTTTTTTGTACCATCAGAGAAAGAGAAGCAAATCTGGGGTGGGGGTATAACATAATGGTTATACAGAGACTTTCATGCCTGAGACGCTCAAGTCCCAGGTTCAGTACCCCACACCTCCATAAGCCAGAGCTGAGCAGTGCTCTGGTAAAAAAAAAAAAAAGAGAGAGAAAGAGAGAAGCAAATCTGAAAAACACCAGAGGAAGCCAGGTACAGTTTCCCTTATCAGAGAGAAGAGGAAAAAAAAAAAAAAAGGACACCCACAAATTAAAAAAAACAAAAACAAAAACAGGGAGTCAGGTGGTAATGCAGTGGGTTAAGCGCAAGGACCAGCCTAAGGATCCCAGTTAGAGCTTCCAGCTCCCCACCTGCAGGAAAGTTGCTTTACAGGCGGTGAAGCAGGTCGGCAGGTATCTTTCTCTCCCCTCTCTGTCTTCCCTCCTCTTCATCTCTCTGTTCTATCCAACAATGATGACATCAATAACAACAATAACTACAACAATAAAAAACAACAAAGGCAACAAAAGGGGAAATAAATAATAAAAGTAAAAAGTAAACTTTGGTTTTTTTTTTAAAAAAAAAGGACACACAAAAGTACTAATAGGTATAGGTGTGATTTAGAAAAGAAGTTAATGGAGCGGAGGGTAGATAGCATAAAGGTTATGCAAAAAAGACTCTAATGCCTGAGACTCCAACGTCCCAAGTTCAATCCCCCGCACCACCATAAGCCAGAACTAAACAGTGTTCTGGTTAAAAAAAATAAATAAATGGGAGTCGGGCGGTAGCGCAGCGGGTTAAGCGCACGTGGTGCAAAGCGCAAGGACCAGCATAAGGATCCCAGTTTGAACCCTGGCTCCCCACCTGCAGGGGTGTCGCTTCACAGGCAGTGAAGCAGGTCTGCAGGTGTCTGTCTTTCTCTCCTCCTCTCTGTCTTCCCCTCCTCTCTCCAGTTCTCTAACAATGACATCAATACCAACAGCAATAATAACTACAACAATAAACAAGGGCAACAAAAGGGAATAAATAAATAAGAAAAAAGAAAAGAAGTGAATGCAGAAAAAAAAAATGAATGTAAGAACACAGAATAAAATATAGATGGGAGCCGGGTGGTGGCGCAACAGGTTAAGCGCACATGGCGCGAAGCACAAGGACTGGTATAAGGATCCCAGTTCGAGCCTATGGCTCCCCACCTGCAGGGGAGTCACTTCAAAGGTGGTGAAGCAGATCTGCAGGTGTCTATCTTTCTCTCCTGTCTTCCCCTCCTCTCTCGATTTCTCTCTGTCCTATCCAACAACAGCAATAACAACAACAATTTAAAAAAATTATAAACAACAAGGACAACAAAAGGGGAAAAAATTTAAAAATGTATAGAGGTATAGGTATACATAGCTATAAAGTCAATTCATATCGGCAACCATGGGAAAACTACTGCGGTTTCCAATGGAGGGGATGAGGACACAGAACTCTGGTGGTGGGAACATTATGGAATTACACTATTCTCTTATAATTTTGTAAACCAGTATTAAATCACTAATAAAAAGAAAGAAATTTTAAAGTGACTGGCTGTCTGCCAGAACACTGTTTGTCCAAAGGACAATGAAAAGAAATTATACTCTAAGCTTCACGAGTTGAAACATTATAGTTACCTCAAAACCTCAGCACTGAAGGAGGAGAACCACACATACTAAGAATCTGGGCTCAGTCATTTCCCAAAATAGCCAGAAGGACATAGGCTATTGCCTCATTAAGCCACATATCATGAAGACCTACCTTCAGAGGCCTAAGTGTTATGTAACACAGAACTGTCCTGCTTTGCTTCACTGTGACTGTTACTAGAGCTTTGAAATAAACATTACCAAATGGCAATACTACCACTCAGACTTACTGCTCAACTGTCCCCCACCTACACTTATGCTCTCTACTACATGGGCAGATTCATTTTGTTTTATTTTAGATAGACACACAGAGAGTAAGAGTAAGAGAGATCACAGAACTAAAGTTTCGTTCAATGGAGTTGGGGGCAAACTTCAACCTGGGGATCATACACATGGCAAAGCAAGCACACTACCCAAGCAAGTTACTGGGTTGTCATGATATATATATATTTTTCTAAAGATTTTATTTATTGATTCTAGAGAGATGATAGGAGAGAAAGAAAGAACCAGACATCACCCTGGTACATGTGCTGCTGGGGACTGAATTTAGACCCTCATGCTTGGGAGTCCAGTGCCTTATCCACTGCGCCACCTCCCGGACCACTCATAATATATTTTTCTATACAAAAATGTGTTATAACTTTTCTGAAAACCCAGAAAGACCTTTTAAAGTCTCTAATTATTTTTATTTTATTTACTAATGAGAAAGGAGTTAGAGAGAGAACCAGACATCACTCTAGTCTATGCGCTGCAGGGGACTGAATTCAGGACCTCATGCTTGAGAGTCCAGTGCTTTTACCCACTGCACCACCTCCTGAACCACAGTCTCTAATTCTATGTAATGCTTTCAGCAAGTCTATATTCATCACTGTCCCCACTCAGAAAATCCTTTCCCATGATCCGGGAGATTTATTTAAAAAAAGAGAAAGAGGGGAGAGGGGAACAAAGCATCAGGAAGGCAGTTATGCAGACTTTTGTGCCTGAGGCTCCAAAATAACAGGTTTAATCCTGCACCACCATAATCCAAAGATGAGCAGTACTCTAATGAGGGCCAGGCTCGAAAGTATCACATACATTGGCAAAGCAGTGAGCTATTTTGCCAGCCCTTATTTATTTATCTATTGGATAATCAGAGAAATTGAGAGAGGAAGGGGAAACAGAGGGAGAATGACAGAGAGACACTTGCAGCGCTGCTTCACCACTCATGAAGCTTTCCCTTTGCAGGCAGGGACCAGGGCCTCGAACCCCAGTCCTTGTGCATAAAAATGTGTGCGCTTAACCAGGTGCACCACTACCCGGCCCCCTTCTGCCTTTACTTATTAATGAGAGAGCTAGAGGAGAGAACCAGAGCATCACCCTAGTACATGTGATGCTAAGGACTGAATTCAGGACTTCAGGCCTTACAATCTTCAGAATCGAGTAGTTTATCTACTATGCTACCTCCCAGATCATATTTCTTTTGGTGGAACTAGAGCTGATTTCAGAACTACAGGCCACCCTTTCATGGTAGGTAAGTGGGTGGGAGGCACACATAAGGACACCATAGCACCAGAGCTTCCTCTGTTGCCACAACACTTGCCACATGGGTCCAGGCCTTAAACCTGGACCAAGCAATGCAGGCACCCAATCCAGTGAGTTTCCTCTCCTGTCCAACATTTCCAACTTAAAGTACTGTTAAAGTATGCCTTGCCTTAGATGAAGCCTACCTGCCCACATCCTCCAGATCATCCACAGGTGACTCCAGTCGATCACTAAGGCACCGCCGTTCTGGTATGCTGGCACAGAAGTGGTCATTGCCAACAGTGATCCTTAGGCTCTCATCCAAAGAATCAGAATGCAAACCAGGAGAGTGTCTCTACAAGTAGAAGGTGACAGTCAATTGGATTAAGGTATTTCTGTATGTAAAAATGTTCATTATCCTAGTGACAAAGTTGTGATCTAACAAGGCAAGAAATATACTAAGATACTACTCCAAAAATAAAACCCTTAAGAAAAAAATAATCATTTTCTTGATGGCACCTACATCCAACCCTTCCAAATCAATGGCCTCCCATTATTTTATTTATTGACAATGAACACAGAAATGGAGTAATGAGAAAAGTTCATTCAGAACCCAGACATTTCTAGTAAAAGAGGTAAGCCAAAAACTGCTTTTTAAAGGATCAGTAACAATAATTCAAGCTATACCATTAAAACATGATAGAGATTGGGGGAAACAGTTACTTCAGATGACATTTAGAAGTTTTTTGTTTTTTTTTTACCAGAGCACTGATCAGCTCTGATTTATGGTGGTGTGGGGGATTGAACCTGGGACTTCAGAGCCTTAGGCATGAGTCTCTTTCCATAATCATTTTGCTATCTACTCCTGACCCCAGGAAGGATTTTTCTTATGAATGAGGTCCAAATGAAATGTTAGCATTACAAGAACAGAGAGGCAAGATGTTTCACGTAAAAAAAGCAAGTTCTGGTAGCCAGGGGAAAAAAACTCAACTGGTGGTAGTTTCAGACTTACATGCTTATAATTACAGGTTCAACTCCTGGCACATCTAACAGTTATACACCAATTTGTCACTCTCTGTGTTCCATGTGATGCCCTCTCATAATGGATAAAATCTTTAAAAAATAAAATAGGGAGTCGGGCTGTAGCGCAGCGGGTTAAGCGCAGGTGGCGCAAAGCACAAGGACCGGCATAAGGATCCCGGTTCGAACCCCGGCTCCCCACCTGCAGAGGAGTCGCTTCATAGGCGGTGAAGCAGGTCTGCAGGTGTCTATCTTTCTCTCCTCCTCTCTGTTTTCCCCTCCTCTCTCCATTTCTCTCTGTCCTATCCAACAACGACAACAACAATAACTACAACAATAAAAAAAAAAAAAGGGCAACAAAAGGGAATAAATAAATAAAATAAATAAAAAATAAAAAAAATAAAATAAAACAGTGGTCTGGGAGGTGGCTCAGTGATAAAGCTTTGGACTCTCAAACATGAGGTCCTGAGTTCAATCCCCAGCAGCACATGTGCCAGAGTGATGTCTGGTTCTTTCTCTCTCCTCCTTTCTCATAAATAAAATATTTTTTAAAAAATAAAGTAAAATAAATAAAAATAAAACAAAAAGAGTTCTGTAATGGTAACAGCAGTAATGCCAGTGTGACTGCAGCCACAAGGATAGAAAACTAGAGGGTGGCGAAATCGCTCACTTGGGTAGTATACTGTTTTGCCATGCATGAGAACCAGGTTGGACCCCACCATACTATATTAAAGGAAGTTTCTGTACAGTGGTCTTTCACTCCCTGTCTTCATCCAAAAGAAAACAAAGTGGAATACAGGGGCCGGGTGGTGGATCACCTGATTGAGCGCACGTTATAACATGCAAGGACCTTAGTTCAAGCCCCCGGCCCCTACCTGCAAGGGGAAAGCTCTGCAAGTGGTGAAGCAGTGCAACAGGTGTCTCTCTTTCTCTTTCCCTCTACCCACTCGATTTCTAGCTGTTTCTTTTTTTAAAAAATAATTTTTATTTATTTATTTTCTTTTGTTGCCCTTTTTTTAAATTGTTGCTGTAGTTATTATTGTTGCTGCTGTTAATGTCGTTGTTAGATAAGACAGAGAGAAATGGAGAGAGGAGGGGAAGACAAAGAGGGGGGGGGAGATAAAGACAGACACCTGCAGACCTGCTTCACCGCCTGTGAAGGAACTCCCCTACAGGTGGGGAGCCAGGGACTTGAACCGGGATCTTTACGCAGGTCCTTGCACTTTGCGTCACGTGCACTTAACCCGCTGTGCTGCCGGACTCCTGATATCTGGCTGTTTCTATCTAATAAATAAAGATAATTTAAATTTTTTTTTTTGTTTTTAGAAGAAAAGTAGAATACAAATACCACAGTAAGAGAGAGTTAGATGGTGGTACACTGAGCACACGTTACAGTGTACAAGGACCTGGGTTCAAGCCCCTGGTCCCCACCTGCAAGTGGGAAGCTTCATGAGCTGTGAAGCAGATTATGTCTCCCTATCTTCCCTTTCGCTCTCAATTCATCTCTGTCCAGTAAATAAATAAACTATAAAAAATAAGAAGCCGTGGTCTGGGAGGTGGTGCAGTAGATAAAGCATCGGACTCTCAAGTATGAGGTCCTGAGTTCGATCCCCAGTAGCACATGTACTGAAGTGATGCCTGGCTCTTTCTCTTTCATCCTATGTTTCTCATTAATAAATAAATAAAATCTTAAAATAAATAAATAAATAAACCACAGTTAAAGAAATGTGGAACTTAATATTATATACCAAGAAGTCAAAGGAAGATTACAAGCAAATGAATGCTATGACCTGACTACATTCTTCTTCCAGATGTGCACACTGCTCATAACTTCATCTATTTCAGGTGTTTATATAAAACTCATTTTCCTGGGCTGGGGAGACAGCATAATGATTATACAAAAAGTTGTTTATGCCTGAGGTACCAAAGGTCCCAAGTTCAATCCCCAGCACCACCATAAGCCAGAGCTGAGCAGTGCTCTGGTAAAATAAATAAATAAATCATTTTCCCAAGAGCAGTTCTCCAGCTACCTTTTCAAAACTTTTAAGTTTTTTGGTTTTGTTTCTTTCTTTATAGCTGTTAGCCACTTTAACATGTGTTAACATCTTACTTCTCTATCTTCTTTATAACTGTCTGTCTCCTCCAAGTAGAATATAAATTCCATGAAGGTAAGGGTTATCTAGTTTGTTCACTGCTACCAAAGTGCTAACAAATACTTCTTGGAAGTACATAATAAAAGTGTCTGAGGGTCTGGTGGTAGCACACGGGATTAAGTGCACATAGTACAAAGGGCAAGGAAGGATTCCAGTTCCAGCTACCAGCTCCCCACCTGCATGGGGTTGCTTCACAAGTGGTGATGCAGATCTGAAGGCATCATTCTTTCTTTTTTCAAAATATTTATTCCCTTTTGTTGCCCTTGTTTAACTGTTGTAGTTATTATTGTTGTTGTTATTGATGTCATCCTTGTTAGATAGGACAGAGAGAAATGGAGAGAGATGGGGAAGACACAGGGGGAGAGAAAGATAAGACACCTGCAGACCTGCTTCACTGCTTGTGAAGTGACTCCCCTGTATGTGGGGAGCCGGGACTGGAACCATAATTCTTATGCTGGTCCTTGCGCTTTGCGCCACATGCACTTAACCTGCTGTGCTACCGCCTGACTTCCCGGTATCTTTTTTATATATTTTTATTTATTTACTTATTTATTTATGAGAAATATAGGAGGAGAAAGAGAAAGAACCAGACATCACTCTGGTGATTGAGAGTCCGATGCTTTATCCACTGCACCACCTCCCGGACCACGGTATCTATCTTTCTATCTCCCTCTCCTCTCTCAATTTCTCTCCGTCTGATCCTATTTAAAAAAAATTAAAAAAAAAAAAAAAGCCTCCAGGAGCAGTGGATTTGAAGTGCTGGCACCAAGCCATAGCGATAACCCTAGAGGCAAAAACAGATAACATAATACAAGTTTTTAAAAAATAATTCTCCACCTGCAGGGGAATCACTTCACAAGCAGTGAAGCAGGTCTGCAGGTGTCTGTCTGTCTTTCCCCGTCTTCCCCTCCTCTCTCCATTTCTCTCTGTCCTATCCAACAACAATGACATCAATAACAACAATAATAACTACAACAATAAAACAAGGGCAACAAAAGGGAATAAATATTAAAAAATTAAAAAATTAAATAATTCTAGGGGGAGTTGGGCCGTAGCACAGTGGGTTAAGCACATGTGGTGCAAAGCACAAGGACCTGCGTAAGGATCCTGGTTCCAGCCTCTGGCTCCTCACCTGCAGGGGAGTCGCTTCACAGGTGGTGAAGCAGGTCTGCAGGTGTCTGTCTTTCTCTCACGCTCTGTCTTCCCCTCCTCTCTCCATTTCTCTGTCCTATGTTAACAATGACGACATCAATAACAACAATAACTACAACAACAAAAACAAGGGCAACAAAAAGGGGATAAATATAAAAAATCTTTAAAAAATAGTAATAATTATAGGAAGGCCCAGTAATGCAGCAGCAGTAGTATGTGGAATCTGCATGCAAGAGATCCCAAGGTACCACTACATACCAGAACTGAGTAGTGCTCCAGTCAAGAAAATAATCATTTCAGCTGCTGGGTACACAATAAAGTGGATGGTAAAGTGGACAATCTGGAGAGGAGTGTAAAGAACGTCGTTGCAATAACCCAAGCAAGAAGTAATCAAATGGAGTGATAGGAGGAGGACAGGTTGGAATAAAGGGGTAACAGAGATAGTTAACCCAACAGATTAGATTTAGGAAATAGAGAGCTGTCCAGTATTTGACTGAGTGATATCATTTACTAAAACAGAGAGACTGGAATAAATAAAATGTGTGTTGAAGAAGAAAAAAGGAGTTTGGAAACAAATATTCCTTTGCAGTACTAACAGAATATCCTTGATCGTGTACCCAGGGCAGTGGGATACTGCTCAAGAGAACACAAATTGTCACAGGGTTCATAAAAATACTGGTGGGAGTCACACACGTGGCGCCAAGTGCAAGGACCGGCCTAAGGATCTCAGTTCGAGCCCCCGGCTCCCCACCTGTAGGGAAGTCGTTTCACAAGCGTTGAAGCAGGTCTGCAGGTGTCTATCTTTTTCTCTCCCCCTCTGTCTTCCCCTCCTCTCTCCATTTCTCTCTGTCCTAACCAACAACAGCTATAACAACAATAGCAGTAATAACCACAACAAAATGGGAAAAATGGCCTCCAGGAGCAGTGGATTCATAGTGCTGGCACGGAACCCCAGTGGTAACCCTGGAGGCCAAAAAAAAAAAAAGAAAGAAAGAAAGAAAACGATTGGCTGAGAGACTTTCATATTTATGGTTCTAAGACCCCAGGTTCAATACCAAGCACCACCATAAGTCAGAGCTGGTGTATTTTTTTTGTCTCTCTTATTAAAATAAATAATTACAAAGATTTATTTCAGGAGAAAGATAGCCAGAGCATCACCCTGGCACAGGCAGCACTAGAGATGGACCTCATTCCCACAAGGACTGGGCTCTCCCAGACCGTTAAATCCCTTAACTTCCATTTTCTGTCCCTCTAGACAGGGACACATGGGTGCTGGGCGCCTCGCAGATCTGAGCTGAATCCCAGTTCCCCCACTGCCCGGCTGTGTGACTGCCTAAGTGGCTTGGCTCTCTGGGCTCCTGAGCTGTCCCGTAACATCAAGTGTCTCAGCTCACGGGTCACATCGTCCGAAGGCAACTTGTGCATAAAGCCAGAGCCAAACACGCAGAGCCTCCTGCCTTTGGCCAAAGCTCGGTGAGCCGCAACAGCCCATCCTCACAAGGGCTGTACAGGTCCCGCTCGCTGCGTTTTGGAGAGGCGGCTCCCACTTACAACGCTGACAGCCAGCCGCGCCGCGCTAGGTGTCAAACCCCCAAGTCCCCCGACGCCTCTGCTCCTCTTCTAAGATCCGGAGACTAGGGGCTGGGGGAGAGGGCGGCAGGCTGACAAGGAGCGAACCTCCAAGTGAGAAAGCACCATACGATTGGGAAGAAACTGCCCCTGCAACTTCTCTCCACACCCACTCGCACCCCAACACCCTACCGCGGAGAAACGGGGCATCCCTCCCACCAGGCGCCGAGTTCCCGAGTGCGGTGGGGGGGGGGGTGACAGGCGCCTCGGGACTACGTGGGGGTGGGTTTGCACTCGGGGGTCCGGGCCTCCTCGAGGCCCCGAGCTGCCTGGGCTGCGAGCGCGGGACGCGGGGGCGGGACGCGGCGAGGTCTGCGATTACCCTGCTGCCGCCGTCGCCCGAGCGGTCGCGGCTGTCCCCGCGACTGGCGCCTCGGAAACCGCCCGGACCCGGCGGGAAGAGTCGTCTGCCCCGCGGCGGCGACGGCGAGAGGCGACGGCCCCGAGGCGAGGACGGCGAGACCCGGCGGCCGCGGGGCGGAGACGGGGAGGGCCGGCGGCCGCGGTGCCCCGAGGGAGATCGGGGCCGGCGAGCCTGAGTCCGCGACGAGGAGGAGCCTGAGGGCGGCGGCGACGTGCGGCGAGCGGGGCCTGAGGAGACGCAGGAGCTGCGCCCGGGGAGCGAGCCGTCCCCGCCGCTGTCCTTAGGCCGGTGCGAAGAGCTGGGGGGCCGCGGGCCGCTGCGGTACATGGCGCCGGCGGCAGCGGCCAGCGCGGCAGTGCCGAGCCGGGGGCGCCCTCGACGCCGGTCCGCTGAGCGCCACGGCCGCTACAGCCGCAGCCACGACCACCGTGCGCGCCGGCTCAGCCCCGCCCCGCGGCCGGGCCGAGCGCGCGCCCGCGGCCGCCAGTTAGCGGGCGCAAGAAGCGCCTGACAACCTCCGCCCGCCGGGCTCTGGTCTCCCCCGCTCCGCGCGCGGGCGGCCGCCGGAGTCAGGAGAGGGGAGGAGCGCGGAAGCGGGCGCTCGCTTGGCTGCAGGAAGGGGAGCTGGGGCGCGCGACCTCGCTCCGCCAGCTCCGCCTCCAAGCCGGGAAGATGGCGGCTTCCGAGCCGCCCACTTCCCCTCCCCTGGGTGGCCACGTGACCCGGCGGGTCTCCACCGGAAGGAGGCTGGGCGGAAAGGACCTGTTTGACTCCAGCTGTGAGGGCTCTTCCGGCCTGGGCCTCGGCCGCCTTACAAGTGTCGCGAGTCCTTGGGGCCCGGCCCAGCCCTCCAGCCCCGACTACTGTAGGCAGGAAGAATGAATGGTTTGCAGTGACCCACCTGTGTCGGAGTGTATGCAATCAGAAGCGGCCTCTGGAGTGCCAGACCCTGCTGAAGCTAATGACCAACCGCCAACTTTCTTTCTAGTTTGCCTGGGAAACTGATGATGAAATGGAAGGGAGATCTGAGGGGCAGCGCGAATCAACCCAGGAGGATTGAGCTTTTGTTGTATTGTGTGTTTTTTTTCGTACTGTTAAGGCAGTACAAAACCGAAAATATTGCAAAAGGCTTCCATTTTTGGTAGCTGGGGAAAACAACTGGTAGGTCACCAGACTTAATGCCTGAAGGTCAAGGCACAACCTGTACCAGAGTAGCTTGTCTCCATCTCTCCCTCCTGTGAAAAACTAGCAGCAGCCCAGAAAGTGGCATAGTGTGGCCATTGGAACCTCAAATATGAACTCTTCAATTTGACTCTCAGTATGGAATCAGATAGAAAGTACCGGCATGAAAAGTGACGAAGTCGTGCTCTCAGTCTCAATCAATGAATATTTTTTGAAGGTTGTAGGCCAAACATCTCCTTGTCCATGACTGACCACATGTGGAGGTGGACGGCTCACAGACGTGTTCATGAGAGCTATTGTCTCTACTCACAACTAATGGCTCAACTAATGGTTCCTGATCCATCTTGCTCAGTTGCCATCTTGGGCATTAGGAAATAAGACAAAGAGTTGAGAAGGGTACTCTGTGAGCTCAAGTGGGTCTAAGGGGGCAGTGAGGAGGCAATTACCTGTTTATTTACACAGCCTTAAGATCCTTTAGTAAGGTAACTTTTTCTGCATGCCTCAGGGCAATGAATTTTAAGTAATTTAAATTTAAGCATTCCTGAATGTAGTTTCTTGAAAAACTGCTTTGGACTAGGTAGATAATGCAATGGTTATGTAGAAGACCTTCTTATCTGATAGTCCGGCATCTTGGGTTCAGTCCCTGGCACCTATACAAACTAGAGCTGAGCAATACTTGGTTGGCAAAATAAAAAGGAAAACCCAGAAACCTCCTTTGTCCCAGGTTTGAATCCCCCACTGCACTGAGATGCTTCTGTGCTGTGGTGGTATCAATCTCTGGTTTTTGTTTGTACCAGAGCACTACTCAGTTCTGGTTTATGGTGAGTGGTGCAGGGATTGAACCCGGGACTTTGGAGCCTCAGGCATGAGAGTCTCTTTGAATAACCATTATGCTATCTACTCCTCCCTCCAACCTGTTTCTTTATCTTAAAAATCTGCAGAGATGAAACCCCAACAAGGACGGGTGGGGCTGACTGCTTCATAAAGGACTAGGGAAATAGAATAATCGTTATGCAAAAGATTTTCCTGCCTAGGGCTCCCAGTTCCAAGTTTCAATTCCAGGTACCATCCATCACGTGTCATAGTTCTGAATAGGAAAATAATAGCATGGCCATGCAGTGGCGCACATGATTGAATACACCTTATAATGCACAAGGAATCAAGTTCAAGCCTCTAGTCTACACCTGCAGGGGGAATGCTTTCGAAAACAAAGTCCTGCTTCAAGTGTCTCTATTTCCCCTTTCCTTCTCAATTTCTGTCTTTACCAATTAAATTTTAAAAATTTAAAAAACACTTATTTCTATAAGAGAGATACAAAGAGGGAGAGAAGAGAGAGAAGTCCGAGAGGTGGCACAGTGGGTAAAACTTTCAAGAATCAGGTTCCAAGTTCAATCCCCTGCAGCATATGTATCAGAGTAATGTCTGGTCCTTTCTTATATTTCTCATGAATGAATAAATAAAATCTTTAAAAAAGAGAGAGACTCCAAAAATACTGCTTAGCTCTGGTTTATGATAGTGCTAAGAATTGAACCTAGGACCTTGAAGCCTTGGACATGAGGCTTTCTCCCTCTCTGTCTTCCCCTCCTCTCTCCACTTCTCTCTGTCCTATCCAACAACGAAAACATCAACAATAATAAGTACAATAATAAAACCAGGGCCACAAAAGGGAATAAATAAATATAAAAAAGGGGGGATTAAAAAAAAGAACCAAGCTACTGGGCTATTTTGGCCTTCTGGCTTATGGACTCTCAGCTGATGGTACCTGTGTGCCTGTGTGTTTACCTTTGTAAGTTTGTGTCTTTTTACTGGCTTTTGTATGTGCTTGTGTGAATAAATACTTCAACATCATCTGTTTGCTGAGTCGACCTCAGTTTGTAATGCCCGTAAGCAAAATTTAACAATCTACTTATTGAATAGAGATAAAGAGGGGAGGGGAAGATAGAGTTGGAGAGAGACACTGTCTCTCTCCCTCTGTCACCCCCTTTCCTCTTGATAGAATCCAATAAATCTGTCTCTATAAAACAAATAAAGACAATAAAATTTTTAATTAAAAAAAGGGAGTCAAGCGGTAGTGCAGCAGGATAAGTGCACATGGTGCAAAGCGCAAGGACCAGCCTAAGGAATGAGGTTCAAACCCCAGGCTCTCCACCTGCAGCTGCAGGGAAGTCACTTCACAAGTGGTGAAGCAGGTCTGCAGGTGTTTTTCTCTCTCCTTATCTGTCTGCCCCTCCTCTCTCCATTTCTCTCTGTCCTATCCAACAATGACATCAATAACAACAAAATAACTACAACAATAAAAAGGGCAACGAAAACCCAACACACCCATCCAAAGAGATCTGTGTACACATATGTTCTTGGCAGCACAATTGTAATAGCCAAAACCTGGAAGCAACCCAGGTGTCCAACAACAGGTGAGTCGCTGAGCAAGTTGTGTTATATAAATACAATGGAATACTACTCAGCTATAAAAAATGGTGACTTCACCGTTTTCAGCTGATCTTGGATGGACCTTGAAAAATTCATGTTAAGTAAAATAAGTCAGAAACAGAAGGATGAATATGGGATGATCTCACTCTCAGGCCGAAGTTGAAAAAAAAAAAAGATCAGAAAAGAAAACAAGTAGAACCTGAACTGGAATTCGCATATTGCACCAAAGTAAAAGACTCTGGGGTGGGTGGGTGGATAGAATACAGATCCAAGGATGACAGAGGACCTAGTGGGGGTTGTATTGTTATATGGAAAACTGGGAAATGTTATGCATGTACAAACTATTGTATTTACTGTTGAATGTAAGACATTAATTCCCCAATAAATTTTTAAAAAGACAAAAAAAAGGGCAATAAAAAAGGGAATAGATAAATGAAGAGTGTGCACAATAATAAAGAGAGAGAGAGAGAACAGCCCTGCTTCAACAGTCATAAAGCTTTCCCCTGCAGGTGGGGAATGGAGGCTCAAACTTGGGTCCTTACACATTGTAGCATGTATGCTCAACCAGGTGCACCACCACCTGGGCCCTCTATATCTCCCTTTTCTATCTCAATTTCTCCCTGTCTTATTGAAGAATATAGAAAAAAAAATTTTTAAAGGAGGGGGGCAAGGGTAGATAGATGTTTATGCAAAGATACTCTCATGCCTGAGGCTCTAAAATCCCAGGTTTAATCCCATCCATCACCATAAACTAGATCTAAGTAGTGCTCTGGTAAAAAAAAAAAAAAGAAAGAAAGAAAGAAAGAAGAGAGAGGAAGAAAAGAAAAGAAAAAAGAAAGAAAAAGAGAAAAATACCCACCAGGAGCAGTAGATTCATACTGCTGGAAGGTACCAAGCCCCAAAGACTAGAGTAAAAAAAATAATATTAATAATTAAAATTAAAGAAAAGAAAAAAGTGCAAGGACTGGCGTAAGGATCCAGGTTCAAGCCCCCAGCTCCCCATTTGCAGGAGGGTCACCTCACAAGTGGTGAAGCAGGTCTGCAGATGTCTATCTCCCCCCATCTCTGTCCCCCCAACCTCTATCCATTTCTCTCTGTCCTATTCAGCAACAACAACATCAATAACAATAATTACCATAACAATAATAAGGCAACAAGGGCAACAAAAAGGGGGAAAAAAATACTCTCTAGGAGCAGTGGATTCCTTGGTGAAGGCACTGGGCCCCAACAATAACGCTGGAGGCAAAAAAAAAAAGAAAGAAAGAAAAGACAAATAGCATTATAAAGTGCTACCATTATGCTAAATAAATTAGAAAAACAGTGGTCCGGGAGGTAGTGCAGTGGATAAAGCATCCAATTCTCAAGCATGAGGTCATGAGTTCAATCCCCGGCAGCACATGTACCAGAGTGATGTCTGGCTCTTTCTCTCTCCTCATCTGTTTCTCATTAATAAATAAAATATTTAAAAAAAAAAAAAAAAAGAAATACATCAGTTATTTCTCTCCCTTTCTCCACCACTGTGTTGTACTGATAAACTAGTCTTCATCAAGTCTTCTTGAAATAGTTAAGGAGGGGGAGTCAAGCAGTAGCACAGAGGGTTAAGCGCAACTGGCACAAACGACAAAGACCAGCGAAAGGATCCCGGTTCGAGCCCCGGCTCCCCACCTGCAGGGGAGTCACTTCACAGGTGGTGAAGCAGGTCTGCAGGTGTCTATCTTTCTCTCCCCCCTCTCTCCATTTCTGTCCTATCCAACAACATCAATAGTAACTACAACAATAAAATAACAAGGACAACAAAGGGAATAAATAATTTTTTTTTTTTAAAAAAAGAGGGGAAGTAAGGCGGTAGCACAGCAGGTTAAGCGCATGTGGCACAATGCTCAAGGACCAGCGTTAGGATCCCAGTTCGAACCCCAGCTCCCCACCTGCAGGGGAGTCACTTCACAAGTGGTGAAGCAGGTCTACAGGTGTCTATCTTTCTCTTCCCCTTCTCTCTCCATTTCTCTCTGTCCTATCTAACAACGATGACATCAATAACAATAACTACAACAACAATAAAAAACAAGGGCAACAAAAGGGAAAATAAATATTTAAAAAAATTAAAAATAGTTAAAGAGGGACCAGGCAGTGGCACAATTGGTTAAGCGCACACACCACAGTGTTCAAGGACCTGGGTTCAAGCCTGCTGCAGAGGGAAAGCTTCACAAGTGGTGAAGCAGGGTTGCAGGTGTCTCTTTCTCTCCATCTCTACCTCCCTTTCCCCTCAATTTCTGTCTCTATCTAATAAAAAATTAGTTTTTTTTAAAAAAGAAATAGTTTAAGAAAGACCAGGCTGGATGTAGACATAGGGAATGCCACTGCAGAAAGGTATGTAAAAACATATATAACTATATGTGTAAACTGTAAGAGCCAACTGCTAGTAATCTATTTCTATACTCCATGCTTGCTATGCACCAGTGAAATTGTGCCAAGTAACTTAAAGACCTGTCTTACAGGTATAACTCTGTATCTCCTCTTTTTCAGAGATCTGACAAGCCCTCCTTTTCCAAATATTGGTTCTCTGATCTTGTTTACCACAACATTCTTGTTCTTCTTCTAGCGTTTGCCCTTCTTCCATAGCCAGTCAACAGCGTCAGGTTGAGCCTGATGTAAAGTTTCGAGACCTCCTTTGAATCTGGAGAGGTGGCAGTCATTGACTATGTGAGTCATAGTCTGTCTGTAGCCGCAGTGGCAGTTCGGGTCGTCTCTGGCTCCCCAGCGATGGAACATAGCGGCACACCGGCCATGGCCTGTTCAATAGCGATTGAGGAGGGCCCAATCATAACGTGCTAGGTCAAAGCCGGGTTGACGCTTGCAGAGGTCTGTGATGAGGTGTTGCTAGAGGCAGTAACTCTAACATAGTTATAAGTATAGTTGCTTTTTGAGTTTGAGTTTTAAGAATAGTTTAAATATAGTTGCTTTTTGCCCTCCTGCCCAGTGAGGTAAAAAACTCCTTGCCCTTTTCCCCTCAACAGAACCTAAAAGGCCATCAATTATTTTGACAGACCCTGCAGCAAACAGGCCTCCTCATGAACTCTGCAACAGAATACTGTTACCAGATAGTTAAAACAGATGGCCTGATAAATGATGGCCTGGCCTGATAAATGATGGCCTGATAGATGGCAAACAGATGGCCGGGTGGTCCCAACTAAGAATGTGGTGACCCCACTTTGGCCGGGACCTGTTGGTCTGGTTTGATTGAACTAGCCCATGCTTTGCTCTGAATAGATCAGGCTTTTGCTAAGTTTGAAATGATTAGATATAGGCTGATAAGGTGATGTGTTCCCCCCTCCATGAGTGTAGTCTGAATTCCTATAAATTGTATGGTTTGAGCTTTGTTCAGGGTCAAGCTGGCAGACTGCTGTCTGTTGCCACTCGGCCTGGATTGCAATTTGTGAATAAACATCTTTTGCTTCTTGCAGTGGATGGTGGTTTGATTTTGCTCGCTAACATTTGGAGGCCCCAGCGAGATCTCCTCAGACGGAGATTCCTGAGGACACCCCATCCCGGGTCCAGATCCTAGGAAAAACCTTGGAAGCTTTTGCCTGGCACCAGTAAGTCAGGCCTGATTTTTGTGCATGGTACCATTTCGTTTGTGTGTTTTTGTGTCCTCGCGGGGCCTCGGTCTGTGGATTGCGGGACGCCACGTTGGAATCCCAGACCACAGCGCTGGGAAGTGACGACTTCCAGGCTGCTGGGGTTGGGTGATAACTGGATCTGAAACAGGGTCCGCACCCTAAGGATCTGAAATAGGGTCCGACAGCCCAGGATACTAGTTCTGTCTTTTGTGGCCATTTGTTGTGTCTGTCTTCTCTCCTCTTTGGCGATTCGCGATAAGGTTGACCTTGTTAGTGCAACAAGCTACTCTCCGGTGACTCCTGAAGGCCTAACTTGTGGCGCCTTAGTAGCGGCGGCTGGACAGGTAATCGCCCTCCCTTGACGGAGTGAATGGTTTGATGTGAATGCTAGTGTGCCTGTTGCGTGCCTCACAGTCAAAAGACTACGGGGCTTGATTGGGCTCCAACCTGCGTGTCCGTGGAGTCGTTTCGGCTCAGTGGAGATTCTCAGCCTACTGAGACCGAGACCGGGGTTTATACGGCTACTCCTAAGCTAAGACTCCTTAAGGTCCCGTGAGGGGCACAGCCAGGTGAGCATAGTTGATTGTCTGGCATCCATCGGATGTCAGTTCTTTTTCCAACACTCACTGTTTGTCGCTTTCTGTGTCAGCCTTCTTGCTGTGTCCAGACGCCAACAGGCTCCAAAAAGGAACTCTTGGGTAGGAAAACTGGAGTCCTCTTTTATAGAAGCTCCATACAGTCTAGATAAGGAAGAAAGTCCCAGGTGGACACCCTTTGGGTTAGTAGGAAAAACAGTTGAGAGTGAGAGAACGTGTGAGAGTGTTTGGTGCGCTGACTAGTGAGTACAAGGAAGAGTGAGAGGAATCTTTGGTCTAATTGCTGTGATTCTTATTGCAGTGTTTGTCTCCCTTCTGTTCCACTTTGGCGAGGAGATGGGACAGAGTCAGTCCAAAACCAGCTCGCTCACCCCCCTTGAATGTTTGACTAAAAACTTTTCAGATTTTTCCAGGAGAGCCGCTGGTTTTGGAGCCCAGGTGGACGCCTTCACACTGAAGAAGTTCTGTGAAAGGGAATGGCCAACCTTTGAGGTTGGCTGGCCTGAGACAGGAAGTCTCAACCTGGGAAAGTGCACAGCAGTGCATGATGTGATCTTTGGGAATCCCGGGCACCCTGACCAAATGCCATATATTGAGATCTGGATGAGTATTGCTTATGATAAACCAAGGTATCTGCGGGAGTGTCAGGGTGACCCCAAAGGAAAGGTCAAAAGCAGGTCGAGAGTGTTGGTGATTGAGGGCATGAGGGGGGATAGATTCCCTAGGAGGCCTACAGCTCCTCCTGTCCTCCCTGCTAAGCCCGAATCCCCCCTACGACTGAGAAAGAGGAGGGATGAGAACCCTCCACCGTATGCTGGCACTTCAGGGGCTACCACTCCTGAACCCGATTCCACTTCTGGGTTGCCGTCAGGGGTCCTGAGCCCACCTCATACCAGAATGGGAACTACGTTCGGGTCAGAGTCTACGCCGGTCGGGACCTTTCCTTTACGGGAAGTGGGGGAGTTGGATGCGTCAGGACGGCCCCTCCGAACTTACGTCCCGTTTAGCACTTCTGACTTGTATAATTGGAAGAACCAAAACCCTCCTTTCTCTGTAGACCCCGAAGGGGTGGCAACCCTACTTAAGTCAGTTTTTTACACTCATCAACCTAGTACCCTATTCACTCTAGAAGGGAGAGAATAAAAATCGAGGGAAAGAAGCAGGTCCAGGATAAAAAGGGAGAGCCTCCCACCGACCAGGACGTGGTGGAGGTATTCCCCCAATCCCGACCTAAGTGGGACCACAACACGAGCACCGGGTATGAGGCCCTCACCAGGTACCGCCAGACTCTATTAAGGGGTATCCGGGATGCGGGTCGGAAACCCACCAATCTGTCTAAGGTGACCGAGTCTAAGCAGGGTGCAGACGAGAGTCTGACTGCCTTCTTGGAGAGGTTGTACTAGGTGTATCGAACTTGGACGCCCATAGATCCCAAGGCCCCTGAGAATGTGCAGGCCTCCAGTTTGTGGCCCAATCCGCCCCAGATATTAGGAAGAAGTTGCAGGAATTAGAGGGTTTTGAGGGGAAGTCTCTCTCGGAGCTGTTGGCTATAGCCCAGAAGGTTTTTGATAATAGAGAGGACCCTGTGAAAGCCACTCTGGAACTGAATAAGAAGATGGCGCAGGTCCTTTTGGCTAAGGAAACAGGAAATAGAGAGGAAAGAGGGAGGTATGCGAGAGAAAAAGGGCAGATGAGGGGAAAAGGTAAACCCCTAAGAGGACTGAGAAAGACTCAGTGTGCCCTATGCAAGGAAGAAGGGCACTGGAGGAAGGAATGTCCAAAAGGGAAAGAAGAAAGAGGATGGAGAAGGAAGCCCCCCTCTTAGTTCTAGACTGAGGAAGTCAGGGCTCCTCCAGTCCCCGGGAGCTTAGGGTAAAACTCTCGGTAGGGGGGAAGGTAATTGATTTTTTGGTGGATACCGGGGCCACCTACTCAGTACTTCAACAACCAATTGGACCCACTGGAAAGGATAAGGTTAAGATTATAGGAGCCACTGAGGAAGAAAGGAGTTACCCAAAGTCCATAGGAAGAGTCGCCGGCTCTGGCCTGAGGACTATTACTCACTCTTTCCTGGTGATCCCTGAGTGCCCTGAGCCACTGTTAGGTAGGGATCTCCTTAATAAGCTACAGGCCACCATTTCTTTGAGACAAACGAAGGACCAATAGTACAAGCAGGTGGCCGAATTTTGCTCACCATGCCGGCAAGGGAGGAATATCGTCTCTATGAAGCACCACAGAATGCAGGCAAGCAGGACCTATTAACAAGGTGGAAGCGGGAGATCCCAAGAGTTTGGGCCGAGACCAATCCCCCAGGGTTGGCTAAGCATGTGACCCCCCATAATAATTCAATTGGTCAGCACTGCCACCCCAGTCTGAGACCGGCAGTATGCCATGAGTCAGGAAGCCCAGCATGGTATCAGGAACCATATTAGATGCCTAAAAGAGGCCGGTATCTTGGTGCCCTGCAAGTCGGCTTGGAATACACCCCTTCTCCTGGTCCGAAAGCCTGGAACAAACGACTTCAGAACAGTGCAAGATCTGCGAGAGGTAAATAAGAGGGTAGAGACCATTCATCCTACAGTTCTCAACCCTTATACTTTCCTCAGTCTCCTGTCACCTGACCAAACCCGGTATAGCGTCCCAGATTTGAAAGATGCCTTTTTCAGCCTCCCCTTGGCCCCGCAGAGCCAACCTATCTTTGCCTTTGAATGGACAGACCTCGAGGAAGGGGAGTCAGGACAGCTGACTTGGACCCGACTTACCCAAGGTTTTAAAAACTATCCTACCTTGTTTGATGAAGCACTGAGCAAAGACCTACTGACCTTCTGAGGTGAGCATCCCGAGTGCAGCCTCCTACAATATGTAGATGATCTGCTGATCACGACCTCATCTCATGAGGACTGCGAAACGGCAACTAGAGACCTGCTCGAGGCACTGGGGAGCTTGGGGTACCGGGTATCAGCCAGAAATGCTCAGCTGTGTACCCAAGAAGTAACCTACCTGGGCTACCAGATTAAAGAGGGACGACGGGCCCTGTCTGAGGGAAGAATCCAGGCTATCCTAAAGATCCCAACCCCCACTACCAAGAGACAGGTCCGAGAATTCCAGGGTCGGTAAGCTATTGTAGGCTATGGATCCCAGGGTTCGCTGAACTAGCAAAGCCCCTCTCCACCACCACCGGCGAAGGCGACGCTCCTTTGAAATAGACTGAGACGGAGGAAAGGGGTTTCCAGGCACTGAAGGAGTCCCTGGTAAATGCCCCCACTCTAGGCCTCTCCGACCTGAACAAACCATTCCAGCTGTTTGTAGCAGGAAATGCCGGTGTGGCTAAGGGAGTACTCACTCAAACCCTGGGCCCCTAGAAGAAGTCTGTCGCCTACCTGTCTAAACGACTGGACCCAGTAGCCGCCGGATGGCCTGGGTGTCTGAGGACAGTGGCGGCAGCTGCCCTACTAGTGAAGGAGACTACCAAACTGACTTTTGGGCAGACCCTAGAAATCACCACAGCCCACAACCTGGCCAGCCTACTTCACTCACCTCCGGACGGATGGATAACCAATTCTCGGGTGACCCATTACCAGGTACTGTTGCTGGACCCACCTCACATTACTTTCAAACAGACTGCAGCCTTAAATACAGCTACCCTGCTCCCAAACCCAGAGGAAGACACCACCCATGACTGTGGAGAAATCTTGGAAGCCCTGACCTCGTTGAGAGTTGACCTGACGGACATCCCACTACCGGACACACAGGAAACCCTCTACACAGATGAAAGCAGCTTCGTGGAAGATGGTGTACGATATGCAGGTGCTGCGGTGGTCACCAACCGGGAGGTCTTGTGGGCTGCATCCTTGCCACAAGGGACATCAGCCCAAAAGGCAGAGCTGATAGCACTCATTCAAACACTCAAGTGGGGAGCAGGGAAGAAGATAAATGTGTACACCGACAGCAGGTATGCTTTTGCCACTGTCCACGTCCATGGGGCTCTGTATCAAGATAGAGGATTGCTGATGGCCAGAGGGAAAGCTATCAAGCATGCCCAGGAAATACTGGCCCTGCAAGCAGCTGTTTGGGGGCCAGAGAGGGTTGCTGTCATCCACTGTAAGGGACACCAAAAAGATGACTCAGAAGTCTCGCGAGGCAGTCGGTTGGCAGACCAGACAGCCAGGAAAGCGGCCCAAAGACTAGTGGGGACCCTGGCCCAACTGGTGGTGGCTACCCCTATACCAAGAGAAGTGAAAAAAAGACAAAAACCAGTGTACTCAAAACAAAAAGAGGAGATGAGCTGGAGACTGGGGGGAGGCTAAATGAGGAAAGATGGATCGTCCCCCCAGATGACAAGATTATATTACCCCAGCCACTGGGAAGACAGGTGGTCTCTCAAACATACCAAGGTACCCATTTTGGGGGAAACAAATTAGCTGAACTGATCAGTAAATTTTATTTGATAATTGGTTTGCATAAGATCTCCCAGAGTATGGCAGGTCGCTGTGCAACGTGTGCCAGAGTCAACACTAACCCAGTACAAGTGAAAGGACCAGAAACCAGGTGGTGGCGGGGGGGGGAACCTAGAGAACATTGAGAACTGGACTTCACTGAGATGCCTGTGGCTCAAGGAAGATATAAGTATCTTAGTCATGGTAGATAGCTTTTCAGGGTGGGCCGAAGCCTTCCCCACTAAAAAAGAGACTTCCCAGGTAGTACTAAGACAACTGGTCTTTGAAATTATCCCTAGGTTCGGGCTCCCTTATTCACTGGGGTCGGATAATGGCCCGGCATTCATTGCCAAGGTCACCCAACAATTGGCAGAAATTTTAAAAATTAAATGGAAGTTACATTACATTTACCGCCCCCAGAGTTCAGGACAAGTAAAAAAAATGAATAAGACTATTTAAAAAAGCTTAACCAAGTTAAAAATAGAGACTGGCGGAGACTAGATTTCCCTTTTACCCTTTGCTTTGCTTAAAAGTAAAAATACCCCATATGTGTCTAGATTTACTCCGTTTGAGATTGTATATGGTAAACTGCCAACCCTGGTGCCCTGGGTTGAGACTAAAAAATTGACCGAAGTGTCGCGGAGCAGACTCCTCAAGTCCCTACAGGCCTTGCAGGTGGTGCGAGGAAAATCCAGAGCCATCGTCCAGGACGAAAAGCCTGGGACCCAGAGGGAGGAAAGCCGAGGCCAAGTTCCCTTGTTCAAGCCTGGTGATTCCGTACTGGTGAAGAAGCTGCATCCTGACCATCTTGAAGCCCGGTGGGAAGGACCATACACCGTGATCCTGAGGACGCCAACTGCCGCTAAGGTTGCTGGGAAACGACACTAGATTCATCATACTCGCCTGAAAAAATCCGTGGCGGACCCCCCAAAAGTAGCGAATCAGAAGAAATGGTGTGCCATACCCACCCCGGACCCAATAAAGGTCTGCTTGGTCTCCTGCTGACTTGTGTGTGTGTTTTGCCTGGTGCACTTCTGTTTTACCTCTGCCACTGCCCGAGCTCACATGCCTCCCACCCCCCGAGTGTCCTCTCTGTACGTATGGGAGCTGAAAAACAAAGGGAAAGGTGGTCGCCAACCGTCGGGCAGCCTATATTCACTCTTGATCTGTGTGATCTATTTGGTGCCAACTGGACCGGGGTAATCTATGCTGGCCAGACTGCAACCGGGGAGATTACTATAGATGGGAGGTGCAGCTCCATTGACCTGGAGGCTCGCCTTTGGGACAGACCCTATTATGTATATCCCAAAGACGACAGCCCCACCAAATGTAGAGGAGAACCATATTTTTTTTCTGTGGGTTGTGGGGAGAATGTCTGACAGCATCTCCAGGGAGGGATGGTGATAAGCACCTGAAAGTCACAAGAGTGATTCGACCAGGCGGCCTGACCGAACCAGGTACTTGCTACATTAAAGACTGTAACCCTGTGGAGGTGACGGTCAAAACTTGAAATGAGACTGATTCATAGATGAGAGAAAAATGTGGGACATTAAGATTCTTTTTTCTGAAAAGGACTTTGAAACATTATTCACTATTCAACCGCAGACGCTGCCATGGACTCAAAATCCTATTGGGCCCTTGAGACGCACCATTTTGGGAGAAAAGCCCCGACCTACTCTCTCCCTCTTTAGAGATGGAGGGAATGAGACTGATACAGATCAGACTGACGTTGTGCCAAGTGGCACTAAACCGACTGATACAAAACCCTTGCATCCCAGGGTAAAGCCACTAGTGAAAACTGTGGAATTAATGTATTACCTTTTAAATGAGTCTGACCCTAACATAACCAGAAACTGTTGGCTGTGTTTATACCCTGAGCCTCCTTATTACATTGGTGTGGCCGCCTCTACAAAAATAGGTAGCCAAAAGAGAGACATAAGGAAGCTGGCTCTATCCTCTAACAACTTTAAGGGCCCAAAATATAAGTGAGAAGTACAGCACCACATGACACTGAGAGATATCCAGGGAACAAAAACTTATATTCTCACAGCCAACTATAAATTAGACTCCTCCCCATACAGGGGAAATTACAACCTAACCATTAAAGTTAATAAGACTCAAGAGTAAGCGACCCTCCTCAAAGCTCCTGAGGGGACTTGGTGGGCCTGTACTTCGGGCATGACCCCCTACGGAATGACCAAAGACCTCTGTGTTTTGGCCCATATCCTGCCCCATGTATACTATTCCCATGGCGAAGAAGGTTGGGCGCACCTTGAACGGCAAGAAACAAACTACCTCAGACCAATAAGACGAAAGCGCGTCCTGATAATAGTTCCTATACTTGTGGGGGCAGCCATAGCAGGGACAGTGACAATGAGAGCTGCGGCCCTAGCTAAGGAGACTACTCTAGTACAATTAGATCAGCAGATCAATCAGGATATGGCCACACTAGAGGGCACTATTAAATCTCTCAAAGGGTCCCTATCTTCGTTGGCTGAGGTGGTCCTGCAAAAACGTAGGGGGCTTGATTTGCTATTTATGAAACAGGGTGGGTTATGTGTGGCCCTGAACGAGGCCTGTGGCTTTTATGCCAACCACTCCGAAATGGTGAAAAAAACTTTAAGCGAGGTCAAGAAAAAAATAGAAAACAGAGATAACCGTCTAAGAGACCTGAGCGAGAACAGCTGGTTCGCAAACCTATTTTCTTGGCCCTCTTGGTTAAAAACACTAATTAGTTCCCTGGCAGGGCCTCTGATCACCCTACTTCTACTTCTTACCCTGGGGCCTTGTCTATGGAGGTCTTTGATCTCCTTGAAAGAAAACTGAGAAGGTTATGCTCCTGGAGTCTCGGTATGTCGAGGTGCAATACAACTCAGAAAAAGAAGATGAATCAAGGATTTGATTCCCAGCTAAGACCAGTGGGGAATGTTAGAGGCAGTAACTCTAACATAGTTATAAGTATAGTTGCTTTTTGAGTTTGAGTTTTAAGAATAGTTTAAATATAGTTGCTTTTTGCCCTCCTGCCCAGTGAGGTAAAAAACTCCTTGCCCTTTTCCCCTCAACAGAACCTAAAAGGCCATCAATTATTTTGACAGACCCTGCAGCAAACAGGCCTCCTCATGAACTCTGCAACAGAATACTGTTACCAGATAGTTAAAACAGATGGCCTGAAAAATGATGGCCTGGCCTGATAGATGGCAAACAGATGGCCGGGTGGTCCCAACTAAGAATGTGGTGACCCCACTTTGGCCGGGACCTGTTGGTCTGGTTTGATTGAACTAGCCCATGCTTTGCTCTGAATAGATCAGGCTTCTGCTAAGTTTGAAATGATTAGATATAATCTGATAAGGTGATGTGTTCCCCCCTCCCTGAGTGTAGTCTGAATTCCTATAAATTGTATGGTTTGAGCTTTGTTCAGGGTCAAGCTGGCAGACTGCTGTCTGTTGCCACTCGGCCCGGATTGCAATTCGTGAATAAACATTTTTTGCTTCTTGCAGTGGATGGTGGTTTGATTTTGCTCGCTAACAATTCTCACAAGACTTTCAGAATTCCTGGTCAAGAAACACAGCAGAATTTCCCAGTCCGGGTGCCGGGCTATAGCTAAGCAGGTTATGCACAGCGGGTTAAGCACACATGGCACCAAGAGCAAGGACCAGTGTAAGGATCCCAGCTCAAACCCCAGGCTCCCCACCTGTAGGGGGATTGCTTCACAAGCAGTGAAGCAGGTTTGCAGGTGTCTTTCTCTCCCCCTGTCTTCCCCTCCTCTCTCCATTTCTCTCTGTCACATCCAACAACAGCAGCAATAGCAACAACGATAAAAAAGGGCAACAAAAGGGGAAAAAAAATATCCTCCAGGAGCAGTGGATTCATGGTGCAGGAACCAAGCCCCAGCAATAACCCTGGAGGCGATAAATAAACAAACAAATAAAGTCAGTTACAACTCCCAAGAAGAAACACTGGAGAAGAGCAAAGTAGGGTCTATAAGGAGTCCCCTAAGATGTACACATACTTTTTTTGTTATCATTGCTGTTATTATTGTTGTTATTGCTGTTGATTTTGAATAAGAGAGAAATAGAGAGGGGGAAGACAGAGAGGGGTAGAGAAAGATAGACACCTGTAGACCTGACTCACCGCTTGCAAGGTGTACATCCCTGCAGGTGGGGAGCCAGGGCTCGAACCGGGATCCTTTTGCCGGTCCTTGAGCTTTGCTTCATATGCACTTAACCCTCTGTGCTATTGCCCAGCCCCACACATACTTTTCTTTTTTTTTTCCCCCTTTTGTTGCCCTTGTTTTTTATTGTTGTTGTATTGTTATTGCTATTGATGTTGTTATTAGATAGGACAGAGAGAAATGGAGAGAGGAGGGGAAGACAGAGAGGGGTAGAGAAAGATAAGACACCTGCAGACCTGCTTCACTGCCTGTGAAGTGACTCCCCTGCAGGTGGGGAGCCGGGGGCTCAAACTGGGATCCTTAAGCCTGCAAACCTGCTTCACTGCCTGTGAAGCAACTGAGATTATGGATTTCATGGATCAATCACTTCTTTTTTTTTTTTTTCCCCCAAAACATGCCTGACTATACCCCAAACAAGCAAGCTCCATAAAAATGGATGTCCAATTTGGAACTGCTACAGTAGACTAGAAAAAAATGGCTTATTACTTTGGTTGAACTTTAGGGGGTTTCCAGACCTATCTTGCAAAGAACAAAAGCTGAAAGTTGAGAGTAGGCCACAGGAGTCAAACCACCCAGGAAGGACATAAAGAACAGAATGATAGGTGGCATAACTGGTGGTCAGGCATATCCTGCCAAGGATAACTAACTTGTCTCATATCTGTCATACTCAGGAAGGATGAAGCCCACAAGTAAAATATCACCTGGTTTACTGATGGGGAAAGGTGCCCACTTGTAAATAACCGCAGGTAAAGCAGACATAAAGAGAATGGTGGCTAAAAGTGACCTCTGCATCATTAAAATGTCATTGTGATATAAATTTACGTTGAGATTTTTGCACACTCCCACAGCCCTGTGGGCTTTTCTGTATGTATCATGGGTAAGCAAATTTGCACGATACTATTAATTATATAACCGCCAGTTTGTCAGTCACTCATGTAATTTTAGACTCATCTCAAACTTTTGCTTAAAAACACACTGCCCTGTATTTTGGGGCTTCCTTCCTTTCTTGGGGCTAGTGGTCTGGGAGGTGCATTAGTGGATAAGGCACTGGACTCTCAAGAATATTTTGGGGCTGGGAGTCTGGCAGTAGCACAGCAGGTTAAGTGCAGGTGGCACAAAGCACAAGGACTGGTGTAAGGATATGGTTCGAGCCCCGGTTACCCACCTGCAGGGAAATCACTTTACAAGTGGTGAAGCAGGTCTGCAGATGTCTTTCTCTTCCATTTTACCCTCCTCTCTCCATTTCTCTGTCCTATCCAACAATGATATCAATAACAACTACAATAAAAAAGGGCAACAAAAGGGAATAAATATTAAAAAATATATATATATCTTGGGGTCAGGCGGTGGTGCACTTGGTTAAGTGCACACATTACAGTGCACAAGGCCCAGGTTCAAGCCTCTGGTCCCCACCAACAGGGGTAAAGCTTCAAGAGTGGTGAAGCAGGGCTACAGGTGTTTATCTCTTCCCCCTCAATTTCTCTGTCTCTATTCAATAGCAAATAAAGTTTAATAAATTAATATCCTTACTAAAACTGTAATTAACTCTGCTTCAATTTTTTGTGTATTAATGTCCAATTATTTTTTAATAGTCATTTATTGAATAGACAGCCAGAAATTGAGAGGGAAGGGGGAGATATAGAGGGAGAGAGACAGAGAGACACCTGCAGCCCTGCTTCACCTCTCCCATGCAGGTAGGGACAAGGGGTTCGAACAGTATTTATACAATTTTCCCATATTTGGGAGCTACTCTTCACTGGTCCAGCTTCCTAGTCCTTTTTCCAGCCATGACATCATCTCCCCAGACAATAACTTAGGAGTACTAACTACCTATAAAACAGAGACGCCCCCAACTCTTCATATGAACCTAGCCTTTAAGTTCGTGATTTGTCAACAATTTTTTTTCCACTCAGAAGGCATCCTCTCCCTCTAGCCCTCCATAGGGGGAGAGCAGAACGGTCATCAATGGCAAGAGGCAGTTGCAAGTAGCAACACCTAGAGTCAACTTCACGATCAGAAGAGAATGCTATATACCTTCTCCTCATGGATTTGGGTGCCCTACACATTCAGAGGAACTCCTCTAATCAACAATTTTTTTTTTTTTGGCTCTATAGCCATCAGGTTCTAGACACTAACATGATGCCAACTGGACTTCCCTGGGCAGACAATCCCACCAATGTGTCCTGGAGCCCCGCTTCCCCAGAACCCCACTCCACTAGGGAGAGACAGGCTGGGAATATGGATCAACCTGCCAACGCCCATGTTCAGCAGAGAAGCAATTACAGAAAAGCCAGACCTTCCACTTCTGCACCCCATAATGATCCTAGGTCCATACTCCCAGAGGGATAATCAATAGGAAAGCTATCAGGAGAGGGGATGGGATACGGAATTCTGGTGGTGGGAATTGTGTGGAGTTGTACCCTTTTTATCCTATGGTTTTTGTCAGTGTTTCCTTTTCTTTCTTTCTTTTTTTTTTAAGATTGTATTTATTTATGAGAAAGACAGGAGAAAGAACCAGACATCACTCTGGCACATATGCTGCTGGGGACTGAACTTGGGACCTCATGCTTGAGAGTCTAAAGCTTTATCACTGCATACTATGGCTCGTGCCAAGAAGTAAGTAGCGTTTGGAAGACCTAGAGCTTTTAGACTTACGGGCCAGGCAGTGGTACACCTGGCTGAATGCACGTTATAATGCTCAAAAGTCTCAAGCCTCGGGACCCACCTGCAGATTATTAAAAATAATCTTTTTATTTTTAATGTGAATTTTAAAAAATCTTTATTTATTGAATAGGAACAGCCAGATATTGAGAGGAAAGGGGAAGATAGGGAGATAGACACCTGCAGCCCTGCTTCACTCGTGAAACTTTGCCCCCTGCAGGTGGGGTCCTTATGTTTTGTATTAAGTGTGCTCAATCAGATGCACCACCACCCCGACCCGGGGAATTCTTTTTATGTGGTGAAGGTGTACCACAGGTGTCTTTCTCCCCTTACTTTCAATTTGTCTCTATCCAATAAACATTTTTTTTTACTTACTCCTTTTGTTTTCCCAGTTATAGAAGTACTTAAAGGATTAGTTTATAGTACTAAGGATAAGGTCCTGGACCTTATATAATTTTTCCTTTACTTGCTGTTCCTTGCTTTTTTACCATAGCACTGCTGAGCTCTGGTTTATGAATGCCAGGGCATTCATTGAACCTGAAACTTCTAATCTTCAGACTTGAAAATCTGAAAAGCTAGTACCATGCTATCTCATCGGCGCTTTAAACAGATTTACGCATAAGGACAGAACCAGAGTACCATCCTGGCACATGTGATAGTGGGGATTGAACTCAGGATTTCATGTTTTTAAAATCTGATGCTCTTATCACTTGGCCAACTACTGTATGAGATTTATGTTTTGTAGGTGTGAACCAAAGCACTAGCACTCAGCTCTGGTTTCTGGTGCTATAGGGAATTGAAGCTGAGATTTTGAAGCCTCAGGCATGGAAGGCTGCCTACATTACCCTAGCCACAGACAAATTTTTCATAAACTTTGTTTTGAATGGCTTCATTTACTGCATATTGATTAATCCTGGTTATAATACATTTGCCACCAGAGCTTCACCCCTGTGCTATTCCACCCCCCCCACCCCATTTTCCCCAGAGCACTGCACAACAAAGGCTATGATGATGCCTGGAACTGAGCTTTAGACATGTAAATTGTTTGCATAACTATTATGCTATCTCCCTGGAGGGTGTAGTATTATTTTTCAATTTTAGGTAAACACCTACAGACCTGTTTCACCGCTTGGGAAGCTTCCCCACCCCCCCACCCCCCCCCACCCCCCCCCACCCGCAGGTGGGAACTAAGATCTTAAACCAGAGTCCTTACTCACTGTAGTGTATGCCCTTAACCAGGTATACCACTGCCTGGTCTTTTTTTTTAGTTGCTGGGGCTTTGTACCTGCATGATTCCACTGGTCCCAGTAGTTATTTCCCAGAGGATGAGAGGACACTAGCACTGCTCCATCAATTCTAAAGCTTTTCCCTTGCATAGTGCTCCCATATGATGAATGGGGTTGGGGTTAGACCCCACACTTACATAGAAAACGTGTCCTTTACTGAGTGAGACATTTTCTAATCCTTCTGGGTACAAGTTTTGAGGAAATATTTGGACGTAGATGGGAGGGGCATTGTGAATGTGTCAACATCAACTGGGAGATTTCATTCAAGAGGATGGTAGTTTATTCAACAAGCACTGATTCTCAAAAACAATTCATTGTCTCCAGAATCAACTTGTGGAACAAACAAAGGATGTTAATAATTAACTTAGGGTCAGGAAGATAGCACAGACTCATATGTGAGACCCTAGAGGTTTCAGCTTCAACTCCTAGCATAATATGCTAGAGCTGAGCAGTGGTCAGGTCTTTTTCATGAAAACAAATTACAAGTTAAGTCCACTTACTTAGCTGACTCAACTATTTCTTACTATTAACTTGTGCATTAATTCCTTCTTTGGGGAGAGTATAACCAGTTTGAGTAAGACATTTTCCACTGCTCCCAGACCTACTCTTTCATCCTTTTAAAGTATTTATCTGCTTACTTATGTTTATTTATACTGTAAAGAGACAGAAGTTGAGAGGGAGGGGAAAGATAGGGAGAGACACCTGTGTGTGTGCTCAACTTGGTGATCACTGCTTGGCAGAAAGAGCACCACTCCACCAACCATGGAACTTACTCCATTGCTCTAATGCTCCTATGTGGTGCTGAAGCTTAAATCTAGGGTCCCATGAAAAGGAATGCAAGCATCTCCAGGCATCACAGTTCTCGTTAGTATCCACCTAATAAATAGAGAAGAAAAATAAAGAGAAAAGGACATAAATAAAAGGAAAGAAGGTTCAGGGGCTGTTTTAAGAGAAATTTCCAGAGGGACAAAGCAAGTCTGCAGGTATCTTTCTTCCTATCAACTCTCTGCTTACAATTTCTTTTCTTGTCCTGTGTCAAATAAAATAGAAAGAAAAAAAAAAGATTTAAAAAATGGCTATCAGTAGCAGTGGACTAGAAGTGTTTGCACTGGGACCCAGTGATAAACCCTGTGGGAGGAGGGAAAAGAGATTAAGGTAGGTATGGGGCAGGGGTAGATAGCATAATGGTTATGCAAACAGACTCTCATGCCTGAGGCTCTTATAGGCCCAGGTTCAACCCCCCACACCACCATAAATCAGAGCTGAGTTGAGCTCTGGTTAAAAAAAAAAAAAAAAAAAAAAAAAAGGTGAGGTATGCATCTCTGTCAATAAGGAGAGGTATTCATTCACAATCTGAGGCTGACTCGTGGAACCAGGTAAGAGGGAGAAGATTGGGGAAAGCCCTTGTGGCTTCTTGGAACCATCCATGCCACTGGGAACTGGGAAGACCCTATAAAAGCTGGAGAGAAAGCTCAAGGAGAATAAAGCACTTATGTTTGAAAGTAATCAATATTCAATGTTCTGGCTTTTTGCAAAAAAAGCACCATTTCGGCTTCTGGTTCAGTGGAGGAGCTTTCATTTCACAGTGTTGATGGTTAAGGTTTCCAGTGCTCTTCATATCATGTGGCTCATCTTTACACTTAGGAAGTTGTTGCTGGTGGGTGCATTCAGCCATTTTACTAAGCTCAGCTACTAAGTTACCCAGCCCCATGCTTTTGACCAACTCATGAATCTTAGCACTTTCTGGATTAGATCTTTCTGTTGGTTCCAACTTAATGGCTGGAAGTGATGAATCTGCTAGAGGTCTTGGTGAAGATTCGACTTTTATAGCCTTTTCTTCCTCCCCGTAGAGAAATTTTTCCTCGTCTTCTATATCAGAGAAACTAAGTCGCCCCCTTTCCCGTGTGCTGGTAGAATCTGAAAACATACTCAGGATACGAGAAAACCCACTGCCATCCTGAATGGCAATTTCATGGGGCAGCAAGTCGTCTGTAGATTGCATCGGCTCCTCAGATGCCATTTCCAATTTGTCTGCATGGCAAAGAGAACTTCCAAACTTCTCTCTGAAGGGACTATTTGCAGTAGCTCCACTGAGTGGAAGAGATGGATGACCAGAGGGGATAGGGTTATGTTGGCTGCAATTGGTATTGCTGGAAGAACTGTCAAGCTGCAGAAACAGAGACAATTGGGTTAGGCTCTATGTAGAATATTGGAAAACCACTAAGGGATAAATCTTTTTTTTTTTAATAGTTATTTATTTTCCCTTTTGCTACCCTTGTTGTGGTTATTGATGTTGTTGTTGTTGGATAGGACAGAGAGAAATGGAGAGAGGAAGGGAAGACAGAGATGGGGAAAGAAAGACAACTGCAGACCTGCTTCACCACCTGTGAAGCGACTCCCCTGCAGGTGGGGAGCCAGGGCTTGGAACAGGGATCCTTACGTGGGTCCTTGTGCTTTACTCCCGGGATAAATCTTAAATACTTTGTACTTCTTCAAATAGCAGGAAAAGATCCAGATTTGGATAATCATCTGATGTTTCTATAAGAAGCAACAGTAGAAGGAGCCAGGTGGTACCTCGCCTGGTTGAGCGCTCACATTACAATGAACAAGGACCAAGGTTCAAGCCTGCTGTAGGGGGGAAGCTTCATGAGTGGTGAAGTAGAGGTGCAGGTGTCTCTCTCTATCTCTATCTACCTCTCCTCTCAATTTCTGGCTGTCTCTATCCAATAAATAAATAAAGGTAATACAAATTATTATTTTTTAAAAGCTGGGCTTTTTTTTTTAACCTCCAAGGTAATCACTGGGGCTTGTGCCTGCACTATGAATCCACTGCTCCTGGAGGCTATTTTTTTCCCCTTTTGTTGCCCTTGCTGTTTATCATTAATATAATTACTGTTGTCATTGTTGCTGGACAGGACAGAGAGAAAGGGAA
Organism: Erinaceus europaeus; assembly: GCF_950295315.1. Classification (NCBI taxonomy): domain Eukaryota; kingdom Metazoa; phylum Chordata; class Mammalia; order Eulipotyphla; family Erinaceidae; genus Erinaceus; species Erinaceus europaeus. The sequence continues at coordinate 67,967,332 of NC_080165.1, forward strand.
GACAGGGGGTGAGAAAGCTAGACATCTGCAGACCTGCTTCACCACTTGTGAAGTGACTCCCCTGCAGGTGGGGAGCCGGGGGATCAAACCAGGATTCTTGCGCAGGTCCTCGCATTTCACGCCATGTGCGCTTAACCCACTGTGCTACCATACTGCCCGGCTCCCAATAAAAAATTATTTTAAAAAAAGTGATAGTAGTGTTGGCAAAAAACAAACAAACAAACAAGAAGACAACTCACCTGGATAGTGTCCCCCCTCCCCCCCCCCCCCCGTGTCATGCACATGATCCAGGCTGAGCCAGGGAGCTCCAATGCTGCTGTGTTTTTTTACTTTCCTATCTAAAAATATCAGATTGAAGAGATAATGCCCCAGTGACAAAGAGAAAGGGAGGAAAAGGTAATAAAAGAAAAGCTAGATTATTTCCCGCTTTATTTTCAATTTTTTTTTAATTATCTTTATTTATTGGATAAAAACAGCCAGAAATCAAGAAGAAGGGGGTAACAGAGAGGGAGAGAGACAGAGACACCTGCAGCCCTGCTTCACCACTCATGAAACTTTCCCCCTGCAGGTGGGGACCGGGGGTTTGAACCCGGGCCCTTGAGCATTGTAATACATGTGCTCAAACAGGTCTCTGCCACCACCTGGCCCTAATTTGTTGTAGTTCTTATGAAGAAAACTGAATCCATTGACACTTTGAAACTGTCTCAGATTGTATTTCATTTTCTGTGGATCACCAGGAGAAAAGCACATAAATGTTGCTGCTATGTGGAGAAAAGAAATTGTGAAACCCTCACTGACAGTGTGTCAAGGCATCCCTTAACATGGCTTTTCTCTATTTAAAATAGGTTAAGTGCACACATTACAAAGCACAAGGATAGAAGTTTGAGTTCCCACTCCCCACATGCAGGGGGTACCCGCTTCACAAGCAGTGAAGCAGGTCTGCAGGTATCTCTGTCTCTTTCCCTCTCTAGTCCTCTCCTCTCAATTTCTCTGTCTCTATGCAATTATAAGTAATATGAGAAAGAGCAGCAAAGGTGGGCGCGAGGAATAACATCATTGCAAGACTGGCCAGCTCCTCATGGGGCGCGAGCGCTTCCACACTACGATCATCCTCTCTGGCATTATGCTATTCCACTGCAGAATACTGTGCCCCAGTATGGTTCCGTAGCCCCCATGTCCACTTGGTCGATTCCAAATTATATTCCTCCATGAGGATCATTTCTGGAACCATCCGTTCCACCCCAGTTCCATGGCTGCCAGTTCTTAGCAACATCGCCCCGCCAGATATTCGTCGGGATGCAGCATCATCTAAGTTCATTTCCCACGTCTAAGCTCAACCGGACCTGCCAATATACGCGGATATCTTCGCCCACCCTGTCCAATGCTTGACGTCTCGTCACCCAACCTGGTCCCCTACGCCTACACTGAACTTCTCTGTTCCAGTCTCTTGGAAACAGAGCTGGCAGTCAGCTGAGGTAAAGAACAAACACCTCATCACAGACCCCTGCAAGCGTCAACCCGGCTTTGACCTAGCACGTTATGATTGGGCCCTCCTCAATCGCTATCGAACAGGTCATGGCCGGTGCGCCGCTATGTTCCATTGCTGGGGAGCCAGAGACGACCCGATCTGCCCCTGCGGCTACAGACAATGACCCACATAGTCAACGACTGCCACCTCTCCAGATTCAAAGGAGGTCTCGAAACTTGACATCAGGCTCAACCTGACGCTGTTGACTGGCTACGGAAGAAGGGCAAATGCTAGAAGAAGAATGAGAAAGAGAAAATAGGCCAGGAGCAGTGGATTCATAGCACCAAGCTCTAGCAATAACTCTGGTGGCAAAAAATAAAATCTGCTATTGTGTGTAAGAGACACCAGAGCACCACTGTTTATGGTGCTATTTATTTGCTTCTCTCCTATGGTTTCTCTGATGAAATGTTAGGGATCAATTGCAGGACTCAAATGCAGGGCATGTGTTCTATTGCCAAACCACTTCTCTAGCCCCCTCCAAACACATTAAATGATTTGAGCTTCTCTAAGGCCAGATAATAACAAATATCCTTGTGCCAAGGAGACAGCATAGTGGTTATGCAAAAAGATTTCATGGTGAGTCACCGAGGTCCCAGGTTCAATATCTGGTACTACCATAAAGCCAGAATTGACTAGTGCTGTGGTAAAAACAAGTGAGTGCTACAGCTTCAGAGTTGGTGCAGCACATAAAGATCCTCAAGCAAGCATAAGGTCCTAAGTTCAATCATCAGCAACACATATCCAGAGTGATGCTTTGGTTCTCTTTTCAAAAAATAAATCTTTAAAGAACAAATTAGTACTACTATCTGACCATCATAAGTGAGCTAAGTTGGCAGAAACAGCCAAATAAAAACTAGCTAATGACAAAAGTGACTTCTAATCCAGTTTCATACTACTTATATATTGTGTTCTCCCTGAAAACTGCAGAAAGACATGTAGGATGAAGCTTTGGTCCAACCTATATTATATCATTATGGGAGACAAACATAATGGTTACACATGTAAATCAAAGGCTCCAGGTTCAATCCCCAGCACTACCACAGGGTAGAGTTGAGCAGTATTCTGATGAAGCGACACCATTAGGGACACAGCTTCCAAGAAAACAACCACTTTTATTTTTTAAATGGAGCACTGCTCAGCTCTGGTTTATGGTGGTGCTGGGATTGACTCTGGGCCTATGATGCCTTGGGCATTAAGATTTTTTTGCATAACAAGTACGCAGTTTCCCCTAGCTGAAATAACCAGACTTAAAACATTAGAAGGGGAAGTCGGAAAAAAAAAAAAAAAGAAGGGGAAGTCGGGTGGTTGCGCAGCTTACATGGAGCAAAGTGCAAGGACCTGCTTAAGGATCTCAGTTTGAGCCCCCGGTTCCCCACAGGGGAGTCGCTTCACAGGTGGTGAAGCAGGTCTGCAGGTGTTTTATCTTTCTCTCCCCCTCTCTGTCTTTCCCTCCTCTCTCCATTTCTTTCTGTCCTATCCAACAATGCTATCAATAACCACAACAATGTTAAACAACCAGGGCAACAAAAGGGAAAATAAATAAATAAATAAATGTAAAACATTAGAAGGATCAGGAAGTGTGTGTGTGGGGGGAGCATAACAGTTGCACAAACAGGCTCTAATGCCTAAGGCTCAGGTTCAGTCCCCCATACCACTAAAAACCAGAGCCAAGCAGTCAGTGCTCTGTTAAAAAATGAAAAGGATTATGAAGAGACCCTGAAAGAAATTCAGCAGAGACCTGCACAGAAGGTTCCATGTCCACCTCAACCTCCTTCTTCAAAGTCAGCTTCTTTGGTATCACAGATACTTCCTCTGGACGATGTAAAGAATGAACTGGTGCTGATCTTGGCTGGGTATCAGATAATTCAGATTTAAAACAGCTAGTGTCAGAAACATCAACTTTTCGCTCCCCCTCTTCTTGATTTTGCTGGGCAAGGTTCAATTCTTGAAATTGAGGGTCCAGAATCTTTGGGTCAGAGCTTTGCCTAAATTGTTGATTATTGCCTGTCCTTGATGTAAAACCTGGGTGACCCTCTCCCATGCTGTGCATCTTCTCTGTGTCATCATAACCATAACGGGGCCGTTTGGCCTCTGGACTCCTTTCCTCAGGTTGTGTATGGTAGGAACCTTCCAGTTTGTCTCTGTTCTGTTCTGTTCTCCGCAACAGTTCATCATGACAATTCATATGAGGGCTAGAATTAGAAGAATGCAGAGAGATTTCTCTTGTTTGGCAGCCTTTATCATGCTGACTTAAGAAGGAATTCAAAGGTCCCTCTTTGAAAATAAGTCGTTCAAGATGTTGAGTGCATTTTGAACTTTGATTGAAGGCTGAATCATCTGTCCGGTTGCCCCTGAAGAAAGAGACAAACATCACTAAATATAAGGCACATGAACATAGGATAATGGCTATGCAAAAGGAGTTTGTATTTTTTTTGTCTCCAGGGTTATTGCTCCTGGAGGCCATTATTCCCATTTTGTTGCCCTTGTTGTAGTTGTTATTGTTATAGCTGTTGTTATTTGGATAGGACAAAGAAAAATCGAGGGGGGGGGGGGAAGACAGAGGAGAGAAAGACACCTGCAGACCTGCTTCACTGCTTGCAAAGTGATGCCCCTGTAGGGGCTTGAACCGGAATCCTTACCCCAGCCTTGTGCTTTGTGCCATGTGCACTTAACCCCCTGCACTACCACCCAGTCCCCGCAATAGGACTTTCATGACTGAGGCACCAAAGGTCCCAGGTTTAATTATCAGCACACCATAACCTAGAGCTGAGCGGTGCTCTGGGGGGAAAATTACAAGAAGGGGCACAAAAAAAGGGAAAGAGACCAACAATTGGCAACAGTGCTATAGAATGCTTAGGGCAGTGGTCTGGGAGATGGTGCAGTGGATAAAGCACTGGACTCTCAAGCATGAGAGATCCCAAGTTCAGTACCCGGCAGCATATGTAATATGTATTGGAGTGGTATCTGACTCTTTCCCTCTATCCTTCTCATTATTTAATAAAACCTTTAAAAAAATGCTTAGGACAAAAAACAATAGTCATTAAATCTAAAACAAAATCTATGTATACAAATGAAATATTTTCTCCCACTTCTAGGCAAAAGCAGTTTAAGTCAACCAGGGAGATAAGTTAAGTAAAATCTCCTACCTAAAAGAACAGTTAGAGGGCCAGGTGGTAGTACATCTGGTTAAACACAGTGTCCAAAGACCTGGGTTTAAGCCCCTGGTCCCTACCTGCAGGGGGAAAGCTTCATGAATGGTGAAGCAGGGTTGCAAATCTCACTCCTTCTCCAGTCACAATTTGTTTCTATCCATTAATAAATAATTAAAAATTTTAAAAAATAAGGGGGTCAGGTGGTACAGAAGGTGGCACAGTGGTAAGGCTTTGGACTCCCAAGTATGAGGTCCCGAGTTCGATCCCTGGCAGCACATGTGCCAGAGAGTGATGTCTGGTCCTTTCTCTCTCCTGCTATCTTTCTCATTAAAAAAAAAAAAAAAAGTTATAAAAAAATAAATAAGGGGTCAGGTGGTGGTACACTGGTTTAAGTGCACATAGTACAAAGTGTAAGGAACCACACAAGTTTCCCAGTTTGAGCCTGGCTCCCCACCTGTAGTTCTTTCTCTCCCCCATCTCTCTCAATTCCTCTCTGTCCTATCCAATAACATGGCAGAAATGGCCACCAGGAGCAGTGAATTTGTAGTGTAGGCACTGAGCCCCAATAATATCCCTGGAGGCAAGGTTATACCTAATAATAAAAATAAAAGAACATTTAGGTCAATCTCTTTGACTAGACTTTGGGGATACTGGGTTCAGGTGGAGATATAACTAACTGACCTCCAAAAATACTGAAAGTGCTAGGTTATTAAACTCCACATGGGGAGTGTGTGTGGGGGGGGTAGCACAGTGGGCTAAGTGCACATGGCGGCAGGACCGGCACAGGGATCCCGGTTTGAGCCCCTGGCTCCCCACCCGCAGGGGAGTCGCTTCACAGGTGGTAAAGCAGGTCTGCAGGTGTCTATCTTTCTCTCCCCCTCTGCCTCCCCATCTCTCTTGATTTCTCTCTGTCCTATCTGGTAACAACAGTAATAACAATTAAAAAAAATAATGACAAAAAGGGGAGAAAAGAAAAGCCTCAAGGAGCAGTGGATGTGTGCGTGTGTGTGTGTGTGTGTGTGTGTGTGTGTGTGTGTGTGTGTGTGTATGAAAGAGGTCCCAGGTTCAATCCTTGGTACCACAATAACTACAGCAAGAGTGAGCTTTGGACAGAAACAAATAATGCCCAGGTTGTAGTGATGCTCTACATTTAAAGTGTTGGAAATATTAATATCATTTTTACTTTTTTCCTTCATTTTAACGTATTTTTAAAAAATATTCATTTATTTATGAATGAGAGAAAGAACTAAAGCATCACTCTGCTGCATGTAATGTCAGGACCTGGAACTTGGAATCATGTATTTGAGAGTGTAGGGCCATATCTTACTCCTTGGGCTGCCTTTTTCAGTCATTTGTTTTTTTAAGATCCATTTTGTTTGCAATTCTATTAACTTCCTGCAAACTACTTTTAAAGAATATTTTATTTATTTACTAGAACACTGCTCAGCTCTGGATTATAATGGTGCTGGGATTGAACCTGAGACCTTTAAATCCTAAGCATCAAACTCTTTTGGATAACCATCATGCTGTCTCTCCCCGGCCCACCTATAACTTTTTAAATTTTTTAAAAATATTTATTTATTTACCCTTTTGTTGCCCTTGTTGGTTTTTGTTGTTGTTGTATTTATTATTGTTGTTACTGATGTCATCATTGTTATATAGGACAGAGAGAAATGGAGAGAGGAGGGGAAGACAGAGAGGTGGAAAGACAGACACCTGCAGAGCTGCTTCACTACTTGTGAAGCCACACCCCCTGCAGGTGGGGAGCCTGGGGCTCAAACCAGGATCTGGTCCTTGTGCTTTGTGCCACCTGCACTACCTCCCGACTCCCCCACCTTTTTTTTAACCTTATGTTGGGTCACAAACACAACCTCAATAAATATGTGAAGATTGAAATCATAAAAATTTACTATATATTTTTTAAGTATTTTATTTATTAATGAGAGGTATAGGAGAGAGAGAAAGTATCAGACATCTCTCTGGTACACGTGCTGCTGGGGATTGAACTCAGGACCTCATACTTGAGAGACCACAGTGTTTTATCCACTGTGCCACCTTCCGGACCACAAAATTTACTATTCTTTCAGTCATGAAACTGGGAGGTTAGGTTAGAAATCAACCACAGTGGTCAACCAGAAAAAGAAAAAAAAAAGAAATACACCCAAAAAACATGGGAATTAACATAGGAGCCACTGAAGAAATCAAATGAGATGTGTGTGGAGGGGGAGATAGCACAATGGTTATGCAAACAGATTCTCATGTCTGAGGCCCCAAAGTCCCAGGTGCAACCCCCACACACCACTAGAGCTGAGCAGTGCTCTGGTTAAAAAAAAAAAAAAAAATCTAAAGAGAACTTAACTACCCAGAGAGCAACGAGATGAAGAACCAGACCCTATGGGATGCTCTTTATCACTAAGTCAAATTGTTACGGACAGGCAGGGCAATGGAGTCCCAGGTTGCCAGGAAAGGGCTTCTACAATACAAAAGAAAATAAATGATCAGAGGGCTGACCGATTAACTAAAATTTGGATGTGTGTGGAAGTTGGCTGCCTCCAACTGTGACACAGAACATTGTGTTCCAGGATGAACAGCAGTCAGAAAAATCATGAAGGGTAAGGGTAAATAGCATAATGGTTATCCAAAGAGACTCTCATGCCTGAGGCTCCAAAGTCCCAGGTTCAATCCCCTGTACCACCATAAACCAGAGCTGAGCAGTGCTCTGGTAAAAAAAAAAAAAAAAAAAAAAAAAAAAAAAATCATGAAATGTTGCGTAAACTGTCACTGATTATCACAACAACCCTGTTTTTTGTCCCCTTTGTTGCCCTTGTTTATCATTATCATTGTTGCTATTGTTGGTAGGACAGAGAGAAAAGTAGAGAGGAGGGGAAGACAGAGAGGGTGAGAGAAAGACACCTGCAGACCTGCTTCGTCGCCTATGAAGGGAACCCACTGAAGGTGGGGAGCCGGGGGCTCGAACCGGCATCCTTATGCCAGTCCTTGTGCTTTGCGCCATGTGCACTTAACCCACTGCGACACTGCCTGGCTCCCAACAACCCTAAGTTTCTTTGTCCTAGGTGGGGACCAAGGCCTAGAACACGGGTTCTTTGTGCACTGTAGTGTGTGTGCTTAACCAGGTGTGTCACCTCCTGGCACCCCTATTTTTTTTTTACTAGACATGACAGAAATTGAGAGAGGATAGAGAGATAGAGAGAGAAAGAGAAAGATAGACAACTGCAGACCTGCCTCACTGCTCGTGAAGCATCCCCCCTCTGCTGGTGGGGAACTGGGGGATCGAACCCAGATACTTGAACTTCTTAACTGGGTGTGCAACCACAAACCCCATTCATATTCTCTCAAATGAGAAAAAAAAATTAAGATAGATTCTAAGAGAGAGAGAGAGACACACACCACAGGCAGGGGCCAGGTGGTAGCGCACCTGGTTGAGCGTACATGTTACAATGTTCAAGGATCCAAGTTCAAGCCCCTGGTCCCCACCTTCAGAGAGAAAGCTTCACAAATGGTGAAGCAGTATAGCAGGTGTCTCTTTTCCTCCTCTCAATTTCTGTCTATTCATAAGCAAACAAACCAACCAACCACAGCCTTGAAGCTTCTTTCAGTGCAGAGGGGGGTCAGGCTCAAACCTGTGTTGCACAGATGGCAAAGCATCACCTTAACCAAGTGAGTTATCTCAGTGGCCATGAATAAATTCTTGTTTTTAAAACAGAGCACTGCTCATCTCTGGTTTATGGTGGTGCTAGGGATTATACCTGGGAGCTTTGGTGGCACCCCAGGCATGAAAGTATTTTTGCATACCTATTATGCTATCATCGCCACAGATCCCAAGGAATTTTCTAAATGAATTATTTGGGGTAGGGAGATAACTCAGTGATTATCAGAGGGTTGGAATTTCCAGTTCTTCCCCTAGGAAGATGTGCGACTACCGACTGAGTAGTTGATGATTTATTTGTGCTGAAGTAATGAAAGCAACATCCAAACCCAAGAGAAAGTTTGGATAGCTTCCTGACTGCCAAACATGGGTAGGTGAAGAGTAGTCAGTCTGATCAGGGCCTAAAACCTGTGCCCCTTTCCCATGTCTCACATAATGCATCTCTTCCTAACAGCTATTGCTTCTTTTTGTTTTTTTCTTAAAAAAAAAAAAAAAATTAATGATCTAGTAAGCAAAGAGGTTTGCTGCACAAGCGAAGAACAGATGGAGCTTGAGGATTTTCTAGGAGCTTAAATTGATAGGAAGTAAGGATAAAATCTCTCCCTCTTCAGATAGAGGAAGTAACAAGTTAATATCAAACACCTTAAAACACTGGAAGAGAAAAAGGCCAAATCCAATGACTTTTATGTCTGTAAATTCTGAAACAAACAGTGGGGAGAGGATTATAGGCTGTGCAGTGTGATCTGGAACTTTAAGAGTAGGTTGCAGCAGTATGACATCTAACAAACCTTGCTGTGGATATTTGCCTTACCTTAAGATAGAATTCTCAGATAGGTTTCTGGAGGCCTACCTAAACCTAGCGAACTACATTTAAATATAAGAGTTTCTACACGGGGCCTCCACTAACTGTCAGAACAGTATCTCAGTTTTAAAAAACCCATCAGGGGAGTCGGGCGGTAGCGCATTGGGTTAAGCGCACATGATGCAAGGACCGGCAAAAGGATCCCGGTTCGAGCCCCCAGCGCCCCACCTGTAGGGGAGTCTCTTCACAGGTGGTGCAGCAGGTCTGCTGGTATCTATTTTTCTCTCCAACCTCTGTCTTCCCCTCCTCTCTTCATTTCTCTCTGTCCTATACAAAAACGACAACACAATAACTACAACAACAATGAAAAAGAACAAGGGCAACAAAAGGGAAAATAAATAAATTTAAAAAAAAGCACATCAGAATCTAGGGCACCAAAGTAAAAACCCTGTGGTGAGGGGTAGACATGTGGCTTCCTGGGCTGGTGGGGGGTAAAGTGTAGTCATATAAATCACTAGTTAATTAATATGAGAGGGGGAAAATTAATTGTATGTCTCGAAGTTTTTAAAACACAGACTGAGTCTTTTTAATATATAGGCTGTGTATTTGATATGCAGATTCTCTCAAAAGCCTAGACCAAGTAGATCAGAAGCAACCGGTGGCACAGCTATATACAAGATACTGGGTACTATACAGCAAACCCTAACAAAGGGACCTTTCAAAGTTAACCCAATTACCAAATAATGTGAGAACAATAACTAGCCATTGTCTTTTTGAACCCTAAGACAGCAGGAACCTCACATCTCCACTATAGAGCCTATATTTTCCCCAGTCCTGGAACCTTAGGATAGGGCCCACTTTGCCACATGCCTCTCCCAATCCATATCAAATAATATTGCAGATGCCGATCGCAACCTAATCAATGCAATGATTGCCACCTCAACATGCTTCAGCTCAGACTGTGTGCAGAGACTTCAGGTGTGGAATGACAACCCTTCAGCTTCATTACTCAGGTGAGACCTTTCCTTTCATAGTATTCTCTAATTCCATCCCAGGTGGTTCACTTTCTAACAAAGTCCCAAAACCTAGATACAGACCAGGTTCTGTGAGAGAGAGCATATGTTCACACGTATCCATAAACTAGTGCAAAATGTATACCTGAAAGCAGAAGTACACTAGAGTTCACCCCCCAACACTTCCTCCTCTGCACTATGCCAACCTTTGGGTCCATGATTGCTCAACAATTTGTTTGGCTTTGTATATTAACTCTCTTTTCAGCCACCAGGTTCCAGATGCCATCAGGATGCCGGCCAGACTTCCCTGGACTGAAGACCCCACCAATGTGTCCTGGAGCTCTGCTTCCCCAGAGACCCACCCTACTAGGGAAAGAGAGAGGCAGACTGGGAGTATGGACCGACCAGTCAACGTCCATGTTCAGTGGGGAAAAAATTACAGAAGCCAGACCTTCCACCTTCTACAACCTACAATGACCCTGGGTCCATGCTTCCAGAGGGATAGAGAATGGGAAAGCTATCAGGGGAGGGGATGGGATATGGAGATTGGGTGGTGGGAATTGTGTGGAGTTGTACCCCTCCTATCTTATGGTTTTGTTAGTTTATCTTTTCTTAAATAAAAAATAAATTAATAAAAAAAAAAAGCCATCAGAACCTTTTAATTTTTTTTAAATTTATTTATAGGATAGAGACAGAAATTGAGGGACTGGGGTGGTAGAGACACCTGAAGCATGCATGAAGCTCCACACCTTGCAGACGGGAATCAGAAGCTTGAAACTGGGTCCTTGCACATGATAACATGTATGTTCAACCAGGTGTGTCACAAACCAGCCCCTCATCAGAACCTTTTTTGGACTGATCTCAAAGTAGCCAGGTGGTCACAGAAATAGGTAATGAACAATCAGGACTTGAAGATGGTGTCTTGCAGTCTGGGAGGTAGTGCAATGAATGGAGTGTGTTGAACTCTCAAACATGAGTTAAAGCCCTGGCATCGTATATGCCAGTGCTGCTCTGGTCTTCTCTCCCCCCACCCCAATTTAAAAAAAAAAAATCTCTGGTGGGAGCTAGGTGGTAGTGCAGGGGGTTAAGCGCACATGGCGCAAAGCTCAAGGACCAGCATAAGGATCCTGGTTCAGGCCCCTGGCTCCCCACATGCAGGGGGGGTGGGTCGCCTCACAAGCAGTGAAGAAGGTCTGCAGGTGTCTATCTTTCTCTCCTCCTCAGTCTTACCCTCCTCTCTCCATTTCTCTCTGTCCTATCCAACACAACAACTATGACAACAATAACAATGGCAACAATAACAACTACAACAAAATGGGAAAAATGGCCTCCAGGAGCAGTGGATCCGTAGTGCAGGCACCAAGGTCCAGCGATAACCCTGGAGGCCAAAATATATATATATATCTGAGAGTCCGGCGGTAGTGCAGTGGGTTAAGTGCATGTGGCGCAAAGCTCAAGGACCGGTGTAAGGTTCCCACTTTCCCACCTGCAGGGGAATCGCATCACAAGAGGTGAAGCAGGTTTGCAGGTCTTTCTCTCCTGCTCTGTCTTCCCCTCCTCTCTCCATTTCTCTCTGTCCTATCCAACACTGACGACATCAATAACAACAACAATAATAATAACTACAACAATAAAACAAGGGCAACAAAATGGAATGAATATTTTTTTTAAAGTCTCTAGAAGTGGGGGCGTGGGGACACCAAGTTAAGCGCTCACATTACAGTGCACAAGGACCCAGGTTCAAGATCCTGTTCCCCATCTGCAGGGGGAAAGCTTCACGAGAGGTGAAGCAGGGCTGCAGGTGTCTCTGTTTCTTCCCATCTCTATCTCCCCTTCCCTTCTCTCTGTCTCTATCTAATAATAATAAATGTTTCTTTAAAAAGTGGGCTGCATGTGATCCACCACATCAACAAAAGCAAGACCAAAAACCACATGGTCATATCAATAGATGCAGAGAAAGCCTTTGACAAAATACAACATCCCTTTATGATCAAAACACTACAAAAAATAGGAATAGATGGAAAATTCCTGAAGATAGTGGAGTCTATATATAGCAAACCTACAGCCAACATCATACTCAATGGTGAAAAACTGGAAGCATTTCCCCTCAGATCAGGTACTAGACAGGGCTGCCCACTATCACCATTACTATTCAACATAGTGTTGGAAGTTCTTGCCATAGCAATCAGGCAGGAGCAAGGAATTAAAGGAATACAGATTGGAAGAGAAGAAGTCAAACTCTCCTTATTCGCAGATGACATGATAGTATACATGGAAAAACCTAAGGAATCTAGCAAGAAGCTTTTGGAAATCATCAGGCAATACAGTAATGTGTCAGGCTATAAAATTAACATTCAAAGGTCAGTGGCATTCCTCTATGCAAACACTAAGTTAGAAGAAATTGAAATCCAGAAATCAGTTCCTTTTTCTATAGCAACAAAAACAATAAAATATCTAGGAATAAACCTAACCAAAGAAGTGAAAGACTTGTATACTGAAAATTATGAGTCACTACTCAAAGAAATTGAAAAAGACACAAAGAAGTGGAAAGATATTCCATGCTCATGGGTTGGAAGAATTAACATCATCAAAATAAATATATTACCCAGAGCCATCTACAAATTTAATGCTATCCCCTTCAAGATCCCAAGCACATTTTTTAGGAGAATAGAACAAATGCTACAAATGTTTATCTGGAACCAGAAAAGACCTAGAATTGCCAAAACAATCTTGAGAAAAAAGAACAGAACCGGAGGCATCACACTGCCAGATCTCAAACTATATTATAGGGCCATTGTCATCAAAACTGCTTGGTACTGGAACATGAACAGACACACTGACCAGTGGAATAGAATTGAGAGCCCAGAAATGAGGCCCCACACCTATGGACATCTAATCTTTGACAAAGGGGCCCAGACTATTACATGGGGAAAGCAGAGTCTCTTCAACAAATGGTGTTGGAAACAATGGGTTGAAACATGCAGAAGAATGAAGCTGAATCACTGTATTTCACCAAATACAAAAGTAAATTCCAAGTGGATCAAGGACTTGGATGTTAGACCACAAACTATCAGATACTTAGAGGAAAATATTGGCAGAACTTTTTTCCGCATAAATTTTAAAGACATTTTCAATGAAACGAATCCAATTACAAGGAAGACTAAGGCAAGTATAAACCTATGGGACTACATCAAATTAAAAAGCTTCTTCACAGCAAAAGAAACCACTACCCAAATCAAGAGACCCCTCACAGAATGGGAGAAGATCTTTACATGCCATACATCAGATAAGAGTTTAATAACCAACATATATAAAGAGCTTGCCAGACTCAACAACAAGACAACAAATAACCCCATCCAAAAATGGGGGGAGGAATTGAACAGAATATTCACCACAGAAGAGATCCAAAAGGCCGAGAAACACATGAAAAAATGCTCCAAGTCTCTGATTGTCAGAGAAATGCAAATCAAGACAACAATGAGATATCACTTCACTCCTGTGAGAATGTCACACATCAGAAAAGGTAACAGCAGCAAATGCTGGAGAGGCTGTGGGGTCAAAGGAACCCTCCTACACTGCTGGTGGGAATGTCAATTGGTCCAACCTCTGTGGAGAACAGTCTGGAGAACTCTCAGAAGGCTAGAAATGGACCTACCCTATGACCCTGCAATTCCCCTCCTGGGGATATATCCTAAGGAACCCAACACATCCATCCAAAAAGATCTGTGTACACATATGTTCTTGGCAGCACAATTTGTAATAGCCAAAACCTGGAAGCAACCCAGGTGTCCAACAACAGATGAGTGGCTGAGCAAGTTGTGGTATAGATACACAATGGAATACTACTCAGCTGTAAAAAATGGTGACTTCACCGTTTTCAGCCGATCTTGGATGGACCTTGAAAAAATCATGTTGAGTGAAATAAGTTAGAAACAGAAGGATGAATATGGGATGATCTCACTCGCAGGCCGAAGTTGAAAAACAAGATTAGAAAAGAAAACACAAGTCAAACCTGAAATGGAATTGGAGTATTAACCAAAGTAAAAGACTCTGGGGTGGGTGGGTGGGGAGAATACAGGTCCATGAAAAATGATGAATGAAATAGTGGGGGTTGTATTGCTAAATGGGAATCTGGGGAATGTTATGCATGTAAAAAAAAAAAAAAGAAGAAGAAGTAGAAACGCAAAGCAGAAATTGACTGAGTTTGGAGTATGGCACCAAAGTAAGAAAGCAGAAGTATACTAGAGTTTGCAGTGAGTACCTCCCTAATACTTCCTCTCCACTTTTCCAAGCTTTGGGTCCATGATTACTCAACAATTTGTTTGGCTTTGTATGTTAACTCTCTTTTCAGTCACCAGGTTCCAGGTGTCATCAGGATGCCAGCCAGACTTCCCTGGATTGAAGACACCACCAATGTGTCCTGGAGCTCAGCTTCCCCAGAGACCCATCCTACTAGGGAAAGAGAGAGGCAGACTGGGAGTATGGACCGACAAGTCAACGCCCATGTTCAGCGAGGAAGCAATTACAGAAGCCAGACCTTCTACCTTCTGCAACCCTCAATGACCCTGGGTCCATGCTCCCAGAGGGATAGAGAATGGGAAAGCTATCGGGGGAGGGGGTGGGATATGGAGATTGGGCGGTGGGAATTGTGTGGAGTTGTACCCCTCCTACCCTATGGTTTTGTTAATTAATCCTTTCTTTAATAAAAAAAAATAAAATAAAATAAAAAATAAAAAAAATAAAAATAAAAAGTGGGCTGCGGGAGTCGGGCGGTAGCGCAGCGAGCTAAGCGCATGTGGCGCAAAGCACAAGGACTGGCGTAAGGAGCCGGTTTGAGCCCCTGGCTCCCCACCTGCAGGGGAGTCTCTTCACAGGCGGTGAAGCAGGTCTGCAGGTGTCTATCTTTCTCTCCCCTTCTCTGTCTTCCCCTTCCTCTCTCCATTTCTCTCTGTCCTATCCAACAACGACATCAATAACAATAATAATAACTACAACAATAAAACGGGCAACAAAAGGAAATAAATAAATATAAAAATATTTTTTAAAAGTGGGCTGCGACAACATAATGGCTATACAAAGACTTTTTATTTTTTTAAACCTTTATTTATTTATTGGATAGAGACAGCCAGAAATTGAGAGTGAAGAGGGTGATAGAGAAGGCGAGAGACAGAGAAACCTGCAATCTTCCTTCAGCACTCGCAAAGCTTTCCCCATGCAGGTGGGGACCAAGGGCTCGAACCTGCATTTAACTGGGTGTGCCACCACCCAGCCCCTGGTTATGCAAAAAGCCTTTCATGTCTGAGGCTCTGAGATTCAAGATTCAATTCCCAGAACCACTATAAGCCAGAGCTGAGCAGTACTCTGGTATTTCTCTGTGCTTTTCCCTCTGTATATCTCTTATTAAAATAAAAATAAATTATATAAATTTTTAAATAAAGGCGTGTTAAGTCTAGGAGGGGTTTATGATAATCCTCAGTGAGAAATTGGCTACTTTAATCTAAAATAGGTATCAGTCTTGGAATACTAAGCCAATTTTCCTTTGTATTCTTTTTTTTTTTTTTAATTTCTTTATTGGGGAATTAATGTTTTACATTCAACAGTAAATACAATAGTTTGTACATGCATAACATTCCCCAGTTTCCCATATAACAATACAACCCCCACTAGGTCCTCTGTCATCCTTCTTGGACCTGTATTCTCCCCACCCATCCACCCCCACCCCAGAGTCTTTTACTTTGGTGCGATACGCCAATTCCCTTTGTATTCTGATGCTACAAATGTCTTAAAATTAAGTTTAATTCTCAGGCATTCTGCTGGTGTTCAGAATTGCTTCTTGATGTGGGAAACTCCAAACACACTCATTTGGAAATTTATTCTCAGGAACCAAATTCACTACATTAATTTTCCATTTATATATGTATTTATATTTATTTATTTTTATTCCAGAATATGCTCAGCTCTGGCATTGAACCTGGGACATTTGGTACCTCAGGCATGTATAAGTCATGCATAAATTACTGTGTATTCTCACTGATGAAATTTTTTATTTAGCGCAGATACATATATTAAAAATTATCTGAACCTTTTCAGATTGTTTCAAATGAAAAAGATTTCCAACTTATCTGAAACTTCCTTTTGAAGAAGGAAAACCTAGTTCCAGTCTATACCATCTGAAATATTTACCTTGATTTTAGCACAACACTGCTCTATTGTGACTTATGGTGGTATAGGGGAGTTTCATGCATCAAAGTCTTTTGTATAACCGTTATGCTGTCTCCCCAGTCCGTCTCAACTATTTTTAATTTAGAGGACTGTATGTCTCTTCAGCTTTCCTCATTCTAGCTGGACAAAAATGATCTTTACATAATTTTTTTTGTTTTGAGTTATTACTGGGGCCTGGTGATTGCACCACAAATTCACTGCTCCTGATGACCATTTTTCCTTTTTTTTAAATTAATTTATTGGATAGAGACAGTCAAAAATTGAGAGGGAAGGGAATGATAGGGAGAGAGACAGAGAGATAAATACCTGCATCACTGCTTCACCACTTGAGAAGGCCTTCCCCTGTAGGTGGGGGCCGGAGACAAACCTGGGTCCTTGTGCACTGTCAGATGTGCTCTCAACCAGGTGCACCACCACTTGGGGCCCCGCCCTGTTATTTTTCCCTTCTTTTTTCCTCCATTTTCATTTGATAGGACAGAAAGAAACTGAGAGAGGATACAGAGATAGAGGTGGGGTTGGGATTTAGTATACTGGGTTGAAGCACAAAGGTCTCGGTTTGATCCCCCAGTTTCCCACCTGCGGGGGCAGGGGGCGGTGTGCTTCACAAGCAATAAAGCAGGTCTGCAGGTGTCTCTCCGCCTCTCTTCCTCTATCTCCCTTCCCCCCTCAATTTCTTTCTGTCCTAGCCAGTAAAAATGAAAAATTGGCCACCAGGAGCAGTGGATTTATAGTGGTAGGTAGCACTGAGCCCTAGCGATAACTCTCAAGGCAAGAGAGAGAGAGAGCGAGTTAAGACACTTGCAGTGGTCTGGGAGCTGACACAATGGATAAGGCATTTGGACTCTCAAGCATGAGGTCCTGAGTTCAATCCTCGGCAGCACATGTACGAGAGTGATGTCTGAGTTTTTCTCTCTCTCCTTCTATCTCTCTCAGTAATAAATACAATATTAAAAAAGAAAGGAAGGAAGGAAGGAAGGACCAGTCTGATACAAGTGCTGCTGGAGCCTGAACTTGGAACCTCATGCATGAAAGTCCAATACTTTGTCCACTGTGCTATTTCCTGGACTGCAAACATTTCAATGTTAATTTTTTTTTTTTTTAAACCAGAGCACTGTTCAGTTCTGGCTTATGGTAGTGCGGGGGATTGAACCTGGGACTCTGGAGCCTCAGGCATGAGAGTCTGTTTGCATAACCATTATGCTATCTACCCACAGACCTCAATATTAAATTTTTAAAAACAATTTTATTATTTTTATTTATTTATTATTGGATAGCGACAGAGAGAAATTGACTGGGGAAGAGGAGGTAGAGTGGCGAAGGCGCTGCCATGCGATCTGCTTGACGTGGTACCAGCTTCGCAGGAAGTTCAGCACGGCTGGACTCTCCAGGCCAAACTGAAACCATCTCGCCTTTTGCCATGATTAAGCTCTGTGTGGTCTTAATAATATTTACCTATGGCCAGGCTCAGAGCCTGACCAATGACAAAAATAATGACAAAGCCTGCACTGCACTCTGTAAGATTGAACATAATGGAACAAGCAATATCAGTAATGCAAAATTTTTCAGGAGGCCCCAATAGGAAGAAATGTTTTCCCCTTGATCTACACCACTTCCTTTAGTATTCCCCCTAAAATATAAAGAAAAATTGGTGGTTCCCACAGTGCAGGGGCCACCTTACATAAATAATTAATGGAAAGTTCTGGTACCTGCCTAGATACAATGGGCCTTTTAATCTACCATCCACCACTATGCTCCCACCTCCTTATGCAGAAATAGTACACAAGAACCTAGGTCACATAGTGAGCATACACAGAAGATGGATTCTAGCTAGAGAGTTTAACTTGGAATAAAATAAAACAAAACTCCTTGATCAAACAATGGAACAGATTTTGTGAAAAATGGGCTGATCAATTTGTTTAAGGCCCCTAGAAACATAACAAGCTTGAACTTTCTATAAACCATTGTCTTCTGATGCATAGGGCCAAGAGAATGGCATAAAAGGTAGAATATTAATCTTAATCAATAGGACATTTGCCTAGCACACAGGTACAGGAAAAACAAAAGATACAGAAATGGTGATGTGATTTCTAGGGCGGAAAGTGCCCCTGGAATGTAAATTCCACAAAGCAGGAGGTGTTCCCTGCCTGTGCTGTTCTTACTTGGTGATTTTTGTTTCAATAATCAATACCATGGTGATTTTTGTTTGAATGATCTAAGCCTTATGAGACTATAAAAATAAAGTTCTGCTTAGGTAAGACAGAGATGTCTGCTTGAGCTTGATTCAGCATCAACTCACTCGTCTTTCATTCTTCATTCTTCGCCGACGCCCCTCCTCCTCCAGGCTAACCCTAATAACCTGCTGGGGCTGGCCCCGGCAGTAGAAGAATAGAGACAGTGGGACACCTGTAGTCCTGCTTCAACACTCGTGAAGCTTTCCCCCTTCAGATGGAGACTAGAGGCTTGCACACTGTAATGTGTGTGCTTCAACAGATGCGCCACCAACTGGCCCCCCAGTATTAAACTTTGTCCTGCGCACAGTGCAAAACTTCAATACTAGGGCCAAATAGCTCACTTGGATTGTATGTCACTTTGACATGTGTATGAGCCACGTCACTCACTGCACTGAAGGAAGCTTCAGTGTGCTGTGGTCTCCTCCCCACCTCCCTTATTTATTATTAGTATCTTTTAAGATTTTCTTATTTACTAATGAGAAGGTAGGAGGAAAGAAAGAATCAGACATCACTCTGGTACACATGCTACCAGGAGTTCAACTCAAGACCTCATACTTGAGAGTCTAATGCTCTATCCACTGCGCCATCTCCTGGACCACACAAAAATATGTATTTATTTATTTATTTTCATTTTTATTTTATTTCCTTTTTGTTGCCCTGGTTGTTTTTATTGTTGTTGTAGTTACAATTGTTATTGATGTCGTCTTTGTTGGATAGGACAGAGAGAAATGGACAGAGAAGGACAGAGAAAGACAGACACCTGCAGACCTGCTTCCTCGCCTGTGAAGTGACTCCCTGCAGGTGGGGACCTGGGGGCTTGAACCGGAATCCTCATTCCAGTTCTCGCGCTTTGTGCCACATACACTTAACCCGATGCGCTAACGCCCGACTCCCTTTTATTTTTTTATTTATATTTTATTTTATTTATTTATTTTCCCTTTTGTTGCCCTTGTTTTTTCATTGTTGTTTCAGTTATTGATGTCATCGTTGCTGAATAGGATAGAGAGAAATGGAGAGAGGAGGGGAAGATAGACACCTGCAGACCTGCCTGTGAAGCGACTCCCCTGCAGGTAGGGAGCCAGGGGCTCAAACCATGATCCTTACTCCGGTCCTTGTGCTTCGCCACATGTGCTTAACCCGCTGCACTAACGCCCAACTCCCTTATTTATTTTTTATTTGATAGAGACAGAGAGAAATTGAGAGAGATGGGGAAGATACAGAAGGAAAGAGACAGTGGTCTAGGAGGTGGCGCAGTGGATAAAATATTGTCCTCAAGGACATCTTTGATGAAACAAAACCAGTTGCAAGACTAAAGCAGAAACAAACCAATGGGACTACATCAAATTGAAAAGCTTCTGCACGAAGTTAAAAAACAAGATCAGAAAACACAAGTAGAACCTGAACTGGAATTGGCGTATTGCACCGAAGTAAAAGACTCTAGGGTGGGTGTGTGGGGAGAATACAGATCCATGAAGGATGATAAATGACATAGTGGGGGTTGTATTGTTAAATGGGAAACTGGGGAATGTTATGCATGTACAAACTATTGTATTTACTGTTGAATGTAAAACATTAATTCCTCAATAAAGAAATAAAAAAAAAAAAAGCTTCTGCACAGCCAAAGAAACTATCACACAAAGAGACCCCTCAGAGAATGGGAGATCTTCACATGCCATACATCAGACAAGAGACTAATCACCAAAATATATAAAGAGCTCAGCAAACTTAGCAACAAAAAAGCAAATGACCCCATCCAAAAAATGGGCAGAGGATATGGATAAAACACTCCAGAGGAGATCCAAAAGGCTAACAAACATATGAAAAATTGCTTCAGGTCGCTGATTGTCAGAGAAATGCAAATAAAGACAACATTGAGATACCACCTCACCCCTGTGAGAATGGAATACATCAAAAAGGACAGCAGCAACAAATGCTGGAGAGGCTGTGGGGACAGAGGAACCCTTCTACACTGCTGGTGGGAATGTAAATTGGTCCAGCCTCTGTGGAGAGCAGTCTGGAGAACTCTCACAAGGCTAGACATGGACCTTCCATATGACCCAGTAATTCCTCTCCTGGGGATATACCCCAAGCACTCCATAACACCCAACCAAAAAGATATGTGTATACCTATGTTCATAGCAGCACAATTCATAATTGCTAAAACCTGGAAGCAACCCAGGTACGCAACAACAGATGAGTGGCTGAGAAAGCTGTGGTATATGTACACAATGGAATACTACGCAGCTATTAAGAACAATGAACCCACCTTCTCTGACCCATCTTGGATAGAGCTAGAAGGAGTTATGTTAAGTGAGCTAAGTCAGAAAGATAAAGACGAGTATGGGATGATCCCATTGAGAAAGAATAACAGAAAGGGAAACTCAAAGCAGGATCTGACTAAATTTGTAGTAGGGCACCAAAGTAAAAACCCTGGGTGGAGGGTGAGGGTGGATGTTCAGTGTCATGAGGTGTGTGTGTGTGTGGGGGATGTAGAAGGGGTGGGATGGGACACAGTCTTTGGTGGTGGGAATGGTGTGTATGTACACTCCTATTAATTTGTAGTCATATAAATCACTAAGCAATATGAGAGGGGAAAAACTGATTGTATGTCTCAAACTTTTGAAAGCACAGAGTCTTTTTAATACATAGGCTGAGTCTTTTGATATACTGACTCTCTTAAAAACTTAGTCAAAGGAGAACAAAAGCAACCGGTAGCAAAGCTATATGCAAATAATGTCAAAAGACATAAAATATGGTGACGGTGGGTATGATACAGCAAATTCTAACAAAGGGATTTTTCAAAGTTAACCCAACTGCCAAACAATATGATTATTGAAATAACTATCTATTGTCTTCTTAAACTGTAAGACAACAGGAATCTCCCGCTTCGTCTATAGAGCCTATGTTTCTCCCAATCCTGGAACCTCTAGGGTGGGGCTCACTTTCCCGCACGCTTCTCTCAAGTCAGGCCAAATGATATTGCATCCAGTGATTGCAACCTAATCAATGCAACAAGTACCATCTCAGCATGCTTCACCTCAGACTGTGTACCGAGATGTCAGGCATGGAATGCCAACCCTTCACCCTCATCACTCGGGTGAGACCTTTCCTTTCATGGCATTCTCTAATTCCATTCCAGGAGGTTTAATTTACTTCCTAACAAAGTCCCAAAACCTAGATATAGGCCAGGTCCCGTTAGATAGAGCATATGTTCACATGTATCCATAAATTAGGGCAAAATATATATCTCAAAGCAAATAGTCTGTAGTGAGTATCAAGTTCATAATGGAATAGTGTCCACTTAGACTTAGATATCCACTTAGACTTAGATACCCTCCTCACCTACCTCCTATTAAGTTTTCTCACTCACTCCAAAGCTAATCTTATCAAAGCAAGGACTGCAAAAGCTGAATAAGGGCAAGAGACTGGCATACTTTAATGATGACTCTTTATAGTCACTATCAGGCCATTCCACCAGCTGGGGCCCTAATCCGGGAATCCTGAGATTCCCAAAGAGACCTGATGGGCCTAGAACTAGAATAAATCCCTCTTTCCAATGATACCGGTCATTTCTATCAGGAAAACAAAATAGACCCCTCTGTGGGTCCCCATAGGACCTTGCCCTCAACTTGGATCAACAATGGTAGGTAGAGAATGTTCCATCCTCTGAAGGGAGGATGGACAAGATACTCTATGCTACACCTGAGGAAGATGGGTTGATACTGGGGCAGCATGGAATGTTCCTACTCATGACCACAGAATGTGAGCTCAGATCTACAGGGATGCAGAGGTCACAAAGCCTCCTAAGCTAATTATGGGGCCCAGATCACATCAAATTGATGGGGTTTACAGTCAACAATTTTTATACCCCTTTCCCATATTAGGGAGCTACTCTCTTCCCCAATGCAGCTTTCTGGTCCTTTTCCTAGCCATGACATCATCTCCCTAGACAATAAGTTGTATCCACCTGCATTTCAGGCTCAGGCAAAAAAAAAAAAAAAAAAAAAAAGGCCCTTTGAAATATAACTAAAATATGCCTACTAGCTATCGACAAAATGGAGGACCCTCGAACACTTCATCTGCACTATTCCAGCCTTTAGGTCCATGATTGTTCAACAATTTGTTTGGCTTTGTATGTTAACTCTCTTTTCAGCCACCAGGTTCCAGATGCTAGCAGGATGAGACCAGACTTCCCTGGAGAGACAACCCCACCAATGTGCCTTGGAACTCCGCTTCCCCAGAGCCCTTCCCCACTAGGGAAAGAGAGAAACAGACTGGGAGTATGGATCGACCTGGCACCGTCCCTGTTCAGCGGAGAAGCAATTACAGAAGCCAGACCTTCAACCTTCTGCATTCCACAGTGATCTTGGGTCCATACTCCCAGAGGGGTAAAGAACAGGAAAGCTTCAACAACAACAATAATAACTACAAGAAGGCTACAACAACAAGGGCAACAAAAGGGGAAGAAAAAAAAAAAGGTTTCCAGTAGCAGTGGATTCATGGTGCAGGCACTGAGCCCCAGCAATAACCCTGGAGGCAAAAAAAAAAAAAAAAAGAAAGAAAAGAAAAATAGGAAAGCTATCAGGGGAGGGGATGGGATACGGAAGCCTGGTGGTGGGAATTGTGCGAAGTTGTACCCCTCTTATCCTATGGTTTTGTCAATGTTTTCTTTTTATAAATAAAAAATTGGAAAAAAAATATTGGACTCTAAAGCATGAGGTCCTGAGTTCAATCCCCAGCAGCACATGTACCAGAATAATGTCTGGTTCTTTCTCTCTATCTCCTCTACTTCACATTAATAAATAAATAAAAATCTTTTTTTTTAAATGGTGTTCTTTAAAAAGAGAGAGAGAAGGAAAGAGACAGAAAGACACCTACAGCACTGCTTTACCACTCATGAAGCTTTCCCTCTGCAGGTGGGAACTAGGGGCTTGAACCTGAGGTCTTGCACACTGTAATGTTTGTACTTAACTAGGTGGACCACTGCCTGGCCCCTTCTCTGCCTCTCTATACAACAGAAACACACAACAACAAACTTCAATGCTATTCTCTGTTATCACTCCAAAAACACTTTACCTGCAAGTTCTATTATAGTCCACCCTGCCTTCAATGAAGCCTACCTGTCCAGAACCTCCAGATTATTCACAGGTGACACCAGCCCATCATCGCTAAGATGCTGCTGTGCTGGTATGCCAACATACCGGAAGTAGTTGTTGCCAACAGTGATCCTTAAGGTATGATCCAAAGAGTCATAGCGAAGACCAGGAGACTGTGTCTACAAAAGAAAAGGTAACGGTCAAAGGGGTGGCTTGGGAGGGTGGAGGAGTGATAAAATCATTGCACTCTCATGAGGCTTCAAGTCTGATACCCAGCATGGCATGATACATGCCAGAGTGGTGTTCTGGTCCTTTCTCTTTCTCATAGAAAAATTAAACCATCTCTAACCCTCCGAAACCAGTGCCTCTCATTTCTCTTATTCTTTTTTTTTTTGGTTACTAGGGTTATCTCTGGAGCCTGGCCCCTGTATGAGGAATCCACTACTCCTGGTAGCCGTTTGGTTTTTTTTTTTATCCCCTACCCTTTAAATTATCTTAATTTATTTATAGGATAGAGAAAGCTAGAAATGGGGAGGGAAGGGGAAGATAGAGAAGGAGAGAGACAGATAAACACCTGCAGCCTTGTCTCACCACTTGCAAAGCTTTCCCCCCTGCAGGTAAGGACATGGGCCTCCAATCTGGGTCCTGTGCACTTAATGTATGCGCTCAACCAGGTATGACAATCAGCCCCCAACCTTTCTTTTTATTTTTATTATTATTTTGCCTCCAGGGTTATTGCTGGGGTTCGGTGCCTACACTATGAATCCACTGCTCCTGGAGGCTACTTTTTCCTTTTGTTGCCCTTGTTGTTTATCATTGTTGTTATTGCTGTTGTTGTTGGATAGGACAGAGAAAAATGGAGACAGGAGGGGAAGACAGAGAGGGGGAGAGAAAGATAGACACCTACAGACCGGCTTCACCACTTGTGAAGCAACTCTCCTGCAGGTGGGGAGCCAGGGCTTGAACCCAGGTAATTACACCATTCCTTGCACTTCACACCGTGTGCGCTTAACCCGCTGTGATACCACCGCCTGACTCCTGGTCTCTCCCTTTCTATTTCCCTCTCCCCTCTCAATTACTAAATAAAAAAGAAAGGGAAAGGGGAGTCAGGTGGGTTAAGCACACGTAGCCTGAAGCGCAAGGTCTGGTACAAGGATCTGGGTTCGAGCCCCTGCTCCCTATCTGCAGGGGTGTCACTTCACAGGCAGTGAAGCAGGTCTGCAGGTGTCTGTCTTTCTCTCCCCCTCTTTCTTCCCCTCCTCTCTTCATTTCTCTCTGTCCTATCCAACAACAAGGACATCAATAATAACTACAACAATAAAACAACAAGGGCAACAAAAGGGAAAATAAATAAATAAATATTTAAAAAAGAGATGGAGTCAGGCAGTAGAATCCAATGCCTTACCCACTGTGTCACCTCCTGAACCACCTGATGGTCTCTCATTAACAGAAGTCAGTCACAAGAGGGTCACAAGCAATGGAGTGATGTCTGTCATCTGATTACATTTCCTTTTCCAAATGTGCACACTGCTTCTTTACCTCATTCAGATCTTCATATAAAAGACTATTCTGGGGAGCTGGGCGGTAGCGCAGCGGGCTAAGCGCAGGTGCAGGCACTAAGTGCAAGGACCGGCATAAGGATCCCGGTTCGAACCCCGGCTCCCCACCTGCAGGGGAGCCGCTTCACAGGCGGTGAAGCAGGTCTGTAGGTGTCTATTTTTCTCTCCTATCGGTCTTCCCCTCCTCTCTCCATGTCTCTCTGTCTTATCCAATAATGACGACAACAATAATAACTAAAACAAGGGCAACAAAAGGGAAAATAAATATTTTTTTTTTAAAAGTTACTTAAAAAAAAAAAGAGACTATTCTGTTAATTATCATCAGATTCTCCCTGCTAGAATACAAATTCCATTAAGGGACGAGGTTAACTGGTTTGTACACTGTTGTGTACATAGTGCCCAAAATACTACCTAATACACAATAGATTTTAACAAATACTTCTTGAGGGGAGGTAGCACAATGGTTATGCAAACAAATACTTCTTGGATGCCTAAGAGGTCCCAGAACAATCTTCAGCATCACCATATGCCAGAGTTGAGCAGCACTCTTTGGCCAAGAAAACAGATAATAGACACTTTGGCTCTTGGGTAAATAGTAAACTAGAAAGTAGCAAAATGAGTGTAAATGTGATAATCTAAGCAAGTGAAAGACTGGAGTAAAGGCAGGAGGAGGACAGCTTCGGAACAGAGACAAACTTAATCTAATGGATTAGAGATGGAAAAAAGAGGGTTAATTAATGTATCTCACTTAGTGGTAGGTGATATCATTTTACTAAGACAGAGAGAACCAGAACCAAAAAAAAAAAAAAAAGAAAGAAATGGGTAACAGAAATGGGCAGGGACCGGGTGTAGCACACTAGGTTAAGTGCACATAGTACAAAGTGGAAGGACCCAAGCAAGGATCTTGGTTCGAGACCCCCGGCTGGGGGGGGATCACTTCACAAGTGGTGAAGCAGGTATGCAGGTGTTTATCTCTTTCTCTCCCTCTCTATTTTCCCCTCCCCTCTCAATTTCTCTGTCCTATCCAAAAAAATCTAAAAGATGGCCACAGGAGCAGTGGATTGGTAATGCAGGTACTGAGCCCCAGCAATAACCCTGGAGGCAAAAAAAAAAAAAGCATTACTCTTTAGTAATTAATACTCAGTTGGTCAGCTATGAAAATATTTACTTATTTTTTTATCGTTGGAGCTTCACCACATTGAGCTCACTTTTTTCTATCAGAGACAGAGGAAGAAAAGAAAAGATAATACAGCACTTAAGCATCCTCCAGCATAAAACCGGTTGCGCACATCAGCTATGAAAATTTTAATAATGGACTGGGGAGACAGCATAATGCTTATACAATAGATTCATGGTGAGGCTCTGTGGTCCCAGGTTCAATTGCCAGCACCACCATAAGCTAGAGCTCAGCAGTGCCCCTCTATATTTCTCTTTTATTAAAATAACTGACTAATTAAAAAGAAAAACTTAATAGTGGAGGTAGAAGGATAGGTAGGTGGAGGGTTCCAACTGGTGTGATGCCACAAGAACTTCAGTGGTGTGAAGAGCTGTATACACACAATGCACACACACAGCTGTGAAACTACACTCGTAAAACCTTACAATATTAAAGGCCAATTTAAATCAATAAAAATATATTTTAGGAGTCAGGCAGTACGCAGTGGGTTAAACGCACGTGGCGCAAAGCGCAAGGACTGGCTTTAGGATCCCGGTTCAAGGCCCCGGCTCCCCACCTGCAGGGGAGTCGCTTCACAGGCGGTGAAGCAGGTCTGCAGGTGTCTATCTTTCTCTCCCCCTCTCTGTCCTATCCAACAACAATGGCACCAATAATAACTACAACAATAAAACAAGGGCAACAAAAGGGAATGAATAAATAAATAAATATTAATATATATATATATTTAAGGGTGGGGTATAGCATAATAGTTATGGAAAGAGACTTTCATGATTGAGGCTCTCAAGTCCCAGGTTCAATCCCCCACACTGCCATAAGCCAGACCTGAGCAGTGCTCTGGTAAAAAAAATAAAGAAATATATTTTAAAAACACATTTGATTTCATTTTATCTATTTGCTCTATTGCCACCAGGGTTATCACTGGGACTTGATGCCTGCATAACTTCACTGTTCCCGGTAGCCATTCTTTTCTCTCTTTCTTTCTTTCCTTTTTTTGCCTCCAGGGTTATTGCTGGGATTCAGTGCCTGCACTTTGAATCCACTGCTCTTGGTGGCCATCTTTTTTTTTTTTTTCTTTTTTCCCTTATTGTTGGTGGTGTTGGATAGGACAGAGAAGTTTGGAGAGGAGGGTGGGGGAGAGAAAGATGCAGACCCACTTCATCACTTGTGAAGCGATCCCCCTAAAGGTGGGGAGCCAGGGTCTCAAACCGGGATTCTTGTGCTTCACTCTTCGTGAGCTTAACCTGGTTGCTACTGCCTGACGCCCTATTATTTTCTTTTTATTCCTTATAGACCCAGAAATAGAGGGAGAAAAGGAGGGGGAGAGACCTGCAGCATTGCTCCACCACTGGAGAAGCTTCTCCCTTGAAGGTGGGGGCCAAGGGTTTGAAACAGGGTCCATGCATATAATGTGTGTATTAAACCAGGTGCAACCACTGACCAGCCCCCCAAACAATTTTATGGCCCATGTTTGAACTCCCCCTGGGATACTGCATAGGATTGCTATGGCACTTAAGAAAACTTTAGTATTAAGGTGTCTTTTGCACTTCTTGTGAAAAAGTCTAGTGTGGTAAAGTCTCAGCAACAACAACAAAGTAATCTTTTTTTTTTAAATATTTATTTTATTTATTTATTCCCTTTTGTTGCCCTTGTTTTATTGTTGTAGTTATTATTGTTGTTGTTGTTGTTGGATAGGACAGAGAGAAATGGAGAGAGGAGGGGAAGACAGAGAGGAGGAGAGAAAGATAGACACCTGCAGACCTGCTTCACCGCCTGTGAAGCGACTCCCCTGCAGGTGGGAAGCCAGGGTTTGAACCGGGATCCTTATGCTGGTCCTTGTGCTTTGCGCCACCTGCGCTTAACCCGCTGCGCTACAGCCCGAATCCCAACAAAGTAATCTTAACAGTGACAAGCCGTGGTCCGGGAGATGGCACAGTGATAAAGCTTTGGACTCTCAAGCATGGGGTCCCGAGTTCGATCCCCGGCAGCACATGTGCCAGAGTGATGTCTGGTTCTCTCCTCCTATCTTTCTCATAAATAAATAAAATCTTAAAAAAAAAACAGTGACAAGCCAACTCATCTACTGCTAGAATGCCAGAGCACTGTGATACTGTTTTTTTTTTAATTTTATTTACTTTCCCTTTTGTTACCCTTGTTGTTTTTTTATTGTTGTTGTAGTTATTATTGTCGATGTCATTGTTAGATAGGGCAGAGAGAAATGGAGAGAGGAGGGGAAGACAGAGAGGGGGAGAGAAAGATAGACACCTGTAGACCTGCTTCACTGCCTGTGAAGCGACTCCCCTGCAGGTGGGGAGCCAGGGGCTGGAACCGGGATCCTTATGCCGGTCCCTGCGCTTCGTGCCACGTGTGGTTAACCCGCTGCGCTACCGCCCGACTCCCTGTGATACTGTTAAGACAGCAAGCCAACAGAAATTTTGAAATGGGGTTTAAAAACAAAAATTGATGAGGGGAACCAAGAGATAGCTCACCTGGTAGAGTACATATCTTACCATTTGGGAGGACCTGGGTTCCAGCCCTTGGCCACCACATGGTAGCACCACGGGAAGGGGAAACTTCATGAGTGGCGAAGCAGTACTGTGCTGTTTCTCTTTCTCTCTCTGTCTTTCCCTTTGTAGCTCACCTTCTGTCTGGAAGAAAAGAAAGAGTCCACCAGTGGTGGCGAGAAGTCTTAATGAAAGGGGTCAGGCAGTAGCACAGGGGGTTAAAAGCATATGGCAGGAAGTGCAAGGAACAGTAAGGATCCCAGTTCCTGCCCCTAGCTCCCCACCTGCAGGGGAATCCCTTCACAAGCGTGAAGAGGTATCTTTCGCTTCCCCTCTTTGTCTCCCCTCCTCTCTCCATTTCTCTCTGTCCTATCCAACAACAGTAACATCAATAATAACAATAATAACCACAACAACGATAAAACAGCAAGGGCAACATAAGGAGAAAAAATAGCCTCCAGGGGAGTCGGATGGTAGCGCAGCTGTTAAGTGCAGGTGGCACAAAGTGCAAGGACCGACTTAAAGATCCGGGTTCCAGCCCCTGGCTCCCCACCTGTATGGGAGTCGTTTCACAGGCAGTAAAGCAGGTCTGCAGGTGTCTGTCTTTCTCTCCCCCTCCTCTCTCCATTTCTCTGTCCTATCCAACAATGACAACAGCAACAATAAAACAAGGGCAACAAAAGGGAAAATAAATATAATTAAAAAAAAAAATTTTAAAAGCCTCCAGGAGCAGTGGATTCGTAGTGCAGGCACTGAGCCCTAGCACTAACCCTGAAGGCAAAAAAAAAAAAAAAGAAAAAAATTCTCAGTGAAAATTCTGGTGTTGGGTCACCAAAATAGCTCACCTGTGTAGTGTGCCTGCTTGACCATGCCTGCTCCACACAGCCTCAAGCCCTGCCACCACTGAATTGGAAGAAAGCTTCCAGATTCTTGTGTATTTATTTCCCTATTTTTCTCCCTCTGGAAAAAAAAAAAAAATCATCCAAAGCAGTGAAGTCTTGACAACTACAGGAAGGAAAAAAATGCAAAGGACTGGGTGGTGGCTTAGGATGTACAGCCCAGTTACTATGCTTAAGGGCCCACCTTTA
Organism: Erinaceus europaeus; assembly: GCF_950295315.1. Lineage (NCBI taxonomy): Eukaryota > Metazoa > Chordata > Mammalia > Eulipotyphla > Erinaceidae > Erinaceus > Erinaceus europaeus. The sequence continues at coordinate 67,997,368 of NC_080165.1, forward strand.
TGAAGGGTGGAGCAGTTCTGCCTGTTTCTTTGGTCTCTCCTTGTCTCCCTCTTCAACTTTCATGCTGTCTTTATTTTTTTTATCTTTATCTATTTATTGGATAGAGACAGCCAGAAATCAAGAGGGAAGGGAGAGAAACAGAGACACCTGCAACACTGCTTCACCATTCATAAAGCTTTCTCCCTGCAGGCTTGAACCTGGGTCCTTGCGTATTGCATCATGTGCACCCAACGAGGTGCATCACCACCCAGCCCTCATCTCTCTTTAAAAAGAAAAAAAATTTTTTTTTTTACTATTTTTATTTATTTGATAGAGACAGGCAGAAATCGAAAGGGGGATATAGAGAGGGAAAGACAGAGACACCTGCAGCACTTGAGCCTGGGTCCTTGTGCATTGTAACATGTGCTCAACCAGATGCGCCAGGACCTGGGCCCCCATCTCTCACTATCAAAAATAAAACCTTGGAGACAAAAAAAAAAAAAAAAAGAGAGAGAGAGAGAGAAGACTGAAGCTGAAGCTTTTGCAACAGGTAGAGGACAGGCATGAGTCTGTTATATCCATAGCACTGAATGTGGCAGTAATGCTTAGGTTCTCGTTCCCTTTACCTCTATCTTGTGAAGTAAAATTAATCTCTAGGGCTGGAGAGAGGCTATAATGATTATGCATAAGGCTTTCATGTCCAAGGCTCTAAGATCCCAAGTTCAATTCCCAGCATCACGATAAGGCAAAGCTGAGCAGGGCTTTGTTCTGCCTCGTTAAAATAAACTGTTTTTTTAAAAATATCTATTTATTTACTTATTCCCTTTTGTTGCCCTTGTTGCGTTATTGTTGTAGCTATTGATGTCGTCGTTGTTGGATAGGAGAGAGAAATGGAGAGAGGAGGGGAAGACAGAGAGGAAGACAGACACCTGCAGATGTACTTCACCTCACCGCTTGTGAAGTGACTCCCCCGCCCCCGCAGGTGGGGAGCCCGAGCCTCGAACCGGGATACCGGGATCTTTAAGCCGGTCCTTGCGCTTTGCACCACGTGCGCTTTACCCGCTGTGCTACTGCCCGACTCCCAAATAAACTGTTTTTTTAAGAAATACATATATTAAACATACTTATCACGGCAAGATGAGACATTTTACCCATATGTCAATAGCTCTACTGTAACCCATTAACCCAATAAAATGAAAAAAATAAAGCATATATAAAATTTCTGTCTAAAACTAACTATATAGTGGTGGGTGGGAGCAGATTGCATAATGGTTACGCAAAGAGACTCTCATGCCCTGAGGCTCCAAAGTCCTTGGTTCAATCCTCCGCACCACCGTAAACCAGAGCGGAGCAGTGCTCTGGTAACTAACAAATGAATCATCCAAAACACCAGACCCCCATCTATAAGCGTTACAAGAGTTACCATTACAGAGAAGGTTCAATGGGGGTCAGGCGGTGGCACACCTTGGCTAAGCGCTCACATTAGAGAAGGGTCAAAACCACGTAACTCCCAGGGAACCTCAACAAGTGAAAAAGTACCAGGCACATGGTTTGGCCGAAACTGCCCCAGCAACTTTGGCTCGAATTCAAACAGCCCCCAGCAGCAGGCGCGCTCGGGTCACCGGCACAGCTTGGTGGGTGGCGATGGGGGTGACCGGAGCCTCTGGAAACCTTCTGCGGGTCCGCGGGGCTAGGGGAGAATCTTAGATTTTGCCGTCCAGGCTTGGGGACCTCTAAGCAGCTAGCAGGCGCACGTTCTGAGAAATGGGGACCCCGGGAAGGCGTTGCGGGGTTACCTCATGGCCACTGTCCTCGAAAGGATCTTCGCGGACGTAGCGCGCAAAGTCGGCGCGGGACACCCCCCGCCTGCGGGCTCGGAAACCCGCCCGACTCGGGCGGGGCAGCAGCCGGGCCAGCGGCGGCGGGAAGCGGTAGAAGATACAGCCGCGAGGCGGGGCGGGAGGGGACCTGCGGCCGCGGTGCCCCATGTCTGCGCGCGGCCGTCGGGGGCGCCGACCCCGGCCCCGAGAGGGCGATGGTGCGCCGGAGCTGCATTCGGGGTGCGACTCGCCCTCGCTGCCGTCTTCGGGGCGGTGCAGCGCCCCGCCTGCCGTTCCAGCCCGGGGGCGCCGTGGACCCCGGCTCGATGGGCGCCTCTGCTGGCGCGGCCACTGCTGCCAGGGCCCGTTCCCGTCGTGCGCCCCCCTCACCGGGAAGGACCCCCTCTGGTTGCTCCCGCGCCGCCCCCGGCCGCCGACGAACTGCCTTCGGCCGCCGGAGCCCCGGACCGCGAAGTGGGAGCCCTGCTCCGACGTGGCCGCCTTGCTCTCGGCCATCGCGCGTGCAGACTCAGGGCGCCCGCAGAGCCGCTGGAGCGAGTGGCGGCCGGCACGTGGCCCAGCCCGGGGTGGGGTGGGGGCACCGAGGCTCCACCTCCCGGCCCCAGAGGCCCGCAGCCTCGGCCGCTGCCCTCCCCCAGCTACACGTGACGCGGAGGCTTCCAACCTCTGGGGCTGTGAGGGGCGCGCCCTCCTACCCGGAGGGGAAAAAATGGCTGTAGCGGGAGCGGAAAGGGCTCTTGCTTAGCCTGCTGCTGACTTAGAGTCAGTGAGAGACAACATTTTCCTATTCCTGGCCACCACCTCCCCCCCCAGCTCTGTAAATTTACATGAGACTAAGAAATGGTTATAATACTCTCTTTCGCACTATATGCATCTGGAATCTCGTTGGTGGAGCTAAGATCCAACCAGCAGTTTACTTGTCCTGGTTTCTTTAGGATAGGAAGTTGATTATGGGAAAGTACGCAATTGGCATTTGTAGGATGAAGATCAACCTCGAAAGAGTGAAATATCCAACGAGTAAAATATCCAGCGATGACTAGTATTTTCCCAATTGTCTGATTGTAGTTTAAGCCTGGTAAGTCTTAAAGTCCTGCTTAATAAATGATCAAAACACGAAAATGTTGGCCTTAACCAGTCAGCTCTTGAGACTAAAACAATGGCTTAACACTTTTTTTTTTTTTTAACCAGAGCACTAATCAGCTCTGGCTTTTGATGGTAAAGGAGAATTGAACCTGGAACTTCAGAGTGTCAGGCATGAGAGCCATTTTGCATAACCTTTATGCTATCTACCCCTGCCCGGTTTAACACTTTCATCTATTAACCAGAAATATAAAGTCTGCAGTTGGAATGGTAGATGGTCGATTCAAAAGATAGCATTAGATGAATGGAATCAGAGGACAGGAAGAGACCAATGATTTTGCAAAAAGACATATCAGACTATAGTCTGATTCAATACCCTTCACCACCTTAAGCCAGAGCTGAGCAGTGCTTTGGATCAAAAAAAAAAAAAAAAAAAAAGAGGAGGGGAGGGAGTTAGGGAGGAAGAGTTAGAGGTGGAAAGGAGAACAGAAAGGGCTGCTTTGTATGATTTGCATATGTGAGACCCCAAAGTAGATCCCCTTATGGGCATGTGCCTACCAGAATGGATCAATAAACCTGGGTTTCCCTCAGTTTCTCAGTAAATAAACTTTAATATATATATAGAACTAGGGAAAAAGCATAATGGTTATGCAAAAAGACTTCCATGCCTGAGACTTATAAAGTCCCAGGTTCAAACCCCAACACCACCACAAACCAGAGTTGAGCAAAGCTCTGGTGGTTTAAAAAAATAATTTAAAAAAATTTTAAGTACATTTATAAATGTTTAAGTTAATATTAATCAATATTTAAATATCAGTATTGTTCATTATATAAATATTAATACTGTGGTCCGGGAGATGGCACAGAAAAAAGCTTTGTATTCTCAAGCATGAGGTCCTGAGTTCAGTCCCTGGCAACACATGTACTAGAGTGATGTCTGGCTCTTTTTCTTTTCCTTTTTCCTTTTATACTTATTATATATATATATATATATATATATATATATATATATATATATATATATACCAGAGCACTGCTCAGCTTGGCCTACAGTGGTGCAGGAGATTGAAACTGAGACTTTGGAGTTTTCAGGCATTGGTTTGTTTGCATAACCAATATTTTATCTACCCCTGCTCAGTCTGGCTCTTTCTCCTCCTATCTTTCTCAATAACAAGTAAATAAAATATTTAATTAATAAATATTAATGTTTTAAATATTAATACTGGTAAATAAAATATTGATATTAAAATAAATTGTGGTACAGTGGGTGAGTCAACTGATTTACAAGTATGAGGTCATTGTTTGGATCCCATATGTTAGGACTATGTGCATTTAGTCCTTGCATCAGTATAAAGATTCACAACAGGGGGCCCAGTGGTAGCACACTGGTTAAGCTCACATGTGACAGTGGGAAAGGACCCGGGTTCAAGCCCCTAGTCTGCACATACAGGGGGGATGCTTCACAAATGTTGAAGCAGGGCTGTAGGTGTCTCTCTGCCCATTTTCCTCTCTATCTCCCCCTCCCTTCTCAATTTCTGGCTGTCTCTATCCAATAAATAAAGATAATTAAAAAATTTAAAAAGCAAAAACCATCAAAACAAAAAAAAAAAAAAGAGATTCACAACAGGAAAAGTATAAAAGTAAGCAAGAGGCAGGGTGGGGTGGGGAGAAACTACAAAATAACTCACTTGGATAGTGTGTTGCTTTGAATCTGTACTACCCAGATTCAAGCCCCACTACTTACCATACTGAAGGAAGCATTGGTGCTGTAGTCTCTCTCTCTCTCTTTTTCCCTCTCCCTCCTTCTTCCCTTCTTCCTCTCAGTCTCTATCTAAGAGAACAGAAAAGACGAAAGAAGAGAAGAAGTTGTTAAAGAAGGGGCTAGAAAGAAAGCATAATGGTTATGCAAAAGTCTTTAATTTTTTAAAAATATTTGTTTATTCCCTTTTGTTGCCCTTGTTATTTTATTGTTGTTGTTATTGATGTCATTGTTGTTGGATAGGTCAGAGAGAAATCTGGAGAGGAGAGGGGAAGACAGGGGGAGAGAAAGACACCTGTAGACCTGCCTCACCGCTTCTGAAGCGTGAAGCGACGCCCCTGCAGGTGGGGAGCCAGGGCCTCCAACCGGGAGCCTTAAGCCAGTCCTTGAGCCTGTCCTTGTGCTTTGCGCCACTGAGCTTAAGGTAACTACACTACCACCAGACTCCCCGCAAAAGACTTTCATACCTGAGGTTCCTAGGTCCCAGGCTCAATCCCCAGCTGAGCAGTGTACTGATCTTTTTCTGTGTCTTTATCTCTGAATCGCTCTCATTAAAAATAAATTAATAAGTGCTCGCTTCGGCAGCACATATACTAAAATTGGAACGATACAGAGAAGATTAGCATGGCCCCTGCGCAAGGATGATACGCAAATTCGTGAAGCGTTCCATATTTTTTAAAAAAATAATAAAAAAATAATAAATAAATAAATTAATTAATTAATTAATAACAACAAGGGCAACAAAAATGGGCAAAATGGCCTCTAGGAGCAGTGGATTCGTAGTGCAAACACCAAACCCCAGTGACAGCCCTGGAAGTAATTAATTAACAAATCAATTAACTAACAATGGAAGAGGAGAGTCTTTACTAGGAAATAAGCCAATAAGGAGTAGCTTGCAGGAGACAGAGAAAAGGCAAGGACAAAGAACTCTCAGACGCATATAAAAGAAGCCTTGTAGGGAGCTGGGCTGTAGCGCAGCGGGTTAAGCGCACGTGGAGCAAAGCAGAAGGGCCAGCGTAAGGATTCCCATTAGAACCCTGGCTCCCCACCCTGCAGGGGAGTCGCTTCACAAGCAGTGAAGCAGGTCTGCAGGTGTCTATCTTTCTCTCCCCCTCTCTGTCTTCCCCCTCCACTCTCCAATTCTCTCTGTCCTATCCAACAACGATAACAATAATAAGCACAACAATAAAACAAGGGTAACAAAAGGGAATAAATAAAATAATTTTTTTTAAAAAGTCTTGTAGTTGTCCAGGAGGTGGCGCAGTGATAAGGCTTTGGATTCTCAAGCATGATGTCCTGAGTTCGATCCCCTACAGCACATATGCCAGAGAGACATCTGGTTCTTTCTCTCTCCACCTATTTTTCTCATTAGTAAATAAATAAGATCTTTAAAAAAGAAAGAAAGAAAGAAAGAAAGAAAGAAAGAAAGAAAGAAAGAAAGAAAGAAAGAAAGAAAAGTCTTGTAACAATGCCCTTTTTCCAGTGTTTACCACCTCCTAACAGTTGCCATCACCACTGGTCTAGTTTTGTTTGAAGATAATGACTAACTCCTAATGTTTTGCTTGGTTAGATATGTGTCACTAAGGCGGAACATGAGAGTACCAGAAAATGGATGTACATCACCAAACCCCAGGAATTTCCCCCAGTGATGAGGGCAGTTGGGTCTTCTTTTGTTTGCTCTCCATCTCAATTCCAAAGAAATCTTCAGACTTTGAATGGCTTGTTAATGAGGCTATGTTAATGATGGTAATTTTTGGAAAACACCCCTAAAGGGAGCTGATAGCCAGAATGCAGAGGGGGTGGGGTACCTTTAGCACGTGGATTTCCTGGCAGGGGAGAGGGGCTAAACATTGGCTTCAGTTAAGAGACAAATCATTTACTCAGTCCTGCCAACCTAAAGAAGCAAAAAAAAAAAAAGCTATGTTGAGGAACTGGAACTTTATTTCCTGTACCACCATACTTGAGGACAGGTGTTCCTTTTACTGAGAACTTCACCCTCTCTTTCATTTTTTAAAATCTGTCCATTGATTCATATCCTTTAGTAATCCTTTTGTATCAGTTATTTATTTATTTATTTTTAACCAGATCACTGTTCAGCTCTGGTTTATGGTGGTGCAGGGGATTGAACCTGGGACTTTGGAGCCTCAGGCATGAGAGTCTGTTTGCATAACTATTATGCTATCTACCCTCCACCCTGTATCAATTATTTTTAAAATATATATTTTTTAATATTATATTTATTTATTAATGAGAGGGATAGGAGGAGAGAGAAACAACCAGACATCACTCTGGTACATGTGCTGCCAGGGACTGAACTCAGGACCTCATGCTTGAGAGCCCAACACTTTATCCATTGCGCCACCTCCCGGACCACTTAAAATATCTTTCAAAAATTTTTTTTATTTATTCCCTTTTGTTGCCCTTGTTGTTTTATTGTTGTTGTTATTGATGCCATTGTTGTTAGATAGGACAGAGAGAAATGGAGAGAGGAGGGGAAGATAGAGAGGAGAGAAAGACACCTGCAGACTCCCCTGCAGGTGGGGAGCCAGAGGCTGGAACCAGGATCCTTATGCTGGCCCTTGTGCTTTGCGCCACATGCACTTAAGCTGCTGCACTACAGCCCGACTCCCTAATTCTTTTTTTTTTAATTATTTGTGTTTTAAAATTTTTTTATCATCATTATTTATTAATTGGGTAGAAACAGCCAGAAATCAAGAGGGTAGGGGGAGACAGGGAGAGAGACAAAGATAGACTTGCAGCCCAGCTTGCTTCACTGCGCATAAAACTTTTGCCAGTGGAATATACCTGAAATAGACCTACTAGCTTTTTCCAAATCGGAGACCCCAAATCTTCATTCGAAATGTTCCAGCCTTTAGGTTCATGATTAGTGAACAATTTGCTCTCCTTTCCATCTTAACTCTTTTTCAGACACCAAGTTCCAGATGATACCATGATACCAACCTGACTTCACAGGGCAGATGACCCTACCATGTGTCCTGGAGCCCTGCCTCCCCAGAGCCCTGCCCCACTGGGGAGGGAGAGAGACAGGCTGGGAGTATGGATCAACTCTCCAAAGCCCATGTTCAGCAGGGAAGCAATTACAGAAGCCAGACCTTCCACCATCTGCACCCCATAATGACCTTGGATCCATATTCCCAGAAGGATAAAGAATAGGGAAGCTACCAGGGGAGGGGAGGGGATACAGAGTTCTCATGGTGGGAATTGTGTGGAGTGGAGTTGTACCCTTCTTATCCTATGATTTTCTTTTCAATTTTTTTTTGTTGTTGTTATTGGATAGAGACAGAGATAAATTGAGAGAGAAGGGGGAGATAGAGAGGAAGAGAGACACCTCCAGACCTACTTCACCGCCTGTGAAGGGACTCCCCTGCATGTGGGGAGCCAGGGCCTTGAACCGGGATCCTAACTGGTTCTTGCGCTTTGCACCACGTTGCTTAACCCGCTGTGCTACTGCTCCACTCCCCTTATCTTATGGTTTTGTCAGTGTTTCCTCCCCCCTCCCCCCAGAGTTATCACTGAGGCTCAGTGCCTGCACTACAAATCCTCTGCTCCTGGAGGCCTTTTTTTTTTTCCCCTCCCCATTTGCATTGCCCTTATTGCCCTTGTTGTTATTATTGTCATTGTTACTATTGCTGTTGTTCTTGTTGGATACTACAAAGAGAAATAGAGAGCAGAGGGGAAGACAGGGTAGGGGGAGAGAAAAATAGACACTGCAGCGCCCCCAACCCATTCAGACTTCAAGGAAGCTGGGCAGAAGGACGAGAATGGGTCAACGCATTCTCCCCCCGTTATTGCTACAAACAATTATACTGTCACAATTGATTAATAATGCTTTGGCAGTGCCTGGTGGAAATGGAGAGTCAGAAACACCCCCTCTCCCTTACACAGGGACATATTTGAAACTTACATTATGTAAGTGGAGAAGGTGGGTCAACAGAGACGGACAAAACAAGTCATGTTATGACTTGCCCCTCATAGAAACAATACAGAGATTGAGGCCTCCCTGGTACAAGTTGACGTATTGAAACAAAGAAAGATTAATAGTTAAATTGTACCAGACCTAGATGAGCAGTGGTCCACGACTAGGCAAAGATCTGTATGCCCCCATAGAAGATTAATGGTAGAGATAGCCCTCAGCAAAAGTCTAAAACAATTCTGGGTATGACCTCCCCTGAGAACAGAACCATACAAAGTATTGTACCCATTCTTTACAGTTATAGGGGAGTAACATGTAGCTTGCCAAAGCCACAAGAATATGATGTTTATTGTTACTTCTTTATGAGCTGGTTGCTTAGGCACCTGAATGTAACCTGAAAAAAGTATAAAAGCTAATGCAGTTTCACTATTAAAATGAGTCCAGATTCACCCTCCAATAGAGTGTGGTGTCTATCTGTTCTCCCTCACCGACTCCTGACCCACCTGAGAGGTTGCCTTCAAGACCCCTGACCCTCCTGCTGCTGCTCATCCACTGTGGTGGTCCGCAGCAAGACACCTGCAGTCCTGCTTCACTACTTGTGAAGCGACCTCCCTGCAGGTGGGAAGCCAGGGGCTCCGATCTGGATCCTTGAGCTGATCCTTGTGCTTCGCACCATGTGCATTAAAAAAAATTTTTTTTTATTATTGGGGAATTAATGTTTTACATTCAACAGTAAGTACAATAGTTTGTACATGCATAACATTCCCCAGTTTCCCATATAACAATACAACCTTTCCCATATAACAATGCAAGCGCACCATGTGCATTTAACCCATGTGCTGCACTACTGCCTGGCCCCCAGTGTTACCTTTTTTTTTTTTTTTTGTCTCCAGGGTTATTGCTGGAGCTTGGTGCCTGCACTACAAATGCACTGCTCTTGAAAGCCATTTTTTCCCTTTTTGTTGCCCTTGTTGTTTATCGGTGTTGTTTTTACTATTATTGTTGCTGTTGTTGTTGGATAGGACAGAGGGAAATGGAGAGGAGGGGAAGACAGAGAGGGGGAGAGAAAGATAGACACCTGCAGACCTGCTTCACCACCTGTGAAGCCACTCCCCAGCAGGTGGGGAGCCAGGGGCTCAAACCTGGATCCTTATGCCTGTCCTTGGTCCTTGCACTTTGCGCCATGTGCGCTTAACCAGCTGCGCTACTGCCCAGCCCCCAGTGTTTCCTTTTTATAAATAAAAATAAAAAAAAGAAAGAAAGAAAAGAAACAACCCAAGTGTCCAACAACAGATGAGCAGTTAAAAAAAAGTAGTGGTATAGGGGGTCGGGTGGTAGCGCAACGGGTTAAACGCAGGAGGCGCAAAGCCCAAGGACCCCGGTTCAAGCCCCCAGCTCCCCACCTGCAGGGGAGTAGCTTCACAGGCGGTGAAGAGGTCTGCAGGTATCTTTCTCCCCACCTCTGTCTTCCCCACCTCTCTCCATTTCTGTCTTATCTACCTACGACATCAATAGCAACAACAATAGTAACTGCAACAACAATTAACAAAGCAACAAGGGCAACAAAAGGGAAAATAAATTTTTTAAAAAAAAGGGCAACAAAAGGGAAAATAAATATTAAAAAAAAATTTTTTTTAATATTTATTTATTTGCTGGGTAGTGACCGTCACAAACTGAAAGGGAAGGGGGTGATAGGGAGAGAGAGAGAGACAGAGAGACACCTTCAGCACTGCTTCACCACTTGTGAAGCTTTCCCCCTTCAGGTGGGGACTTGGGGCAAGAACCTGGGTCCTTGTGCAATGAAACATGTGCACTCAACCAGGTGCCACCACCTAGCACTCCTCCCATTTGTTCTTCCTTATCCATCTGTGACTGGCCCCTAGCTAAGTCAATACACTATGTGAGATCATTCTTTATCATCAACATGAGGCAAGGTAAGGGCCAAATGGGAGAGTGCAAGATCAAAAGAAATCAGGATATCAAGATGGAGTTGTTTTTTCCCCCTTTCCTTCCAGTCCCTTCCTTCCTTTCCCCTTTCCTTCTCTTCTTTTCCTTTCTTTTCTTTTCTTTCTTTCTTTCTTTCTTTCTTCCTTTTTCTTTCTTTTTATTTATTTTCTATTGGATAGAGACAGACAAAAATTGAGAGGGGAGGGGGAGATAGATAGAGAGGGACGCAGCCCCGCTTGACCACTTGTCAAGTTTTCTCCCTGCAGGTCAGTACCAGGGGCTTCAACTGCACTGTAGTGTGTGTGCTTAACCAGATGTGCCCCCCACCTGGCCCCTACTTTTCCTTCTTTCTTTCTTAGATAGAGACATTGAGGAAGAGGAAGAGGAGAGGATAGGAGAGGAGAGGAGAGGAGAGAAGGGAGGGGAAGGGAGAAGAAGGGAGGAGAGGAGAGGGACCACAGTATCAAAGCTTCCTTCAGTGCAGTGGAGGCCAGGACCTGAGTCAAGCAAATAGCAAAGAACACATTAAGTGAGTCATTTTGCTGGCCCTAAGGTGGATTTTTAAAAAAAAATTATTTATTTTCCCTTTTGTTGCCATTGTTGTTTTATTGTTGTAGTTATTATTGATGTCGTCGTTATTGGATAGGACAGAGAGAATTGGAGAGAGGAGGTGGAAGACAGAGAGGGGGAGAGAAAGATAGACACCTGCAGACCTGCTTCACCGCCTGTGAAGCGACTCCCCAGCAGGTGGGGAGCCAGGGGCTCAAACCAGGATCCTTATGCCAGTCATTGTGCTTTGCACCACGTTTGCTTAACCCACTACGCTACTGCCCGACTCCCTAAGGTGGATTTTTTTTTAAAGATTTTATTTATTGATTCATGAAAAATGATAGAGAGAAATAACCAGACATCACTCGGGCACATGTGCTGCCAGGGATTGAACTTAGGACCTCATGCTTGAGAGTCCAATGCCTTATTCACTGCGCCACCTTCCAGACCACTAGGGTGGATTTTTAAATATTTGTTCTGATGTCTGTTTCTTTACAATTAAAATCACTGTGTAGTCATGGGAAAATAGCTCAACTGGTAATGCATAGGATTTATGTGAGTGTAGTTTCAAGTTTGATCCCTTGTGCTCTGGTTTGTCTCTCCCCCTCCCATATGAAATTTTCTTTCTTTTTTAAAAATTTTTAATTTTTTTAAATATTTATTTATTTTTCCCTTTTGTTGCCCTTGTTTTTTATTGTTGTTGTAGTTATTATTGTTGTTGTTATTGATGTCATTGTTGTTGGAAAGGACAGAGAGAAATGGAGAGAGGAGGGGAAGACAGAGAGGGGGAGAGAAAGATAGACACCTGCCAACCTGCTTCATCGCCTGTGAAGGGACTCCCCAGCAGGTGGGGAGCTGGGGGCTCAAATCAGGATCTTTAACGGATCCCTGTGCTTTGTGCCACCTGAGCTTAAACTGCTGTGCTACCACCCAACTCCTGAAATTTTCTCTTTCTTTTTTTTTTTTTTTCCTCCAGGGTTATTGCTGGGCTTGGTGCCTGCACCATGAATCCACCGCTCCTGGAGGCCATTTCCCCCCCTTTTTGTTGCCCTAGTTGTTGCAGCCTCGTTGTGGTTATTATTGCCATTGTTGAGATTCTTTGTTGTTGGATAGGACAGAGAGAAATGGAGAGAGGAGGGGAAGACAGAGAGAGAGGGGGAGAGAAAGATAGACACCTACAGACTTGCTTCACCGCTCGTGAAGCGACTCCCCTGCAGGTGGGGAGCCGGGGGCTCGAACCGGGATCCTTACGCCGGTCCCTGCGCTTTGCGCTACGTGCACTTAACCCACTGCGCCACCGCCCGACACCCAAATTTTCTCTTTCTATATATACTAAAGAAAATAAACTTAAATAAAAATAGAATAATTGTATAGATGGAAATGGGTTAGTAGTTTCAACCACTTAGTAGTAAAGATTATTTTCCTATAGATATAAAAATTTTTATTCCATGGCTTAAATAAAAAAAAAATTACTGAGTTAATCAAAGGAAGAATTATGTTTCCAGAAAAATCTCTAGGAAATGTATTGACTGTTATCTTATAATCTTGCAAATCACTATTAAATTACTAATTAAAAAATTTAATCAATTTCTGTCTTCCTATCAAATAAATAAAATAAAATAAACTTAAAAACAAAAGAGAGGGGAGTTGGGCTGTAGCACAGTGGATTAAGCGCAGGTGGCACAAAACTTGCGGACTGGCGGAATGATCCAGTTCAAGCTCCCTGCTCCCCAGCTGCAGGGGAGTCACTTCACAGGCGGTAAAGCAGGTCTCCAGGTGTCTGTCTTTCTCTCCACCTCTCTGTCTTCCCCTCCTCTTTCCATTTCTCTGGGTCCTATCCAACAACGACGACAACAATAATAACTACAACAATAAAACAACAAGGGCAAGTGGTCTGGGAGATGGCACAATGGATAAAGCATTGGACTCTCAAGTATGAGGTCCTGAGTTCAATCCCCAGCAGCACATGTTCCAGAGTGATGCCTGGTTATTTCTCTCTCTCTCCTCCTATCTTTCTCATTAGTAAATAAATAAAATCTTAAAAAAAAAAAAACAAGGGCAATAGGGGATATGTAAATAAATAAATATTAAAAAAAAGAAATTATTTTTTTTTAAAAGGGGGGTTGGGTGGCTACACAGCGGGTTAAGCATACATGGTGCAAAGCACTAGGATCCTGTTTGAGCCCCTGGCTTCCCACCTGCAGGGGAGTTCTTCACAAATGGTGAAGCAGGTCTTCAGGTGTCTATCTTTCTCTCCCCCTTTCTCTCTCCCCCTCCTCTCTCCATTTCTCTCTGTCCTGTCTAACAACAGTGGCATCAATAACAATAATAATAAACCACAACAGCAATAAAACAACAAGAGCAACAAAAGTGGGAAAAAATAGCCTCCAGGAGCACTGGGTTTGTGGTGCAGGGAGGAAGCCCCAGCAATAACCCTGGAGGCAAGAGAGAGAGAGAGATCCTTGCGGACACACAGGACTCCAAGATGGTGTCAGCCGCACCACTAAAGGAGAAGTTGCTCTTGGATGTGAAACTAGCTGAGCTGCCAAGCTGGATATTGATGCATGATTTCACCCTGAAAGGCATTGCCAGGGCATTTCAAAGAGTTTACCACCTCTACTACAACAAGTACATCAATGTGAAGAAAGGCAGGTGGAGGGTAGATAGCATAATGGTTATGCAAAACAGAGTCTCATGCCTGAGGCTCCAAAGTCCTAGGTTCAATCCCCCGCACCACCATAGCCAGAGCTGAACAGTGCTCTGGTTAAAAAAGAAAAAAAAGGGAGTCCAGCGGTAGCACAGCGGGTTAAGCGCACATGGCACAAAGTGCATGGACTGGTGTAAGGATCCCAGTTCAAACCCCCAGCTCCCCACCTGCATGGGTGTCACTTCGCAAGCAGGTCTGCAGGTGTCTGTCTTTCTTTCCCCTTCTCTGTTTTCCCCTCCTCTCTCCATTTTTCTCTGTCCTATCCAACAACGACGACGATATTAACTGCAACAATAAAACAACAAGGGTAACAAAAGAGAAGAATAAATAAATAAAAAGTACAAAAGGCAGCATGGCTGCGGTATAGATGGTGCTGGCCACTTATGTGCTGTTCAACTACTGCCGCTTTTACAAGGAGCTCAAACAGGAGCGGCTATGAAAATACCACTGAAGAGGCCTGGTGTGGAGGAAGCCCTACAATCTTGGCTGGCCATCACCCTGAGCCCTAGAAGAAACCCTTTTCTATGCTGGTTGAGATTAGCACCCAATAAAAGATGACTGGTTCAAGGAAGAAAAAGAGAGGGAGAGCGAGAGGGGGAGAAAGACAGAATTAGCAAGATTGAGGATGAATTAGAGACAACTAAAAAAGAAGTAAGAGATCTCAAAAAGAGATTAAGAGATGCTGAAAACAACAACAGAGTCCTATGGGATGACTTCAAAAGAAACAATATATGCACTATTGGCTTACCAGAGGAAGAAAGAGAAGGAGAGGAAGAAAGCATTTTCCAGGCCATAGTAGCAAAAAACTTCTCTAGTCTAAACAACATCAAAGACATAAAAATTCAAGAAGCCCAGAGGGTCCCAAACAGAATTAACCCAGACCTAAAGACACCAAGACATATCATACTTAGAATGGAAAGGAATAAGAATAAAGGATCCTGAAGGCTGCAAGAGAAAAACAAAGAGTCACCTACAAAGGAAAACCCATAAGATTAGCAGCAGACTTCTCCATACAAACACTACAGGCCAGAAGAGAATGGCAAGATATCTATCGAGTGCTCAATGAGAAAGGCTTTCAGCCAAGAATACTATATCCTGCTAGACTGTCATTCAGACTAGATGGAGGCATCAAAACCTTCTCAGACAAGCAACAGTTGAAGGAATCATCCATCACCAAGCCTGCCCTGAAAGAAGTTCTGAAAGGTCTCCTATAAACAACCAGACCACCACAAATAGGACATATATCAAAACACTCTAAAATTCTACAAGAATGGCATTAAAATATCTTCAATCTTTGATATCAATAAATGTCAATGGCCTGAATTCACTTATTAAAAGACACAGAGTAGGAAGATGGATCAGAAAACACAACCCAACAATATGCTGTCTACAGGAAACCCACCTAACTCAACAAGACAAACACAGACTTAAAGTGAAAGGATGGAAAACTATCATACAAGCCAATGGCCCACAAAAAAGGGCAGGAACAGCTATTCTCATATCTGACACGATAGACTTTAAAATAGATAAGATTAAAAAAGATAGGAATGGACACTACTTAATGCTCAGAGGGTGCATCTGGGTGACAAGTCTAGCAGACGGAGACTTGTCTCAAGTGGCCTCCCCGAGGGCTCTGTTCTGGCTCCTATGCTATTTAATATTTACATCAATGACCTCCCAGAAACTTCTTCAAGGAAGTTCATCTACGCCGATGACATCTGCTGTGCAACTCAGGCATCCAAGTTCGACATCCTCGAGGAAACACTCACGAAAGACATGTCTCTGATATCTGATTACTGTAAAAGATGGCGACTAATCCCTAGCACTGCAAAAACGGTATCATCTGTTTTCCATCTACACCATGCCTCGGCCTCGCGTGAGCTTAATGTGCAGCTTGGTGATATGAGAATCCGGCATGAAGCCCAGCCAGTCTACCTTGGCGTTACTCTCGATCGCACTCTGTCATTTCACGAGCATCTCATAAAAACTGCAGCAAAGGTGGGCGCGAGGAATAACATCATTGCAAGACTGGCCAGCTCCTCATGGGGCGCGAGCGCTTCCACACTACGATCATCATCTCTGGCATTATGCTATTCCACTGCAGAATACTGTGCCCCAGTATGGTTCCGTAGCCCCCATGTCCACTTGGTCGATTCCAAATTATATTCCTCCATGAGGATCATTTCTGGAACCATCCGTTCCACCCCAGTTCCATGGCTGCCAGTTCTTAGCAACATCGCCTCGCCAGATATTCGTCAGGATGCAGCATCATCTAAGTTCATTTCCCACTTCTACGCTCAACTGGACCTGCCAATATACGTGGATATCTTCACCCACCCTGTCCAACGCTTGACGTCTCGTCACCCAATCTGGTCCCCTACGCCTACACTGAACTTCTCTGTTCCAGACTCTTGGAAACAGAGTTGGCAGTCAGCTGAGGTAAAGAACAAACACCTCATCACAGACCCCTGCAAGCGTCAACCCAGCTTTGACCTAGCACGTTATGATTGGGCCCTCCTCAATCGCTATCGAACAGGTCATGGCCGGTGCGTCACTATGTTCCATTGCTGGGGAGCCAGAGACGACCCGATCTGCCCCTGCGGCTACAGACAGACTATGACCCACATAGTCAACAACTGCCACCTCCTCACCAGATTCAAAGGAGGTCTCGAAACTTTACATCAGGCTCAACCTGACGCTGTTGACTGGCTACGGAAGAAGGACAAACGCTAGAAGAAGAAGAGGATCAGTCAATCAAGAGGACTTAACAATTATTAACATCTATGCACCCAATG
This sequence comes from Erinaceus europaeus, assembly GCF_950295315.1. Classification (NCBI taxonomy): domain Eukaryota; kingdom Metazoa; phylum Chordata; class Mammalia; order Eulipotyphla; family Erinaceidae; genus Erinaceus; species Erinaceus europaeus. The sequence continues at coordinate 68,013,959 of NC_080165.1, forward strand.
AGAAGCCATCTAAATACATCAAACGTCTACTGAAAGAGCTACAGCAATATATTAACAGTAACACAATCATAGTAGGGGACTTCAACACCCCACTCTCTCAACTTGACAGATCATCCAGGTAGAAAATCAATAAAGACATAAGGGAGCTAAATGAAGAGATAGATAAACTAGAACTATTGGACATTTTCAGAGTCATTCATCCCAAGAAACTGGAATACACATTTTACTCAAATCCACATGGGTCATTCTCAAGGATAGACCATATATTAGGCCACAAAGACAGCATCAGCCAATTCAAGAGCATTGAAATCATCCCAAGCATCTTCTCAGACCACAGTGGAATTAAACTAACACTTAACAATCAACAAAAGATTAGTAACAGTGCCAAAATGTGGAAGCTCAACAGTACACTTCTTAACAACTTCTGGGTCAAAGAGGAAATCAAGGAAGAAATCAAAATGTTTCGAGAGTTCAATGAAAATGAAGACACAAGCTATCAAAATATTTGGGACACAGCTAAAGCAGTCCTAAGAGGGAAGTTCATAGCTATACAAGCACACATTAGGAAACAAGAAAAGGCACAAATAAACAGCCTGATTGCACATCTTAAAGACCTAGAAGAAGAACAACAAAGGAACCCTAAAGCAACCAGAAGGACAGAAATCACTAAAGTTAGGGCAGAAATAAATAACATTGAGAATAGGAAAACCATACAAAAGATCAATGAAAGTAAATGTTGGTTCTTTGAAAGAGTAAACAAAATCAGCAAACTTTTAGCCAGACTCACAAAACAAAAAAGGGAAAAGACCCAAATAAATCGGATAGTAAATGAAAGAGGAGATATCACAACAGACACCGCAGAAATTCAACATATCATGCGAGGCTTCTATGAACAACTATATGCCACCAAGCTAGAGAACCTGGAAGAAATGAATGATTTCCTAGATACCTACCAACTTCCAAAACTAAGTCAAGAGGAAGTGGATAACATGAACAGGCCCATCACAGCTAATGAAATTGAAACAGTTATCAAAAATCTCCCCAGAAATAAAAGTCCTGGACCAGATGGTTTTACAAATGAATTCTACAAAACTTTCAAAAAAGAACTAACACCTCTACTTTTAAAAGTCTTCCAGAAGATTGAAGACACTGGAATACTCCCTGCCAGCTTCGATGAAGCCAACATCACCCTGATACCAAAAGCAGACAGGGACACAGCCAAAAAAGAAAACTACAGACGAATATCTCTGATGAACATAGATGTGAAAATATTGAACAAAATTCTAGCCAACCGGATACAGCAGTATATCAAAAAGATTGTTCATCATGACCAAGTGGGGTTTATCCCAGGCATGCAAGGTTGGTTTAATATACGTAAATCAATCAATGTGATCCACCACATCAACAAAAGCAAGACCAAAAACCACATGGTTATATCAATAGATGCAGAGAACCTTTGACAAAATACAACATCCTTTTATGATCAAAACACTACAAAAAATGGGAATAGATGGAAAATTCCTCAAGATAGTGGAGTCTATATATAGCAAACCTACAGCCAACATCATACTCAATGGTGAAAAACTGGAAGCATTTCCACTCAGATCAGGTACTAGACAGGGCTGCCCACTATCACCATTACTATTTAACATAGTGTTGGAAGTTCTTGCCATAGCAATCAGGCAGGAGCAAGAAATTAAAGGGATACAGATTGGAAGAGAAGAAGCCAAACTCTCCTTGTTTGCAGATGACATGATAGTATATATGGAAAAACCTAAGGAATCCAGGAAGAAGCTTTTGGAAATCATCAGGCAATACAGTAAGGTGTCAGGCTACAAAATTAATATTCAAAAGTCAGTGGCATTCCTCTATGCAAACACTAAGAAGAAATTGAAATCCAGAAATCAATTCCTTTTACTATAGCAACAAAAACAATAAAATATCTAGGAGTAAACCTAACCAAAGAAGTGAAAGACTTGTATACTGAAAATTATGAGTCACTACTCAAAGAAATTGAAAAAGACACAAAGAAGTGGAAAGATATTCCATGTTCATGGGTTGGAAGAATTAACACCATCAAAATGAATATATTACCCAGAGCCATCTACAAATTTAATGCTATCCCCTTCAAGATCCCAAGCACATTTTTTAGGAGAATAGAAAAAATGCTACAAATGTTTATCTGGAACCAGAAAAGATCTAGAATTGCCAAAACAATCTTGAGAAAAAAGAACAGAACTGGAGGCATCACACTCCCAGATCTCAAACTGTATTATAGGGCCATTGTCATCAAAACTGCTTGGTACTGGAACATGAACAGACACACTGACCAGTGGAATAGAATTGAGAGCCCAGAAATGAGGCCCCACACCTATGGACATCTTATCTTTGACAAAGGGGCCCAGACTATTACATGGGGAAAGCAGAGTCTCTTCAACAAATGGTGTTGGAAACAATGGGTTGAAACATGCAGAAGAATGAAACTGAATCACTGTATTTCACTGAATACAAAAGTAAATTCCAAGTGGATCAAGGACTTGGATGTTAGACCAGAAACTATCAGATACTTAGAGGAAAATATTGGAAGAACTCTTTTCCGCATAAATTTTAAAGACATTTTCTTTTCTTTTCTTTTTTTTTTAAAAGACATTTTCAATGAAACAAATCCAATTACAGAGAAGACTAAGGCAAGTATAAATCTGTGGGACTACATCAAATTAAAAAGCTTCTGCAGAGCAAAAGAAACCACTACCCAAACCAAGAGACCCCTCACAGAATGGGAGAAGATCTTTACATGCCATACATCAGGTAAGAATTTAATAACCAACATATATAAAGAGCTTGCCAGATAACAAGACAACAAATAACCCCATCCAAAAATGGGGGGAAGACTTGGACAGAATATTCACCACAGAAGAGATCCAAAAGGTCAAGAAACACATGAAAAAATGCTCCAAGTCTCTCATTGTCAGAGAAATGCAAATCAAGACAATAATGAGATACCACTTCACTCCTGTGAGAATGTCATACATCAGAAAGGGTAACAGCAGCAAATGCTGGAGAGGGTGTGGGGTCAAAGGAACCCTCCTGCACTGCTGGTGGGAACGTCAGTTGGTCCAACCTTTGTGGAGAACAGTCTGGAGAACTCTCAGAAGGCTAGAAATGGACCTACCCTATGATCCTGCAATTCCTTTCCTGGGGATACATCCTAAAGGAACCCAACACATCCATCCAAAAAGATCTGTGTACACATATGTTCTTGGCAGCACAATTTGTAATAGCCAAAACCTGGAAGCAACCCAGGTGTCCAACAACAGATGAGTGGCTGAGCAAGTTGTGGTATAGATACACAATGGAATACTACTCAGCTGTAAAAAATCTTGGATGGACCTTGAAAAAATCATGTTGAGTGAAATAAGTCAGAAACAGAAGGATGAAGATGGGATGATCTCACTCTCAAGCAGAAGTTGAAAAAAAAGACCAGAAAAGAAAACACAAGTAGAACCTGAACTGGAATTGGCGTATTGCACCAAAGTAAAAGACTCTGGGGTGCGTGGGTGGGGAGAATACAGGTCCATGAAGGATGATAAATGGCATAGTGGGGGTTGTATTGTTAAATGGGAAACTGGGGAATGTTATACATGTACAAACTATTGTATTTACTGTTGAATGTAAAACATTAATTCCCCAATAAAGAAATAAATTTTAAAAATTTATTTAGGGCAGGAGAAATAGCATAATGGTTAGGCAAAGAGACTCTCATGCCTGAGGCTCCAAGGTCCCAAATTCAATCTGCAACACCACCATAAGCCAGAGCTGAGCAGTGCTCTGGAAAAAACAAAAAAAACAGCTAGTCAGTCTGTAATAGACTGTTGGCCTGACACTAAAGAACCAGGGTGAAAAAAATTTATTAATTAACACAAGATAAAGAGAGAGAGAAAGAGATTGATAGAAAAAACCAGGGAGGGAGTGTGTGTGTGTGGGGGGGGGGGGGGGTTAAGCGCATGTGTTGCAAAGTGCAA